>NC_043704.1:92844641-92929180 GCF_006229205.1 Suricata suricatta | reverse complement strand
GCGGAATCCGCGCCCGGAGGCGGCCGGGAGGGGCCGCGCGGACCGACTGGTGCCCGCGGCGGGGCGGGGGCCGGCCAGCGTGGGAAGGGCCTGTCACCCTGGGAGGAAAGTGGGGCCTCGGGCTGTGCCAGCGAACTTTCCCAGCGGTCCGGGTCCGGGGGCCCCGTGAGAGTCCGAGCACGGCGCCCTGTGTCCCGGGAGACTGGGCTGGGCCGCCTGGAGGCGCCGTTGGCGGGGAGGTTTCCCGGAGTGCGCGATTGGAGTTGGAGCTTTTCGAATCCCAGCCCACCCTGCCATCCCAGACGAAGGGAAGCAGCCGCGTATTATCCAGACAGTGCCGTTTGGGACTTCCTTGAAAGTTACAACTTTTTATTTTCTCTTCTGCCTAGCATTTCCTTGGAACAAAATTTGGAATTTGGCCGCGATGGGCCGACGCGGGGGCCCCATATCCACACGTTTCTCTCTCCATCCCTGTCGGTTTCTAGTCTCCCTCCCCCTCTTACACCAGGCTTAATCATATTTTGGAACTGGCGAGATCTTTTGTTGGGTGGGCACCCTTTGATTGCTTGTCCGTTTATTTTTTTAATGTGCAGCTAATTTGATTTGAATTTCCGCCAGTTTCCAGGCCTTGCTAGGGAAAACTAAGGGAGAGGAATAAGCCACTTTTTTTTTTTTTTTTTTTTTTTTTTAAAGCGTGGAGAGAGGTGGGGCATTGGGAAAGGGGAGGCACCGTGGTTGTGGGCAAAGAGTCAGAGGGAGCAGACAGACCCGGAAGAAAAGGAATCTGCTCTGGAATAACACTTTTTTCTTTCTTTTCTTCCTTCCTTCCTTTCTTTCTTTCTTTCTTTTTTTTTTAGGCTACAGGCCTTGGGCAAAAATGCACTGCTGTGTTCTGATTTCTGCTGCTTGAGTTGCTTTTCCACTCTAAGGTTAAAGCTGTGACTCTGGGGGCCTGAGCAGGAGGGGGAAAGAGGTCCAGTGCCCAATGCAGCCAGTGGCCCTGGCTTTGTGCCTTTTTTGGGGCCTCTTGGTTCCTCATTGGAGGCAGGCTTTGTGGACCCAGCTTCAGTCAATTTCCTGGTTCCCAGGGAGCAGCTGTTAATGAGAGTAAAGTCTTTGGGCATGTTTCTGGCCCTGCAACGGGACCTCACCCATGGAGGTGTAATTCTCACTTTGTTTAGAGGGTCAACCAAAACCTGGCTAAGAATGAGGCATAGCTGGTTTAAAAAATCATTAAAAAGTTATGTTTAAGCTCGTATGTGCTTTTAAAGTGCTTTGGTTTAAATACTAAGAAAGAATGTACCTGTAAAGATCATGTTCGTTTAAAAGAGATGTTAAAAGTGCAAGGTATCATCATGGAATAGGGGTTGTAGTTTCTAATTACAGTATATACAGTTCCAGAAAGATATTCCTGTAACCTTTTAGGACAGCCTTTATAAATAGCTCCCATCAGACCTGGGGACTATTGGAGAGCCAGCCTCTCGGGGTTTTTGGAAGAATGCTTGGGATTGGTTAGGAAGCTCTAGGAATCTAGGTAGTAATTTATTCAGTAAGAGATGGTGCTCCTTTTGGTTGACACTTCATTTAATATAGTAGGATTTGATAGTGTCTTTACAAGTTAACCAAAAGAACTTCTCAAACATGTCAGTTTAGGAAGATGAGGCCCAGGAGCGATGCCATCATTGGCAAAAGTCTAGTATCGAATTGTGTAAATAACTGCTCTTTCTTAGATATGTAATGTGTACTAAGCCCTATGTATTGTGCTTTTAAATATATTATCTCATTAAAGTTCTAATAACAACCCTTAAATTTAGGTGATGTTGTGAACATTTTGTAGACAAGGGTGCTGATGTTTGCAGAAATGACACTAACTTGTATAAGATCACATTGCTATCAAGAGCAAGATTTTCTTTAATGATGGAAATGACTCAAAAGCTGTGTTATCCAGTTTCACAGCCATCAGGCACATTAGCTGCTGGGCCTTTGAAATGTGGCTACTGCAACAGAGGAACTGCATTTTACATTTTATTTTTTAAAAAAATTGTATTTACTTTTAGTTATTTTAAACTGCTACTTGTGGCTAGTGGTTACTTTGAAGATTACAATGTAGAACTTTCTGATTCCCAGATACATTCACATTTAACTGGATCATACTGCTCTTTAGAACTAGTTCAGTGTTCTTTCTTACCACCGGAAGATGCTTAGAGTCAACCTTCCAGTAGAATTTAAGTGCTGAGTTAGCTGTAGCTCAGTTTTGCTTTTATACCTTGAGTGGGTAAGATAAGCACATTTAAAAAAAATGCTTACATAACAATTAAAACTGATGGACAAAAACTTTAAATGACATTTTCTTGTTTGGTTGAAATAGTTGTTTATAGGAATTGCTGAAAAGGCAGAGCTTGTTGGTTGTTTAGTGTAATAAAGGAGTATAAACAGGAGGCAATATGAAAAGTCACTGATGAGTTAAAAAAAATGACCCACTATTAGCCATGTTTGCCAATTCAGTGGGTGATTCTTTTCATATGACTTCATAAGTGTCACGTAAATAATATAGTGAAACCATCATTCACTTTTCCTTATGTAGGTGCACAATTAATCTGAAGAGTTAAAATCATTGCATTAGTATCAAAGAATAAAATTCAGGTATAAAACACTAGATTCATCTATGAATTGGGAAGAATACATTTAAGAGGAAAATAAACCACAAGAAAGGCTTGGTGGCATATGGTCAAGTGGTTCTTTGATTAGTGAGTTTGTTTCTGTTGCACTTTAGAATTCATTTGATAGGAGGAATTTCAACAACTTTCTTGATTTTTGTATGAAATCATGAAAATTCCAACTGGTGTTAAAGTAAGCATTTATCTGGATTCTATATATATAAATGTCCAGTAATCGAATACTTTTGTGTGGGGGGGGGGGCATACTCCTTGCAGGGAAGGACAAATGATGAAGTCATCTCATTTTATTAGGATTTAAAAAAAAGGAACTTCCAGGTTCAGTATAAATAGATCAGAATCTGTTGTACCTTTCATAGTTACTGTATTTCCCAGGATGACTTGCAGTTCATTATCCTGACGCTAGAGCATTACATGATCCTGAAAGACCTATGCTTCTAAATCAGCTTTAAATTGATCTGTATTATTTTAGTGTTCCATGAATTGCATGGCCTTCAGCTCTTTCAAACGTGTAAATTCAGTTACAGGTAAGTGATTAGTTAACGACACTGTTGAGATAGCTGACAAGCCTCTTCGTACCCATTTCTGATGCTGGGGAGTACGGTTATTTTCAAGGAACCAGGATAAATACCATGTTATAAATAGGATTACAGTGTTCTCGTGAGTATGACCAATATAGGAAGCACCATTTAACTCATGATATGCGGTTCCATTTGTTGAATGTCAAGGCACTAATACATATGGGAGACTTATTAAAATCTTAAAAGATAAAAGATGTTGAAAGATGGGTAAACATTGGGAAAATATTAGAAATATTAAAAGTCTAGTGAGGGCTACCGCTGAATATCAGTTTGAAATCAGAACATCTACTCTGCCAAGGCCTTCCTTCACTTTTTAGCTGTGTGTTTTGATAAACTTCTGAACCTCTCTCAGTTTAGGTTTCCCAATTTTATTATAAAGAAAAAACTTCTCATCCATACCATCCCTCCCCAAATGGTTGTCCCAAGAGATTGATGAGGCAGTGTATTCAAACGTATTTGGTAAAAACTTATGCAAACTCCATAGTTCGTTGTATCTATGTTTAAAGCTGAGCGATTCCTGTTCTATTAATTTGCACATTTCTGGGGACCCCCCACATTGCATATAGGCAGTTTGAAAAATGATTTATTTTTCCCTTTTTGATGAGTAATTAAAGCTGAAAGCCTTAGATTGCTGTGTTCTTTTTCTCCCTACCCTAGTGGGATAGTTGATTTGTGACCTCTCAGAAACTGTACTGCACACAAGTCATCCCAGCTCCATGTTTTGGGGAAGTTTTTCCTTTGATGTAGCCTATAGCTGGCTAGCAGTGCTGACGTGGCATACAAGTTTGCTTGATTCAGGGTTTTTCTTAAGAGGGAGGGGAAAGAGTGCAGTCTTTTAGAGGAACTTCCAATACTGGATGATAGAGGGATAGGGCTTTAGTCATTGTATCGTATCTTACTAAGCCTATTATTTGAGCTTTCAGTAATTACAGCTGAGAATGGGGCGGGGTGTGTGTGGAGGAGAGTATTCTCTGTAGAGAGATTTTTGCAACTCACCTGCATTTCTGTTTTAGAGTTTACAACTGTCTTGTCTTCGCGTTAACAAGGTTAATCCATTAAATGAGTTTCTTGTGGTAAGACATTTTCAAGCAAACCTTAATTCTCATCCTAGCAGCTGTGGGGAATGCATTTAAAGTGCTCGAGGAGAAGCATTATTCTGTAGTTTACTCTGAATGCCTTTGAATATAGGAAGTTACTCGTAAGCATGTATATGCATATAAGCCTTTTTGCCTTAGAAGATAAGGTGGTCTGATGTTATGCGTTTCAGCAAGGCAGAAAATACTTGAATACTCGTGGTTAGACCGAGGTAGGTCTCTCTGTAGAGGTGAAGAACAGGCTTGATGGTCCTTGGGCACTTTGCAAGGTAGAGCTAAGAGGCTAGCCCCTAGCCACAAGCTTTCCCAGAGGGGAGTTGTTTTTGGTGCAGGTTTATGGGCAAGGATTCGTCCTTGTTGACTAGAAATATGAAGGATTCAGGGTGGAGATAGGGAGACAGGAAGTTTTTAAGCCATCAAATGAAAATCCGGTAAGATAGACGTGGTGTTTAGCCATCTACTGGTGGGATATTTCTCATTTTGACAGTGGATCAGTCCTTGAATCTTTCTCTTTTTTGTCCCTAGTTGAGCTATGCAAGTTTAGCATTCTGTTACTCCTGGACTGTAATTTTCAATGCCCTTGGCTGATGAGATGCCTTTGGCAGTACTCACTGTGGTTCAGGGATTGGCTCCCAGTGTTTTGTTTCTGTGATATCATGACAACTGCTTGTCACGTTCTTCTTGGGAGAAGATTTTAGTGAGATGGTATTGAGCTGAAGTTAGCATTATTTGAGATTCTAGTAAGCATTAGAGTTTTAAATATTCCTATTATGCAGTTTTGTTTGAGTGTAAAATTTAACTTGATATCATTCACTTGTTTATTGACTCAGAAGGCATTTATTGAGTTCTAGACCAAATTCTATTCTATTCTATTCTGACTTTGTTTTGGGCAAATGCAGAGCGTTTTTTATCAACTTATAGGGTATTTTGCTCATGTTTCTGGAATGTTGTGTAGAGAACCGTGTCTGCCTCCAGACTCCGAGGGCAGGATGGTGGCAACTTCAGTTCTTTAATCCTTTCTGAAATTTGAGAAGTGTTAAAATTGGAGTGCTTACAGGCTATGTTTAAAACTAAATTTATATCCGAGCTTAAGGCTTCTGATACATCCCCGTTTTGACTCTGGACTTTTTATAAAGTCAACCAATCAGAAGAATTTACTTAAAACGAAGTTGGTTTAATACCACCTCACAGTCTTCAATTATGAACAGCTTTCTGTTGAAATAATTGTCTAGAAAATTGTCTTTATATGTGAGCAAATGTCATCTGTTTGAGAAGTAATTGAGATTCTAAAATACCAGGAAATAGCTTGATATAATTTACTCTTAAGGGACTCAGATTCTCCACAACATGTGAAAGGGATCTCTCTTAAAAATGACTCTATTGTTCTTGATGTAACTAATTAGGAATTTGCAATTATCCAGGCGGGTCTAGGATGAAGTTTGGTTTCCTATTCTATATGAAAAGATTTTACTGTAAGAGAAGTTTAAATAGATCATAAGAGGAAATATTTACCAAATTAGGAGAACAAACTACTTTTAAACACTTGGGAAAATCACTTTACTTAAAAGCACGGCAAACCTGCATTGGGTGTGGGAGCTGGTTCTGCTGCTGGACTTTCACTCACGGAGATGCGGGAGCCGCTCATGTTGTTGAATATGCCGTCCCCTTCTTGGAACAATTTACAGCGAAAGTTAGAACTATGTTTCTGGATGCAGAGTAAATCAAAACAAGCAAACATCTATCTCCCCCTCACCCCACCAATAGAGTCCAGCGATGCCTCTTCATTTGTTTTGGAGTTTTTCTGTTGACATTTGCTCTGCTGCTTGTTAATTTTTTTCATCACCTGTAAGCACTTGATGGCAGATTGGTAACAGCAGGTGTTAAAGGTTTAAGAACATCATTATTGCTTTTAGTTGCCCATCTCTCCTGCCTCTGCTGTTGGGCCAAACTTGTGGAAAGTCATGCAAGTAGTATTTAAATAAAGTCATTACACACCCTTTTCTGCTTTTACTAAAGCAAGACCTTCCTGGTAGGCTTAATTGCAGGTGCTGAATGAACTGACTGGTAAGAAGAGTAAATTTCTTTAAAAATATCTCAGTATATTTAATTCCAATTACTCAGACAATGAAGTTTTTTTAGTATGTGACTTTTTCCGGGTCAGACTGACCCGTTTTTACAGTGCAAATTGTATGTGTGGGATGCTTAAGATATTTTTTAGGATATTATGTTTCCTTTTATATTAGAAAAATTTTTTAAAGATACATTCTGTATCTTCCATTGTTTAAATTGTTTAGGAGGAAAATACTTAGTCTTCAGATATTTCTTTTGTGGCTTTTCTTGTCTCAGGAAAAAGAATTCCACTTTACAGTATAGACGTAAACATTCTGAATTAGTGAATCAGAAAATATTTAAACATATATCGAATCGGAACCCTGGTGAGTCTGTTGCTGTTGAGAACGTAAGAGGTAGATTTCTGTGGTTTCTTAAATAATTAAGTACAGAATCACCTAGCAGTTCCATTCTTAGGTGTGTGCCCTAAGTAACTGAAGGCAGTGACTCAAACAGATACTTGTACACGAATTTTTATGGCAGCAGTATTTACACTATCTGAAAGATGGAAACAACCTAGCATCCATTCACAGATGAATGGATAAACAGAGTGTGGTTGATACATACAATGGAACATTATCTAACCATAAAAAAGATTGGAATTCCTTTACATTGAACAACATGGATGAGCCTTGAAAACATTATGCTAAGTGAAATAAGCCAGACACAAAAGGACAAATACTGTGTATTTCCACCTACCTAGAATAGATAAATTCATAGTCACAAAGTAGAACAGAGATTACTAGGACTATCGGGAAGGGGAATAGGAGTTGGTTAATGGGTATAGAGTTTCTGTTTGAGATAATGAAAAAGTTTTAGAAATGAATCACAGTCATGGTTGCACAACACTGTGAATGTAGTCAGCGCCACTGAGTTGTATGCGTAAGAGTGGTCAAAAAGATAAATGTTTTGTTATGTATATTTTACTACAATAAAAACAATATTGAAGGAGATTTATTCCACACCGTTTCAGTTTGTGTCTCTTTGTTCCCCCTCGGCCTACCTCCGTGATGGTATATAGTGTTTGGTTTTTTTTGTTTGTTTTTTTGTTTGTTTTTCTTCTCCTCTTCCTATTGCATTCTAAAGGGAGATTCTCCTAGGCCATTTTTAGAGTTCAGAATGTCCTCATTTGATTAACTGACTTGAATTTAAGAAACTGTTTAAAAAGTAGATCTCTGGAGGAGAAAACAAAAAGATATTTTAATATTTAGGTGAAGCAGGTAGTTTATGAACATCCACAGACCCTATAGGCACATGAAGGTAGTCTATCCTGAACTTCACTGTGAGTCATGTAAAAACCAGGGATATACAATTCAACCTGTTACATTTTTTATTCCATTTGGTCATCTTCAGTACTTTAGGAAGAAGTTTGATTTCCACTCAGAGAAATGGCCTAAGTCATCTCAGTATTCATGTTGGAAGTGTTTAGGTGCTAACATTCTTCAGTTCCTTAGACTGGACCCTGTTGGAAGGGGTAGAGTGAGAGAAAGCATGTAGTATTCTGTTTTATTCATCTGAACTTCTCAATAGCAGCTAATAATTTTGTAAACGTTACTGCGCCTTGAGTGTTGGTGGTTTGTTTTTTTGTTTTGCTTCTGAGATCCTGGTGTTGGGTCTGGGTAGGTCACTTATTAAAAGATGGTGGGATATTCATTAAGTGATAAAGTATAAAGCTAAGCATCAGATATGAAGTGCATGTGAGGAATGCTGGAAATATAAAAATTCAAATGGAAAGGTTTAAGTTCATATACAGATAAGTTACAGGGGGAAATTACATTACTTTAATTATATCTATGTATAATTAGAAAGAAGTATTTATTGTCCACAGTAGTTTGTTAATTCCTGAACTTCTGGAGAACAGTGTAAAGTGGCAGAGGTGAGGTGTGTGCGCGCGCTGCTCTCTGTACAGTTTACTGTGTTTGCTGTGCATGTAAGTGGCATTCATACCTCAGCAGGCTATTTTCGTGGCCTACTCGTTCCTCTAGAGGTACTGTTATTACCACCTGGTATCAAAAGGCACTGAGTGAGAGTCATGGTGTCTTTATATCTAGTGAGACAGGAAGAGTTGTGACATGTTTGCAGAGTGCTCCTCATTGATGTCGGCCTACTCAACAGAAAAGAATGTCCCATTCCATTTTGCATATCCTCATTCCATTATTTTACGTAGTTTGTAGTTTTCTTTAGATTCTTCCAGCACTTTATCTCTAGTTTCCAGAACTCTCGTCCTTTTCAGTGCTGTCTGATTGTCCCCTTGTCACCCTTCCTGGAATGGGGGGGCTGATTACTGATTTAACTTAGGGCCACTCATGTTGAGTGCACTGTGAATGTCCCTTGGGTGGCTGAGCGGATGAACTCCTAGGCTGAGTGCACCATGTGAACTTGGTGCGTCGTATTTCTTCTACCGAACTTGACCTCTTTGAAGCATGGGCCACGCTGTGCACATTTTTTTTTGTTTCCAACAGTGTTCCTGATTTTTTTTTCTCATAGTAGAGATCTAATATTTAAACAAAACAAAGGCATGAGTCACCTTCAGTGGAAACCTGGCTTTTCATTTATTACTGTTTTGAAGAAATGAAAGGGGTGCCTGGCTGGCTCAGTCCATAAAGCATCCTACTCTTAGTCTTGGGGTTGTGAATTTGAGCCCCATGTTGGATGTAGAGCTTATGTTTAAAAAAAAAAAAAAAGGAAGAAAGATAAAGTAAATAAATGAGGGTTTCCCAGAGAATACATGGGCTTTTTTTTATGTCTATACTAGATTGCTAACTGATTTTGAAAATTTTAACAAATAGCTTCTATTTCTATTCCCTAAAAATGTCCTTGATTATGTATACTTTGCATATCTACTGGACTCAGTTTGGGAACTATAAATTAAGAAAGTTATTTTATGGGGCACCTTGTGGCTCAGTCGGTTGGGTGACTGACTCTTAATTTTGGCTCAGGTCATGACCTCACTGTTCATGAGTTCGAGCCCTGCGTGGGGCTCTGCACTGGCAGCACAGAGCCTCTCTCTCTGTGACCCTCCCCTGCTTGCCCTGTCTCTCTCAAAATAAAAACTTAAGAGTTATTTTATGAAAAAGGTAAGTAACTTTGAGTGGTAGTTTAAAATGATCCTTTTATAGAGAAACTCTAGAACTTCTCTAGAAGGGTGACATGAAAGGATAGGAAAAAAAAAACCCCAAAATGTGCCTTGCGCAGATATTGGGGACCCAGTTGAGGTAGTTGATTCTGCCAGAGTAGTGGCCAAAGTGTTTGGTGTTAAACTAAGCCATGGAGAAAGGGTCAAAGGGCATGTCATGGAAACCTGAGGAGAGTGGCCTCAGCTGTTTTCACTGGAGAAGAGAAGAATCTCAAAGTGTTCCAGCATGAGTGGGCTGGAGGGTGCAAGAGGGCTCTTACTCATTATGTCTGGGGTGGGATCTGGGATTCTTTATTTTTTTTTATTTTTCAAAAGTATTTATTTATTTTGAGAAAGAGAGAGGTGGGGAGAGAGAGAGAGAGAGAGAGAGAGAGAGAGGAAAAATCCCAAGCAGGCTCTATGCTGTCAGTGAAGAGCCTGACACGGGGCTCAATCCCATGAACCCTGAGATACCTTGAAATTAGGAATCAGACACTTAACTGACTGAGCCACGCAGGCACCCCTGTCATCATATTCTTTAGGGTAAAGCAATAACCAGCTCTTGGCAGTTTTATATAGAAATGGGTTTAGGACACTTGTCATTTGTGCACTAAACTTACACTCTGTGGCCACAAGTCAGATGTGAAATATAATAGTAGTGACCAGCAGTTGTCAAGTACCTACCACGTGCCGGGCATTTCCATATATATATATATTCCATGTTCAAAAAGCTAATCCTGGAAGGTAGGTGTGATTTCGTTTTTCTGTGAGTGTTTCCAGTATCTGCAGCAGAAGCTGGAGCATACCATGTGCCCTAGAAATGGTAAGTGAATTGAAGATTAGAAGGCATGTTTGAGAAGGTTAAGTATAGCACCTAGACTGATCCCAGAACTTTTTCCGGCTGCATTACACTGCTTCTCTGTAGTTTACATGAAATATTTTATTTGTATCTCTGACTTGGAATAATGTCTGTTTCCAGGCACCTAGCTGGGTTCTAAGGCCAAGTATTAGTTGAAGGCCTTCTATGGGCTGACCTTGTCTATTGCCCAGAAACCTAAAATTTATTTTTGAAACAATTATAATATTCTGGACATTTCCCAAGAGGGAGATTTTCCTAAATTGTTTTCTTTAATAGCAACTTAACCCTAGGATGAGAGAAACCAGAGAGAAAAGCATACTTCATAGAAAGTAATATATAAGAAACATAATATAGTGAATGGAAAAAATCTGGAGCAGTTGGCTAAGAAATGGTAGTGAAGTTTTTACCTTATTCAGACGTCTGAGAAACTCGGGTTTTTCACTGAGCGGTCGTTCAGATTTGCTCCTCTTACATCCCTCTCCTTGAAGCCTTTCACGTAAGTTAATTTATACAAAGCAAGATCCCGTACTTCTAATTTGCACCTGGAAAAGCAGAGCCTGCTTCTCCGAATACTAACCCTTTCTCCTCTTTGAAGGCTAATAGTTTGTGGTGTTTGGGTTGCTCCGGAGGCCGCCACCGGGATGAGACCAGCACAGAACTGACTAGAGCGAGCCTTGTCTCTGAGCTCAAAAGCAGCAGCAGCCCCTGTGGTTAATGAAAGGTGACCTCAGGATTCCGAGGAGCCCTGTGCTTTCCCAGACGGCCCAGGCTAAACCTGGGAGCTGGCATCCCTAAATGCTTCCTTTGTTAGAAATCCTTTAGTTCTCTACTCCATCTTTAGAAAGTGAGCTCACTGAGGTGAGTTCAGGACAAGGCTCTGAAGTGGGGCCCGACTTGCTTGCTTTCATTCCTTGTGTGGGGCCGTGTGGGCTAAGAGGCTAATGATGGAGCCCTCAGGCTGTCTCATCCAAACACTTCTTGCTCCTTTCCGGAAATGCTCCCCTGGGCCCTGAAGGAGCTGTGTGCTTCTCTGGGGAGTGTGTTGCGCAGAATGGGGAGGGCTGTTCAAACCACCTTTTCTTGTTTCTCTTCGGCCCTGGAGAGAGGCTGTGATTGGGAAGCCATCTGGAGAAGTAGTGCCCCAAGCTGGGCTGCTGGAGTGTCCTCCTCTTTGGAGAGCCGGGGACTGGAACCCTCGGTCTTAGCCCAGCTGTCAGGGCTGTGCTCAGTCACAGATGACCGTGGCTGCAACTAACAACAATACTTACTTTTAAAAACCCTTTTTAGGGGCGCCTGGGTGGCTCAGTCCGTTAAGTTAAGCATCCAGTTTCGGCTCAGGTCATGATCTCACGGTTCCTGAGTTTGAGCCCCGCGTCCAGCTCTGTGCTGACAGCTAACTCAGAGCCTAGAGCCTACTTTGGATTCTGTGCCTCCCTCTCTCTCTCTCTGACCCTCCCCTGCTTGCGCTGTCTCTGTCTCTCAAAAAAGAAATAAAAAACATTTAAAAAAAAAAAACCCAAAAAAACCTTTTTTTATACCTTAAGATGCAAAGAGAACAGTTTCAATCAGCTTTTAGAAAAGGAATATGTTTATTTTAGGATTTTGACATTTTATTTGCTTAGTTTTGTTTTACATCGCTTGAGTCCTCCTCTTCTAATCCTTGCAACCTTTCACCACTGGCCCCTGAAAGGTGGCAATTGACTTAATTTTGGGGGTAAGGGATACTACAACTCTCCATGTATGTAGACTCCTGTTTGAGGAAATTACAGTTTTGAGCCTCTTAGCAAGGAAGTAAGTTTACATGTTAAAACATCCTTTTTTTGTTTTGTTTTTCTTTTTCTTTTTTAAATTTTTTCCCCAAGGAGAGGTCTGGGAGGAGGGAGAAGAAATGGGTAGCAACTTGCAAGGCTTGTGTTTTACTTCAGGCTTTAACTAGCAACAGATACCGTCATTTAACTTAAAACCTCTTCATTAGTGAAGAAACCCAGTTATTTCCATCCAGGTCTGTTTGATTTTGACATATTGTAATGCTGCTTTGTGATTACTGGGCCGTGGCTTCCCTGCATCTGGATCATACCTGTAACTATCTGAAGAATTTTAAAACCTGGTCTTTTTAGACTTTGCCTGCTGCTTGTTCTATTAAATTTACACATGGAAACAGTGTCACTTCCTATTTCTGTTTCACTTTTCTGATCCTCTCAAATTAGTTCGGCGTTCTCAGAAGTTTGTTCAAACCTATCAGGGCATAGTAGTTGGCTAAAAAAAGAGAGAGAATGAAGGAGTCAAGTACATTTCTCCACTAGATCCCGTTAGCTTCGTTTCTTTTGGAGTCATTCTGGGTCCCAAGCATTTGCCGTGAACTTGCAAGTCTTGAACGTTTTTCTTCTTTGCTTTTTTGTGAGAAGCAGGGATTGTAGTCCTGAAGAGATGAGGCCAGGGTTTGGGAAGGATGTAGCCCCACAAAGGTGAGCGAGTTTGTTCCTATTATATTTCATGTGGGATGGCAAGTTTTCCACAGTGTAGTTTCCACTGAGTCATCCGTGAGTTCAGTAGAGGGGCAGTTTTACGGACCGAGGTTCTGCTTGGCAGGTGGACGGAGAGCCTGTTTTTTGTTTGTTTGTTTGTCTTTTTTAATTTTTAACATAGATTGGTGTGTTTGTGTTTCTTCAATAGGTTTCAAGGAATAACTTTTGTAATATTTTTCATGAAAAAGTGTAGAATGATTGTCCAGACAGTTTAATTGCAGGGTAAGTTAGATTAAAAGGAAACCTCTCAAGGTTTAAGAGAAATCATTCTCCTTGGGAATTGTTTAGCTGCTTGTCTGTAAACGCAGATTCTCCATATGATTTCTGTATTGGAGGGACATGGGAAACTACTCATTTCATTTGGAATTCATATTTTTGGTAAAAATTCAATCCTTAAATCGTCATTTGTTGTGGGATGACTGAACCCATGTGCCCTGGAGATTGAGACCTGAGTTTGAGACCCCAGTGCACCTTTCTGAGTGTGACTTTGGTTAAGTTACTTGGTCTCAGTGGCTGTTTGAACGGGAATTGTTAGGATTCTCTGGCTTGGCACAGAGCTTTGAGCAAGGGCTTAGCAAATGGTGGCTGCTATTTTATTTTTTTATTCACTGACTACAGACACTTAGCGGTTGGACGTACTTCTCAAGAGGATGATGGTTATTTTAAAGGTGTTTCCAGTTACTTTAAGTGGATATGAATATAAGCCACCGGTTTTCTCTTGGTCTTGCCCCTGACTCCTTGCATATCCTTGTTTACAGGACTGCCCTGCGTCTCCTCTCCCAAGCTGTGTATTAAGTTGCTTGCCTTAGTGAGGTGATGCGGGCATAAAATGAAGTAATAGATGTATAAGAATCCCTTTGGGGGAAAAGAAGCAAGTCTGAACGCCCCGCAGTACTTAATTATTACATGTGCTCCTTCTACCAGTACGTTTCTTCCTCTCTGCCCCCCTCAAGGAGAGGTTGTCCCTTTGTAAGCAGCTCTATGACAGCTCTGCTTCCTCTCCTAAAGTCTGGGATCAAAGGAGAGCTGTAATAAAGGAGAGTCCCTCCCTCTCATTCCCTCTCCCTTTTCTTGTGGATGTTGTTCCAACCATTTTTAAGAGAGGAGACCAGGCCTGACATCAGTGGGTGAAACCATGGGGCTCCCCAGACCTGCCTTTCATCTCTGGGTCCCCGCCTCAGACAGCGTCCCTCATCTTTGTCATGGCAGAGAGCCGTCACTGCTGGGGAAGTATTGAGGCCTTGCGCCGCAGGTTGAGACCTTGAAGTATTTCTGGAAAAATCTTAGCCACCCTTGCTGCTCATTGTTGGGACGCTCATTTCTTCAGAATGTCACAGTGTTTGGCGGAGGTGTCAGGGACTAGAATAGTTTTCTCTGTTTTGGCAGGACCTGAACCTCCCCAACTTCTTAAAAATTGGGAGCCCAGGTCCAACAAAGTAAGAGAAGAAAAACAACACCGAGTTTCAGCCGGTTGTGTACTGGCAGGATTTTTCTAGACATAAACACAGTTGAATGGAAAGGATAAAAGGGATTGGAGCCTGACTTGCTCCATGAGAGTGAATGAGCCAGTGTTAGACCTAATGCTGGAGGAAAAAAAATAATCTTCACCTTTATTAGAAAAACAAAAACAAAAACCAGGCAGTCAGTGGAGGCTAACTGATGAAAATTAAAGGTCAGTTTCTTCAGTGCCCCACCTCAGTGCATGCCTCAGGCCACGTTAATAATGACAATCCTATTATTTTCTTATAGTAGGCAGGAAATGCTGTCTACACCCATTAGATTTGTTTGAGTGGCCCCTGGCTGGAAATGAAGAAAATTAAATTTTCTAACTTGCGGAGAGAGGAAAAAAATCATACAGTGCAGCAAAGAAGTTGACTGTTGGGCTGAGAGATGAACAATTGTCATGAAAAAAAAATACTTGATATTCTTAATCTCAATTATGGGGCCATTTGGCCCTTATCCCCCTTGAAATCATGAATGGATTTCTGCAAGTTAGGAGTGTAGACAACCTTTCTGAACATTGTCAGAACTGGCTCCCTTCTAGACTGTTCCCTACAGGTTTGCAGCCTGCCCCGTCTCTCACAGCTCCCACTGGCTGTTGGGAACTTGGTTGAAGGAAGGCTTTGTCACAGCTTTCTTTTCACAGCTTTTGCTTTTCAAAGGCAACATTCATGTGAAGGAAAATCTGTTTATTCATTAGGGCAATCAATTACTCTGTGGTTTCAATAACAAGAAGAAAAAGTTGGTATTAGTTAATGTTACAGAGAAAATATGTGAGCCTGTTCCTGCACATCCTAATCATACCGCCTTTCAGAGTTACATTTCCTAATCTCACAGCTCACTTGGTTTCCACTACTTCTTCTGTATCTTTGGTTTAGAAGATCTTTTAAAAGATGATTTTCATTTTTTTTTTTTTTTTTTTTACCAAATTGATGTCCCTCCTATATCTTTTATAAAATAAGGCAGAAGATCTTTATTGCTATTTTGGTATTTGCTCTTTTGGCATGTTCTATCACAGATTCTCAGTTGGCATATAATTCATTCTTTCATTGATGTAGTTATGTATTTATTTGAGAGAGAGCGGGAATGTGAGCATGATGAGGGGTTGAGGGACAGAGGGAGAAAGAGAATCCCACGCAGGCTCCAGGCTCAGCAATGGTGCCCAACGTGGGGCTTGATCCCATGACTCTGGGATCATGACCTGAGTCCAAATCTAGAAATGGTTAACTGACTGACCCACCCAGGCCTCTCATCTAATTCGGTCTTCTAAGATATTCAAAGACAATTGGATTTTCCCAGAAACACGTGGTGAAAGGAGGGTCTTAAGTTGAAGGGACTTCCCTAAAATTACAGGAGTAGCCATAGAAGAAGCACATGTGTCAGTCTTTGCATCCAGTGGACGTAAAATAAATCATTCTACTTGAACGGATGTGTAGTTCATGTAGAACAGAACTTGTTGTGTTCCAGAGCTGAAGCACCGTAATTGACGATCATCGTATTTGTTGCATCGACTATACCTACAGCTTTTTCTTTGCTTCCTGAAATGATCTGTGAGAAAGGACTTTGTAACATCTTTATAGGAAGAGAACTGTGAACCAAGGGAGCTTTTCTGAAAGTTGTCCTTTCTCTTTGTCTTCATTCCTAAAACCTTTTAGCAGTTTGCTTACGGTTGTGACCATTTTGCTCCTAACATTTTGCTTCTGGTTGTCATTAATACCAACATTTTTCATAGCGTTCATTTTCCTCATTCATTTGTGACTGTAATTATGTGCAAGAATAAGCAAAGCATGGGATTCTTTCATGGTAGTTGTAATACATGTAGCTTATGTATGTGTTTTGTAAAACACAGTTTGGCAGTATCACATGGCATAGAACATATCTGGGGGACACTATTTTTTTATTTTTTATTTTTATTAAAAATTTTTTTTTAATGTTTTATTTATTTTTGATACAGAGAGAGACAGAGCATGAGAGGGGGAGGGACAGAGAGAGAAGGAGACACAGAATCTGAAGCAGGCTCCAGGCTCTGAGCTAGCTGTCAGCACAGAGCCTGACGCGGGGCTTGAATCCACGAACATGAGATCTGACCTGAGCCGAAGTTGGAGGCTTAACCCACTGAGCCACCCAGGCGCCCCTGGGGGACACTTTTTAAATACATATTTGTATTTCATTTGTAAAAGAAATATGGCTTTCTATTAGCTTTTTCCATAGGAGCCATAGACTCTTCCTGTCTTTTTTTTTTTTTTTTTTTGATAAGTCTTGAGATTAGTTCTCCTCTGGACTCCTGACACTAATGGCACCGTACGGCATGGGGAATTTGAAAATTACATGTAAAAATAGAGTTAAAGGGCTTAGAGAATTTCATCTGATACTCAGAGAGTATTTGGGAGTTGTACATTTCAATCTGAAAACTTGTTTTCATGATTAGGAATTTAGGTTTGATATGGTTGTATGGATTATTGACCACCTAAGTAGAAGTTGTTATAGGTTGTCGAACCTATTTAATTTGAAATTCATCTGGTGCATTTCAATTTGGCAAGAAATCAGGGCAGAGATACAAGTTAGATGTTATTGTTTATTTTTCTTAATCAGTAATGCAGTTCGTGTTTTGCCATGGAAAAGTAATCATTGAAAACATTACAGATGATAGCCTATATAAACTTGCTTAACCTTTAGCATAATGATATATTTTTTCCAGGATACTAGATGGATGATTGCGTATGAGGATGTTTATTTATAGCTTAGTGAATTAACACTCATAGACAAATAGAAGCCATGCAGCACATAGTCCTACCTCTGTTCTTTTGAATGATGTGGTTAGTGAGAATCTTCATTTTGAAATATTTTAAACCAATTAGGTATCTTTTGACCTATATCTTCCAGCCTTTAGCTTTAGGGAATACATATTTGGATTTGCAGGAACGTGAAGATTTAGCCAGCTAGTCAGGTCCTGTTAGCTGTGAGAGGTCTTTGGCCTCAATTGACTGTTGCTTATTAATGTTGCATAAATGTGCTTCTGTCTTGAAGAGAGAATGACCTTCATGGTGAACCAGTTGACACTTAATTCTTGAATGTTCTCTTTTAGGATTCTCATGACTCAATTTTGTAAGGAACCTCTGCATAAGTCAAAGTGAAAGCTGGTGGGAGTGCCTGACTGGTTCAGTCAGTAGAGTGTGCAACTCTTGATGTTGGGGTTGTGAGTTCAAGGCCCACGTTGGGTGTAGTTACTTGAAAATAAAATCTTAAAGAAAAAGTGAAAGGTGGTAAATTTTAATTAGAAATGATAAATTCCTTTTTTAGATGTCAGTCCCATTGCTCTGGGGCACGGGAGTGGCAGTTCAGTGGCATTCAGGTGAGAGTTGGTGGTGGTGGAAGATAGGTGGTAAGGCGCGTTTATGAGTTGGACCCATGTCCAAGTTTCCTCGGTGTCCTCTAGGTCATGAGGCTGATCACCCACTTTGGTGAGAGAAAACCCTACTAGCCACATCATACTTTTCATTTCCCCTTTAGAAGTAGAGTCTGGAGGAGCTGATGGGTTGCATGAACCCCAGTACCTGAAGCGTGGGGAGCCTTGAGGTAGCATTTGAGGCTACAGTCAATGCGTGGGCAAGGAAAGGAGCAGGGAGACTTCTAACTCACCTTTGTGTTCCCCGCTAACAGAAATTCCTTGAGGACACAGGGACACCTTTCTTTTTATATGGTGTCTGGCAAACAAGAAGTATTCAGTAAGTGTTTACTGAATAAGTGACTTATCCAACACATGGATACTGATAGCCCATTGTGTTTGAAGCAGGAGAACACTTGTTTGGTATTCATTGTAAAGCTGTGTTCCAGTTCTAATTCTTGGAAGTTGAGATTTTCACTTTAAAATAACTGAGATGGGGTACCTGGCTGGCTCAGTCAGGGGAGTGTGTGACTCTTGATTGTGGGATTGTAGGTTCAGTCGCCACGGTGGGTGTGGGATTACTTCAATATAAAATCTTTCTTAAAAAAAAAAAAACTGAGATGCCTGGAAATACGTGAAGATTGAAAGAGCTTTGGTGTTTAATATTAGTCAAGAATCACTTGTCTTGTAAATAACAGAAACCCACACAAACTAGCTGAAGCCAAAAGAGTTGGATTCGTTGGACAGGAAATGAAGGCAATGTTCCTGGACCTCCTGAGGTCAAGGAACGAGCCCTGGGAAGTCACTGGGAGCCGTGGCTGCTTTTCTTTCTCTTTCTCTCTCTCCCTCTCCCTCCTTTTTGATTTGGTATTTCTTCCTTTGTAGGGTCTATCCTGTATGAATCATGATCCATGATTTTGAACTTGTAAAGTTTCATCAGTTTTTATTTTTCCCTTCCAAAATGTCAGTCTGCACATTACTCCTTAATAATGAATGGAAGATATGGATGGTGGATATTTTGTTAGAGTCATTTTGAAGCAAATTCTTTTCCAAGTGTGTCATGTACAGTCTGTTTGTGAGAGGAAACTCATGTAAAGAAAGAATGACCACTATTCAACAAAACAATGATATCTATATTTTCCTGTTTCTTGTTTCTTTAAAATGAACTGCAGCGAGACATGGCAGGTTGATTTCTTCCCTTAAGTCATCTCAGAAACTGTGCCCAGTCCATTAATTGCTTTGTTCAGTGGGCAGGAAGTGGTTATGTGTGTACAAGTTACACAATCTTGACTACGTTGGAGCAAAGAACCAAAGAGATCTCTGATCTTTCTTCCAGGATTAACTTGTTGGTTCCACAAACTTACACCTGCTGCGTGGACCTGGTTACTGGGGGAGACTTAATCAAAAATCGTAATTCGTTTTCTGTATCAGGATGTCTGCCTGTTTCGGGATACTGAGAAAAGCGGTTGTAGGCGATGCTGTGCTGGTACTGAGGTTAAGTTTGTGCAGTTTTACTTCCTTTTTAACAGTCTCTAGTGATGCAATAAAGACGTCTGAAGCTGCTGCCCTGCCGGCATTACCATGAAGAGGCCATCCCCACTCACTGCCCCCACTCCTCCTTGCAGGCCGTTTTAAACGTATTTTTTCTCTTGTCTGGCTTCCTAAGTTCCCCCTATGCCCATGCCTGTTACCTGTCTCTAGCTCCCCACTCATCTGTATTTATTTTGAGAGAGAGAGAGAGAGAGAGAGAGAGAGAGAGAGAGATGGAGAGACAACATGAGCAGGGGAGGGGCAGAGAGAGAGTGGGAGAGAGAGAGAATCCCAAGTATGTGGGGATGTGAGGCTCAGACCAACAGATCATGAGATCATGACCTAAGCTGAAGCCAAGAGCCGGATGCTGAGCGACTGAGCCACTCAGGCAGCCCTGAAAGAAAATACAATCTTAACTAAAGGAGTAACTAATCAAGATCAAAAGGTGAGGAATGAATGAAAGACCTAAGTGAATTTAGGTGCAGTCAAAAGATAGTTACCATCTTTAAAATATTAGCTATCGGTGACTTCTTTGAAAGAAGTAGAATTACTATATCAGCTATTACTGCAAAATCACATTTACTCTCCTTAGATCATTAAGATTTCTCTTTTGAGTGATCCATTGTCGTTACTTGCTTGCTTTTATCTTTTGCTCCCTTTCTTCCTTGTTAAATACTTCTGAGGCAAGCCTTGAGTTTTGTATATTTTTCCTGTTTTTCTTCCAGTGTTCCATAGCTGCTTAAAATTACATAGCATTCTTGGTCTTTTCTTGATTGCAGTCTGTTCTTTGCATTTTGTCAAATCACCCGCCTCACCCCAAAATGTCTTCAGAAAGTCCTGCTTTTCTTTAGACATCTTCCTCCTGTTCAGAATCTTGCAGTTGTTGATGCCGTCTCCTCCTACTCCATTCCTCCCAGAAGTTTCCTTTGATGGTGATACTTGCTTTGGAATTTCCACTTGAGCCTGCTAAACCCTTTGGGAAAGGTAATGCTGTCAGCATTCACTTTTCTCTTCTGTTCCAAATGACTAAGGACAAAGAATCCTCCTAATGCATTCCTGTGCTGAGGATCCTGCTTTCAAGTTTCTGCTCCTATTTTCTTACTGGGATCTGAATTCTCTTGCCACAGTGCCAGATAAGATTGCCCATCTCTTCTCCGATCTCAGGACAGGACACAAGGGTTCCATCTGGAATTGGCTCAGGACACCCAGATATGAATAATTTGGGAATGGATACATGATCCTTTGAAGGCAAACACACAAAATAGCTTCTCTAAGAGATGAGGTGGGTAGAATCAGGGTGGGATGCTCTCTAATGAGTTTTCCAACTCTTAACTCTGAGTCTGTGAATGCATCCGCAGGGAAGAGTTTGCTCACTCAGAAGAGTAGCCTTCTATTTATTTGTGATCTATCTGAAGTTTAATTTTGTAGTCAGTGTAACTACTGTTTACTCATCCGTAAAACTCCTTGTAGCTTATCTTTGTAAGAAATAGTCTGCTACCAGACACATTTTCAGACTGTTCAGTTTTAAAATATTTTTCTTAAAAGGGTAAGCTAGTTCCCCAATGGAAACTGACTTTGGTGATAACTGTCACGTCTTTGAAATCTGGAAAAAAAATATTTGCAGGAAGTCCATAGCCATAGCCATTGCTGGTCAATATATTTCTACTCCGTATGCTCCAGGGGAAGATTACCAAATTTAATCCTCTCAGCTTTCAAGTTGCCCTGTTGATGAGCACAGTACATGAAATTGGCAGAGGTGTTGAGAAGTTCAATTTCCATGACCATTACTGTGTGTACCTGGCATATAATCGGCTCTCCATTTGGTTTATTGGTTGAATGAAGAAAGTGATCCTGCTGATTGGTCAAGGGGGTTGAAAAAGAGGTAGCACCCACTTTGTAAATCACCAGCGACCTGGGGTTCACTCCTGTTGTCCTGTGTATTATGTGACCACATGTTTATTGTAACCTGAAAGAAGTCTCAGTCACTGCAGGGGACAGACTCCATATTTTTAGGGAATCCCCACGTGCCATTTCTGGAGGACTGAAATATTGACATACATAGGTTTCGTTTTAGTGTGGAGTTGGCTCTTTTTAGTGAAACCTGAAGAAAGTCCCACTTCCTGCCTGTGAAATTGGGTGATAGGATCATACCCTAAAAATGCCGTCTTTCTCAGAAGTGACATGGAATATTGGTAAGCGGGCAGATTTATGTGGAAGCACTTTGTTTTTACTACATGTGTAAAACTCCAGGGAACCCTGGCTAGGATACGAGGTGCTCCCTTCAGCTGTGCGTTAGCAACGTGGCAGTTACTGATCTGTCATTTATTTGAAAAGGAATTGCAAAGTTTTGGCCTCATGCCTAGAGTAGCTCCAGATGGTAAGAAAAGATTTTTGTACTGAAGTCAAAGAGTATATTGCAGTGATTGGGCTTGTCATGTTTTTATTAGAACATTGACTTCTTACTTTATCCCTCTGTAAAGGTTTTATTTTTAATTATTTTTCCCCAAGGAAGTGAGTGGAAGAAAATGTTGCTTTAGAGTTATGGAATCTAATATTTGGAATATCTTTGTTCTTGGTGATGGTGATATTCAGGTAGGATATGTGGTCCATAGACTTGCTTTGTCAATCTCAGTTACCCCTGGTATTTAGTATTTACCAAGGAAGCATGAAGAGTTGGAATGCAGAGACACACCAAGGCCAGTCTTGCTGATTTGGGAAATGCGGGTCAGAGGCTTCATTTGGGTTGTGTGTGCTTATGTGATAAGACGGCTGTTAGCCCACAACTGTTATTTAGTGGCTTTCCTTAGTCGTTTGGCCCATCTCTGATGGGAGCTGGTGTTACTTCATCTCTTCTTGTGTTTCCCCATGATTCTGGGGTTGATAGGGTAATAGCGAAGTATAGGTGTTCCAGTATGGGGAGCGGGGCCTGGGCAGATGAGCTGGGAAGAGGTCATGGCATTAACCAACAGTTACCGTGCTTTGCTCTTCTGGGCACTAGAGCTTCAGTTCGACACATGACCTTGTTTGCGTACCTTTATGTCACTCCTGGACGGGGAATGAGGTGATTCCTGTATTCTAGATGAGCAAACATTCAGACAGAATCATCTGCCCAAGATAATAACAAGCTCATTCTCTTTTGCTCTCTGCTTGCATTCAATTTTGGAGAAATTTATTACAAGTAATCCTGCCCTTTCGGGTTAGAGGTGACCGCAGGATTCAGGAACGAAAGCTCATTTTCCTCTGGAAAACCTGGTGTTTGTCAAAGCTGAGCCTTTTAGTAAAGCTTGGTCACAAGGCTCAGATTAAGACCTAAGCCTACAGGCAGGCTTCTGCTCCCACACTGTGTTCAGTTACTCTTGTGGTTATTGGGTAACTCGGTGAGTTTGAAGAACACTAACCATTTCTGTCTTCGAAGAAAATGCTGCCCATGGGGAAGTGACATTCGGTTTGCATACCACACAGAGGAATGTTTATCTCTCTTGAGATGCTGGTATGTAGGTTGAAGACAATGAAAACATCTGTAATTTTGATGCTTGTACTCAGTTGATTGTCCAGGTGTTTGAAGCACTCGTATTGAAAAGCATGAGGATTTAGGTTTTTCAGTTAGCAAGCACACAATATTCCTTCACCTGGGGCGCGGCCTGGCTCACCCTTTGCTTAGATTGTAGCTGCTCCCGGGTCTCTGCTTCGCGTGGAGTCATTTCTAAATCGATTTTCTGTGCAGACCCGGGACCTGGTTAGGAGTTTTTTCCTGACTCAGTCTTTATGAACTTCCAGAATCACGTGTGCATGAGTTGGGGGAGGGCAGAGAGAGAGGGAGACACAGAATCTGAAACAGGTTCCAGGCTCTGAGCTGTCAGCACACAGCCTAACGCAGGCTCGAACCCATGAACTGTAGGATCATGACCTGAGAGCTGAAGTCGGACGCTTAACCAACGGAGCCACCCATGCTCCTCTTTGCCTTCTTTTTAAATCTGCTGTTTAGACACTGTAGAGGCAGTATGAGTTTTCTCTATATATTATATGGTACTGTAATCAGTTCATGAGTTCTTTTGGGATTGGGTCCTAACCTGCGGGAACACCCTGTTCTAGTTGATGTGCTTTTTTTGAAGTCTTGCTACCTTTTTGATGAGAGGGATCAAAGTGGAGTGGAGGTGGGTTAGTGCAGCTTCATGTAAATCTGATCTCTGAGGCTCTACCACATTCACAAAGGCACCAGATTGGGGCTTTCCTTTTAGTTCCTGGTACTTTATTACATTTATGAATGCCACATTAATGCTGTTATTTTATCAAAGAACATAAAATAAAGGTACTTTTTCTTAGTGTTTTGTATGTTAAGAAAAGGCGACTACCATGAGTCATGGAGCTTACAGTTACATCAGGAATTTTTTCTCTCAAAACACTCTCTGGTGGGTTTTTGGTGTCGTGTACCTGTATCAGGGGAGTGGAAGGTCATCACCCTTTAAGAACATTACCTGAGGCCTATTAAGAGTGTGTAGGAGATTGGAGTTTCATGGTGACTTGTGGTCCAGGCGGTGGTACTCTGGAACCAGCTCTTTCGTAGACCTGGGGAAACCAGATTTTCCCTCCTGCTTACCTTCATGACTTCTTAAATACATTTGAAGGGGGTCCCCCTCCTGTTTGTTTTGAGGAGACTTCCTCTGAGAATTAATGGTAGAATACTGTTTTTAGATCCCACACACAGAGGATGTGGTATTGTCACTGTTTCAGGTTGTGCGTTGTGGTATTACCCCAAGGCTCCTGGGAGCAGGCAGTGTCCAGGGCACATCCGCGGCCTCCACACCCATGTGCCCCCACGAGCACTGGTCAGCTTGCTGCTCAGAACCTCCCTGTGTTCCGTTGCTTGGGGTGCCTCCGCCGCTCTTCTTCTGCCCTTGCGTCATAGGGTGATGACGTAGATTTTTTTTCTTTTTTGACTACATAGATTTTAATCTACGTTTCCTAACACACAGGCCTACCTTAGTGGAACCCACGCTATAGTCACCACAGCTCTTCCCAGGTGCTTCTGTTCTGTCTTTTACCCTGTTACCATTACCTACCTGTTTCTTCCCCCCACTGGACTCTGGGCCCCTCTGGAGGGGACAGTAGGTTCACCTTTTATATCTCTAGTGTCGGCTGATGCTGTGCCAACTGAGTAAGGAAGAACAGGAAAGAAGAAGATATGAGATTCGTGTTTGATGATCCTGAGCGTGGCCCCGGGCTCTTATGTTCTCATCCCTGCTGTTTCCTCAACCAGTTTACTTGAATTAGTATGTGGTTCTCTCCTTCAAACTGTGGAGCAGCTATATGGGCCAGAATGTTCTTTTTTTGTTTGTTTGTTTTGAATTTTATTTATTTTAATTTTATTTGTTTATTTACTTACTTATTATTTATCTCTTGGACATGCGTGAGAGAGTGTTCAGAAGGGGCAGAAAGGGAGGCGGGGGGGGGGGGCGGGAGAGAGAATGAGAATGACAATCCCAAGTAGGCTCCAGCTCACCAACCGTGAGATCATGACCTGAGCCAAAATCAAAAGTTGGTTGCTCAACTGTCTGAGCCACCCAGGTGCCTGTGGGCTAGAATGTTTTTTTTTTTTACTTTATTTTTTTTTAAATTTTTTTACATTTATTAATTTTTGAGAGACAGAGACAGAGAGTGAGCTAGGCAGGGGCAGAGAGAGAGGAAGACAGAGAATCCAAAGCAGGCTTCAGGCTCTGAGCTGTCAGCACAGAGCCCGATGGAGGCTAGAGCTCATGAGCCATGAGATCACGACCTGAGTCAAAGTCAGGCACTTAACCAACTGATCCACCCAAGCTCAGAATGTTTTTTGAGGAGCACTTATTTATAGCAAGAGTAAAAATGTTTTATAGGGAAAGAGAAGAATAATAATAATAATACATGGACTGAACCCTTGCCATGTGCTAGACACTGTTTTAAGTGCTTTGTACCCATTTCACGTAATCTTCAGAGCTTCACTAGGTAGATACTGTATCATCTGCCTTTTGTAAACGAAGTAAATGTGGCACGGAGAGGGCCAGCAAGATGTGGAGTCAGGATTTGAACCCAGGCAGTTGTGGTCTTTAGGTAAGTTGTACTGGAGGGGAGAGGGCATAATAACATCCTTTCCTGAAATGCCATATTCCTCTATAAATCCTTTCTGTGTTACATTTTGCATTGTTCCTTGTAGAGTTACTTGCGTCAACTTCTGGTGTTTTCTCTGAGAAACGTCATCGTCAACTTCTTTGACCTGGTGGTAACTGGCATTTGAAGGGCCATTTCAAAGGCTAACCACAATTAAACTTCAGGACATGGCCTTGTTTGGCTACTCCCTTCATTTGAACTAGATAGTTCTGTATATCTCAAAGAGATTGAAGTCAGAATTTCTTTGGTATTTATTTATTCCTTCTACTTAGCTACGCAAAATGTTTTGTAAAATGTTTGCTGGCTTTTTTGTGGGTGGAGTGAGCAAACACAGGGTTAACACTCGCAGGCGAAGGTTGGCCTCTTCAAAAAATTAGTGAATCTTAGAAGTTCTTGTCATGAGCCTTTAATCTAACGGGCCTGCCAGCCTCAGCTCCTGGGCCCTGCAGACCCACCACTCAAAACACTTCAGTGCGTCACCCAGTAGTGCCCGGATGTTCTGGCCAGGTGACTCCTATTTCCTCATCCCTGGGAAGGAAGTGGTGGAATCAGGCTAACAATTCCAGTTAGTCCTCTTCATCGAATTGGCTTTTTATTCCTCTCCGTTCTAAGTAGGGTAATAGCCTGAAACCATTTTTAGAGGGGCTCCGAACGCAGTTGCCAAGTTAATATGCTTTTATTTAAAAAGCACCTTATTTACAAAGCAGTCTGTATATATTCTCTGTTGTGCCATCTTCACAGGACCCTGCGGAGTCAACAAAGTGAGGATTGTCCCAGTTTACAGGTAGGAAAACAGCCTGAGCATGCATGCTATTCCTAAGGACACCTCAGCAAATAAAGGGAAAAACGAGGCGACAATTCCAGGGGCAGTCTCCTGGTTCCAGATACTGCCCCCCCCTTTCTTTCCAGCGCTTTGTATCATCTTAAAATTGAAGAACCTCTAACTGAAAATCCATAGGTGCATGTCTAATGCACTTTTTATGATAAGTAGAGTGAAATATTTTTACCATGCTAACATTTTCCAAGACTGCTTGTAGAATATTTTGACACCTTTATAAATGATGAATGGAGGTAGAAATGACTTAGGTTACCATAATTGTGTAATTTTAAATGTTTTGATATTGACCTGGGATCCATCAACAGAATGGAGCTTCTTGATAGCCTTAAAAAACAAAAGGCACATCTTGAGTCAAGAATTATATTAAAATAAGACCCTTGGCTATTTCTGGAGAATGTTAGCTAATCTACCTTGTGGTTTTCTTTCTGTGGAATTGATGAAGAAAGAGACAAACAAAATCCAAAACCAAGTCACATGAAAGAATTAACAGTCCTTTGGGCATTCAGTTGTTTGGGATAATCATAAATTCTGCCACCAGTAATGGCTGACAAGGGGGAAGAGACTTGTAGCACTTGGTTGTTGACCGTGAAACAGATGGACATTTGTTACGATTTTTACCCTTTACCTTCTTTCTACTTTAAGCAAAAGAACCTTCTCCTTAGGTGAGCTTTTTTTTTTTTTTTTTTTTTTTTAAGCTGCAGTTTTGAGGAAGACCTGGGTGACTTAATCGGTTGGGTGCCTGACTTCGGCTCAGGTCATGATCTTGCGGTTTGTGGGTTCGAACCCCGCACTGGGCTCTGTGCAGACAGCTCAGAGCCTGGAACCTGCTTTGGATTCTGTGTCTCCCTTGCTCTCTGCCCCTCCCCTGCCCATGCTCGCTTGCTCTCTCTTTCTCAAAAATAAACAAAATATTTAAAAAATTGCAAGTTTGAAAATTTTCAAACATACACAGAAGCAGAGAATAGTGGTGTTTGTCATTGTCTGAACAATCGTCACTTCATGGTCTGTCTGATTTCACTTTACCCTGTCCCATCCCCACTTTTCGCTATAACGTTTTGAAGCTGATCCCAGACCTTATCGTTGGATCTCTACATATTTCAGTATTTTTTCGGGGAAGGTCTTTCAAAAGTTTATTTTCTTCTTTAGAAAAGTTTTACAAACGAAACATTGGAGTTTTTGCTGTATAAAATTGTGGTTGAGATTAAGCCATTTCTAACTGATCAGCACTTTTCAGATTTTTGGCTGAACAAACTTTCTGAAACAGGAAAAAGTTCTTCACAGCAACAAACAGATGTGTGGTTTGGTAGTGGTAAAAATTAGCTTATTTTTCGGACTTGATTGTTCTTGTTGAAAAAATTAAGATGTTTTCATAAACTTTAAAAAAATATTTATTTTGAGAGAGAGTGCACATGCAGGTGTGGGGGAGGGGTGGAGAGAGCATCACGAGCAGGCTTCTTGCTGTCAGCACGGAGCCCAGTGCGGGTCTCAAACTCCCAATCTGGGAGATCATGACCTGAGCTGAAATCAAGAGTCAGATGTCTAACTGACTGAGCCACCCAGGCACCCCGATGTTTCATAAACTTTTAAACTGTTGTATAGTGCCACTAATGTTCTTCAGTTTTGTTTTCCATCTTTATATTTCCCAGCTATTTCGAACAGGCTAAATAGTGTACCTTAAGCTTATGCAATCATTTAGGCTCAACTGGTAGGGAATTTTCAGTAAGTTGGCTATAACTTTAGTAGCAGGTTTCCATTCAAGGACTGTATTTGCTAATTGCAGGTGCTTATAAGGAGAATTCTCAGGTTTTATAGAGTAAGTAAATGGATTTATGGGCTTTATTTATAAGTGTATATATATTTTAAAAATATGTTTATATGTTATAAATTGGGGAAACTAGCCTAGTTTATATGTAATCAACTAATTGATTCATTAAATTTTTAATTTTATTATAAGTAATAAAAGATCTTTATTCTTTGTAAGTGAGGAGCCCACTTTGTGAAAGGTAATCAAACTTAAAAGCACATTTTAGCTAACGAATCTTATCTTTTCTCTTAAGTGTCCCAAGATGGCATGGGGATGGTTAAAGGCAGTCACACATACTAAAACGAACAAAATACTCATTAACTAGAAAGAACTGTGAGCATTTTTAAGGCTCTAAAGCATACTGTCATACTTAAGAATAATAGCAAATATTGACTTAGTACTTGCTGTTCCAACTGCTTAACTAACTCATTTTTTTGCTACCATAGTTCTATGGGGATAGATGTTGGAACTGACCTTGTTTTAAAGGTAGGAAACTGAAGCACAGGGATGCCAAGTGCTAGTCCCAATCCCAGTTTGTAAGTTGTCAGTTGGAATTCAGCAGTTGGGCTCCATAGTATAAGCTCTTAACAATTCTGCTAGAGTGCCACACTTGGTTTATAAGGTGAAATACTAACCGTTCATGGGCCTGTGTCTTTATCACTGAGAGCATGTCATTTTGGACCACTGCTGTCCAATAGAATTTTCTGAAACGATGGAGATATCCTGACTGCGTTATCCAGGAGGATAACCACTAATGACATTAACCACCGGAAATATGGCTACTGTGGACTAGGAATGACAGTTTAAATTCTATTTAATTTTAATAGCCACATGTAGCTGGAGCGGCCCCGGTGTTGGACAGCGAAGCTTTAGAGTCTGAGACACCTGGGAGAATTTATAGTTTGCGTTTTCCTGGGGAAATGACAACTCCTTGGCCTTTTATGACTCAGTATCTTGACCTCAGAAGTCAGTGATTGTATCATTAAATAGTAATGATTTTAATGGGTGAAAATATTTTCACAATTCAGTTAATTGAATGTTTAAAACCGTAATGCCTAACAACGAAATCCTGTTTGATCATGAACGTGAGCCCCAGTCGGCCTACCACATCTGGAGACATCCTCTTGTTAATTCCTCTGCAGCTGAGCAAAAATTGCTTTGACATTCCCTTGTGCATGTCAGCCTTGGAGGAGAGCTCCCGACTTGTAAAAAGTCCAGCTCCTTGGTCAAGCTTAACGTCAAGGAAAGATGATAAGACAGTAAAATGGACTTTGTGGGCCAAAAGCAGCTCTCAAGAAGCAAGTGTTGAGCTTTTCATCTTTCTCCTACAGGCTGCTTGCTAGATTTGTGTTGACAGAGCTCCCATCGAGGAAAATGCAAGTACACTCATTGGTAATGAAGCCAGGTTCCATTTCAAATGAGACCGCATAAACTATGGTATTGGTGCCTCCTATACTGCACTTTCATCTAAGCCTTTATGAGGCACTTAAGCCTAATTATTTTAATCTTTTCTTTATGCTGATGAAAAGGGCCGCGTGGTTGTGTCCATGAGCGGCAGTGGGGGCTGAAATGCAGGCCAGCAGAGCCTCCAGATGGTGGCAGGTGTTGGACCTTAGCCACTCAGCAGACGTAATTAAACATGTCTGCAGTTCTAAAACAGACCTTTTCTTTGTTTATGGGATTGAACTGTTATCATTAGCTTTTAAGTGAAGGACTTGGAGTCCTATAGCCAGGTGCTATATCAGCTATGATGTTAAGTACTGGGTCTGGAACTCTGCTCGGAATATTTGTATGGAGAAGTTTCCACAAACATTGGGGAATTCAGATGGCTGTGGGGTGTTTTCAACAAATCTTGTTCGCTCAGTTACCATTCATGACTCTCAGATGTAGCTAAATGAGAACATCGACAGTCAGGATTGGATGTGAAAGTGGATTGGGACTTTAAGGCAAAAAGTACAGAATGGTAGGTGACTGTACCCTATTCCTGGCTCTGGTATTAGCTTCTGTTTGAAGTTGGGCGAGTCATTTAGTTACTGTGGACTCGGACTTCCCCACTTGGTAGAACTTCTTTAGGGATGGGAAACCACATATCACGAAAAGTGATTTGACTTCTTGAAAGGAGAATTACCGTTTATTTGTAGAAGGAAAGATAGCTCTGAGAATGATTTCGCATGTTTACTCTAACTGCCCTATTGCCAATAAACTCTTCATTTACACTTTTATGATTTAAGGAGCAGATGAGCATTATGTAAAGATATTCGGGATGACTTTTGCTTGTGCAGGGCACTATAGAGTGTATTCTGTCGCTACCTTTTTAACCAAAGCTTTAGAACTAAGTCGGCCTCGTGAGGGGTAGTGACTGCACAGCTTGGGTAGGTTTACTGACTGACGTGCTGTATGTCCTCTCCACAGAGAAACTCTCCTTCTTTTGGCCGGGAAATAAAATCACCCTTCTTTTGTGTTTTCCCTGGCCCGGTTTCCTTACCACATGACCTTTAAGAACTGTTCTCTTTGGGCACCTTTTGTGGCTCAGTCAGGTGGGCATATGACTCAACTCAGGTCCTGATCTCACGTTCGCAGCTTCGAGCACTGTGTCAGGCTCAGCACTGACAGCTCAGAACCTGGAGCCTGCTTCAGATTGTGTGTCTCCCCCTCTCTCTCTCTGTCCCTCGCCTGCTCCTATTCTGTCTCTCTCTCTCTAAAAACTAAATAAACATAAAAAAAAATTCTCTTTCTGAGGGCTCCTGGGTGGATCAGTTGGTTAGGTATCTGACTCTTGATTTTGGCTCAGGTCATGATCTCATGGTTCATGAATGTGAGCCTTATGGCACTGATAGCGTGGAGCCTGCTTGGGATTCTCTCTCTTTCTCTCTTTCTCCCTCCCTCCCTCATCTCTCCCTCTCTCCCCACCCCTGCTTGAGCTCTCTCTCAAATAAATAGCACATTAAAAAACAAACTGTCTCTTTCTGGAAACAAAGTTCTCTCATGAACTTAGGACCATGTTGTGCTGCATCTTAAGCAACATTGCAGAATGGTGACTCTGGAGGACGACTTGGTTGGTGTATGGCCATGCAAGGGCTGTATTGAGATAGTTGTCTACAAATGATCGACATTTGTTGGACCCATTTTTTCAGTCACTTAATGGAACATATGCCTCTGTCTTGAGAGAGGTCTTTATACAGTTGACTGCACATGGGTGCTGAGCCGTATACAGCCTGACTGCTGTGACTCCCACTGATGTCCTTTGCTGTGCTAGAGATAGCAACAATTCAAAGCTCGCCCTAGGCCAGTATGTAGATCTGGTTCTCAGTTTACAAACCCTGTGCATTCTGTAACTTGGAAACCGTAGTGTGTGAGGCGCCTGGGTGGCTCAGTCGGTTGAGCGTCTGACTTCAGCTCAGGTCATGATCTCACAGTATGTGAGTTTGAGCCCTGGGCTGACAGCTCAGAGCCTGGAGCCTGCTTCTGATTCTGTGTCTCCCTCTCTCTCTGCCCCTCCCCCACTCCTGTTCTGTCTGTCTCTCCAAAATAAATAAGTGTTAAAAATACAATTAAATAAAAAAGAAACCATATAGTGCGCGTGTCACATACCACGTCCGCACATACACAATAGCCTGTACCAGGGACTTGGAAGGACCACTGAGCCTTGCATGCTTCTTATAAAGGAAATGTTAGCTCAGAGTTAAAATGTCATGAATTTAAAGATAGACTGTTCTGTTGAAAGGCATGCCCTTTATTTTGTGCTTTTGGGCGTTGGTAACTTGTTTCAGGAAGATTCGTTGCTTATGACTATAGCATCTTGCATTTTTGCTAGAAGATGATTTAATGGTGGAGGATGTCTCAGTATCTTAGTTTGCTACTTGATAGTGTGAATTGTGCTTTAAGGCCTGGAAAAAAGTAATTCAAGTCTGTTTTGAGACCCATGCAAAGGAAGCTATTTCGTAACCATGAAGCACATGAAACTTGGCAGGCCCCAAGTCCATTAGTGGCCACGGTCACATGATTGATTACCAGTTGGGAAGTATAGTTAGCTTATTGCAGACCTACATCTGGCATCTTTGCTGTTGTCATCAGTGTCACACTACTTACACTGTTCTGCCAACTTCCTTCCAATAACAAAAGTTTTCTTGCCTTGCATGTATGAAAGTGTGACCGTGTATACATATGGAATTAGAGAGTTTTTAACCATGATCCAGTCATAACCACAGGCATACCTTGTTTGGTTCCAGACCACCGCAATAAAGTGAATGTCATGATGAAGTGAGACCGATGAAATTTTTGGTTTCCCAGTGCATACGAATGTTGTGTTTACACTATACTGTAGTCTGTTACATGTGCAGTAGCATTGTCTTAAAAAAGGGGAAGTCCATACCTTAATTAAAAAGTACTTTAATGCTAAACAATGCTAATCATGTGATCTTTCAGCAAATTGTAATCTTTTTGCTGGTGGAGGCTCTTGCCTCAGTGTTGACAGCTGCTGACTGATCAGGGTGGTGGTTGCTGACTTTCAGGGTAACTGTGATGATTTTTTTTTTCTTTTATGTTTTTATTTACTATTGAGTCAGAGAAACAGAGCATGAGTAGGGGAGGGACAGAGAGAGAGAGAGGGAGACACAGAATCCAAGGCAGGCTCGAGGCTCTGAGGTGTTAGCACAGAGCCCAGTACCCGGTTTGAACCCACGAACTGTGAGATCATGACCTGAACTGAAGTCAGACCTTAACCAACTAAGCCACCCAGGCGCCCCTGTGACAATTTCTTAAAATAGGACAACAATAAACTTTGCCACATGGACCGACTCTTCCTTTCATAAATGATTTCTGGGTAGCACAGGATGCTGTTTGATAGCATTTTACGTACAATAGAATCTCTTTCAAAATTGGAGTCAATCTAGTCTAACCTGAACACTGCTTTATCAACTAAGTTTATGTGATATTTTGGATTTTTGTTGTCATTTCAGTAATCTTCACAGTGTCTTCACCAGGAGTAGATTCCATTTTAAGAGACCACTTTCTTTGCTCATCCATGAGAACCACCCCCTCAGCCATTCTGATTTCATCATGAGCTTGTTGCGGTTCAGTCCTATCTTAGGCTCCACATCTAATTTTAGTTCTCTTGCTGTTTCTGCCACATCTATGGATGTGGAGTCTTGAACCCCTCAAGGTAATCCACGAGGGTTGAAATTAACTTCTCCCCAAACTGCTCATGTTGATATTTTGATCTCTTCCCATGAATCACAAATGTTCTCCATGGCATCTAGAATGGTGAATCTTTTCCAGAACGTTTTCAGTTTACTTTGCCCAGTTCAATCAGGGAAAGCACTGTCTATGACAGCTACGGCCCATGGAATACAGTTCTTAAGTAGTAAGACTTGAAAGGAGAGCCCAGGGGGCTCAGTTGGTATAGTGTCCAACTGATTTTGGCTCAGATGGTGATCTCATAGTTTATGAGATGAAACCCTCCATCAGTCTCTACGCTGACGGTGTGGTGCCTACTTGGGGCTCTCTCTCTCCCTTTCTCTCTGCCCCTCTTCTGCTCGCTTGCTTTCTCGCACACGAGCTCTCTCTCTCTCTCTCTCAATAAACAAAAGCTTAAAAATAAGACTCAAAAGCCAAAATTACTGCTCATTTATGGGCTGCAGAATGGATGTTGTTTTAGCAGACATGAAAAAAATATTCATCTCATTGTACATCTCCGTCAGAGCTGTTAGGTGACCAGGTGCATTGCCAATGAACAGTAATAGTTTGAAAGGAATCTTTTTTTCTATATAGTAGGTCTCATCAGTGAGCTTAAAACATTTAGTAAACCATGTTGTCAATAGGTGTTCTATCATCCAGGCTTTTTATAGACCACGTCAGAGGTGATTTAGCGTAATTCTCAAGGGTCCTAGGATTTCCAGAATGGTTAATGACAATTTAAAGTCAGCAGCTGCATTTTAGCCTCTAACAAGAGAGTCAGCCTGTTCTTTGAAGCTTTGAAGCCAGGCATTGACTTCTCCTCTATAGCTATAGCTTCTCCTCCTCTCTATAGCTCCCCCTCTATGAAAGTCCTAGATGGCATATTTATCCAATATAAAGCTGTTTTGTCTACACTGAAAATCTGTTACTTAGTGTAACCACATTAGTTATGTTAGATCATCTGGGTAACTTGCTGCAGCGTCTACAGGCATTTGCTGCTTCGCCCTGCACTTTTACGTGATGGAGACAGCTTCTTTCCTTCAACCTCATGAGCCAACCTCTGCCAGCTTCAGACTTTTCTTTTGCAACTTCCTTACCTCTCTCAGCCTTCATAGAATTGAAGAGAGTCAGGGCCTTCCCCTAGATGAGACTTTTGGCTAAAGGGAACGTGGTGGCTGGTTGATCTTTTATCCAGACCGCTAAAAGTTTCTCCCTATCAGCGGGAAGGCTTTCTATTCATTTGTGTGTTCACTTTTGAATAGCACTTTTCTTTTCCTTCAAGAACTTATCTTTTGCATTTGCAACTTGGCTTTCTGGTGCTGAGAGGCCTAACTTTCAGCTCACCTTGGCTTTCAACATGCCTTCCTCACTAGACTTCATCCATTTCTAGCTTTTGATTTCAAGTCAGAGATTCGTGACTCTTTCTCTGACTTCAACACTTAGAGGCCATTGTAGAGTTGTTAAGTGGCCTGATTTCAATGTTGTTGTGTCTCAGGGAGTAGGGAGGTCTGAGCAGAGGCGAGGAGACAGGGTCGTGGCTGGTTGGCAGTCAGAACACACACATTTATGATGAAGTTCACCATCTTATGTGGGTGTGGTTGTGGTGCCCCAAAACAGTCACAATAATAACCTCAGAGATCACTGATCACAGATGATCATAACAAATATAATAATAATAAAAAAGTTTGAAGCTCCGCAAGGATTACAGAATGTGACGTGGGGACACAGAGTGAGTGGATGCTGTTGGATAAATGGTGCTGGTCTACTTGCCTGCTACATGGTTGTCACAAACCTTCAGTTTGTGGGGGGAAAAGACAACAAAATCCAAACCAAAAACAACCCTACTCAATAGCTGCAAAGTACAATAAAGCAAAGTGCAATAAATTGGGGTATGCTTATATTTAAACTTTTCGATTTTCATAAAACTTGAGAAAAATTGAAGATCCCATACTTCTCTACTCTCTAAACTTGGAGAACTTGTGGGTTTCTTCTTACCAAGTTAATTAAGAGGAAGAAAGAAAGAAAGATTGCCCCAAATCACATCATCTTGTGCTGAGGGCCTGTAAAAAAATATGGTGGTAGACAGGCCTCCTGAACTTGGACAGTGACTTAAAAACATGAATTAATATAATTTCAAGTAGTCATTACTGGTTTTTCATGGGAGTTAGTAGTTGTTCGTGAGGGGTTTGTTCTAAAGAGTCATTCTGTGCTCTTCTGAAAGGAAACGGAGGGTGGTGAAAATGTAGGTGGGTCTGGACTGGTTAGAAATTTGATGAGCGGGTCACATGAGTCTTTCCTTTCTACTTTGCTGCAGATACATAAAGATTGGGAGTTAATTTCCCCCCCAGACGTGGCAAGGGACATTTCCATGTCAGAGATTTTAAGTTTTGTAATTTGCCTCAAGGTGGAATTTCTTTTATCTGAGGGTTATCTAATGCATTTTTTGTCAAAAAATGTTTTTCCTTGTCTTTGTGTCCTCTCAAACTTCAAATGAAGAGGCGTTTCCTTTTCTCCTTAATGGTTTTTATCATGCTTGAAGTCCTGAGTTCTAAAAGTAATGACATATGTGTAAATGAAGCCCTGTTATATTTTTTCTTGAAAATGTGTAGATCTGATCATCAAAAGATAAATACAAAAATACTTCGTTGTAGCTTTACATTAAGGAATTTTGATCTGTAGGCACCAGGTTCATTTCAGCTGGCGTCAGGGCCACCCATATGACATCCTGACACATAGTCAACACCCATTGTGCCCCTAACCACCGGTCTGGTGTGACGTATCTTTATGTTTATGATTAGTGAAATGGAAGGATTGGACCGAGTGGTCACTAAGGTTTCTTTCAGTTCCTTTTATTTTTCCTCGCAAGTTTATTTTATTTATTTGGGGGGTGGAGGGGCAGAGAGAGAGAGAAGCAGAATTCCAAGCAGGCTCTGTGCTGAAGGCAGAGCCCGACTTGGGACTTGAACTCCCCAACTGTGAGATTATGACCTGAGCTGAAATCAAGAGTCAGATGCTTAATTAGCTGAACCATCCAGACACCTTGGTTTTTCATTTCTTTTTTTTTTTTAATGTTTGTTTATTTTGGAAGGAGGGAGAGAGCGAGCTTGGGAGCAAGTGGGGGAGGGACAGAGAGAGTAGGATAGAATTCCAAAATGGGCTTCACTCTGACAACAGTAAGCCTCATGTGGACCTTGAACTCACGAACTGTGAGATTGTGAGCCCAAGTTAGATGCTCAACTGACTGAGCCACCCTGGTGCCCCTGAATTGAATATAATTTAAGGTATTGGAAGCACTTAAAAATCTGTGCTTTGGTGAAGTTGCAAATTTATTTACCTTCATAATTTAAATTTATAAATTTAAAAATTAAAGAAATTTAAATTTAAAGTTTAAAATTAGCAACTTAGGAATTAAATTTAAATTTATTTTAATGTTTATTTTTAAGAAGAGAGACAGAGCATGAGCAGCGGGAGAGGCAGAGAGAGAGACAGGGTGACACAGAATCTGAAGCAGGCTCCAGTCTCCCAGCTGTCAGCACAGAGCCCGATGCGGGGCTTGAACTCCTAAGCCATGAGATCATGACCTGAGATGACGTCAGATGCTAAACTGACTGAGCCACCCTGGTGCCCCGCAATTTAGGAATTTTTTTTAATGGGAGATGTAAATATATTTGTAACATGAGAAAATGTGTAGAGTGAAAGGGCAAGGAAACCAAACCTGAAATGTGGCCTCATTCAGTCAGATTGGAATTGCATAGGAAAATCTTTATGAGGTGGCATTTTCACACAGGACTGCCTCTTCCTTTACTTTATTCTGAACTACATGTATATCAATTAAAGCCTTCTAGTCCAAGTTAACAGGTGGCAATTTATGCTGGACTTATAAATAAAGCCCTAGAACATTAGTACACTTAATTGATGAATGTGCTCTCCCTTCCCTGGATAAAGATTTTGGCCTCCAGTGTGGTTGTCTGAAAGAGAATTAATGGATTCTTTTTTCTGATCTCTTGTAGAAAGGCTCCCACTATAAAATTTTTTTTTTCCAAAGAAGAAAACTAGAATATTCTTTTTAAATTTTTATTTTTTTAAATGTTTATATATCTTTGAGAGAGAGAAAGAGAGAAAGAGACAAAGTGAGAGTGGGGGAGGGACAGAGAGAGGAAGAATCCTCAGCAAGCTCCAGGCTCTGAACTGACAGCAGGGAGCCTGAAGCGTGACTCGAACTCATGGACAGTGAGATCATGACCTGAGCTGAGGTCAGACGCCTAACTCAGTGAGCAACTCACTGAGGTGCCCCTAAAACTGGATACTTTTGAGTTTTCTAGTAATTTAAGTTCACAAAGGTGAACTGAGAAAGTACTTAAGGAACTAGTATTAAAATCACCGTAAGAAAAAAAATCATATATTTGTCCTTGAAAAGGAAGCCTCAAAGCCAAAAGTAGTAACCCAAATAAAATACACAGAGAAGGAGAATCTATCTAGTTGTATGATTTCAGGCAAAGTCCAAATTGGATTTCATATTTTTAACTTTTTCTGTGAACTTCCACTTGGCATTCTTTAAAGTGAAGTGACACTTTGTACTAATCTTTAAGAGGCCCCTCATCTCCATTAAAAACCTGTGGAAATAGCTATTTTCTAATAATGTGTTAATGGAATCCTGGGGTTTGGGAGGTGTCCATGTCCAACTGAATACAGATCTCTGTGTCAGAAGAAGGTGAGAGATGCCATTTGACCAATAGGAAAATGTCTGTAGAAAGTCCTCATTTTCATTTGTGTGGAAATGGCAAATTTCAGATGATGAAGGAATCTACCATTTCATCGTAGCTTCTCTGCGAGCAATAGGTTGATTGAGGTAAATATTTAAGTATCCTGAAGCATTTGGATTGTGGCAGATGAAAACACGGGCGCCTTTGGTTGAGGGCAATTTACAAAAAATTCTTTTGACTCTAATGACAGCTTTCTGTCTGCTGCCACCCACGCATCCTTCTTGTTCTCATTGGGTTGAGGGGCATTCCCTGCCCTGTGGGAGGAAATTCAGATACTAGTTTTGGAGATTCCTGGCCATGGCCACCTTTTACAGGAAGTTCTTTTGGTGATGAGTGTCATATGATTGCTATGGGAATGTGTTTACTTGACTGTCTCTTGACCCTTTGATACAGGAGATAAAGGACACACTAACTTCTTCTTCTCCTTTTTTTTTTTTTTGCTAAATTCCTTTGTAGGTATTTAAGCAACCTCTGAGATAATGGAATCCACACCCTACAAAAATACTGTGTCACAGGGCCAGGGCAGGATGGACATTTGTATAAATCAGCATCTCCCCAGGATTAGGGAGACATGAAAAATAATGAATTCATGATTTCTTGTATTAAGCACTATAAATGTCATGCTGTTCAGCTACACAGTTAGAATCTGAGATGAGGCTTCAGTATCTGCTCTCTTGTGCTGATTACAATAAAAGAATAAATCTGTATCAGTTGCAGGACTCTAGAAGGTCCTCGTGCCTTTTAAGCCCAGAATAGGGCTCTGCCTTCCTCCGAAGCTGCGGGATTTTGTGCTGGGAGCTACAACTCTGGGTGTTGCTATGAGCTTCTTGGGAGGAAAGACCAGGAAGAACAAACTGGCAAGGGAATCGGGTGGATATTGACGCGAAGGTCTTTAGCTAGTCGGAAAGGGGTTTTGCAGGCGGGTGTTAGGATTATTCCTGTGTCACCATTGCTCAGGTCTTCCTTCATCCCTCTGTTCTGTGCACAGAAAAATGTGTTGCCTCGATAGCCACAATTTGGCAAATTGTCAATATCCTTTAAGATGAGGAAATTCAGTTTCTAGTAAGGAAACCTAGGACCTTGGAGTTTTTAACATGAGGTGTCAGGTGAGGGAAGGCTGAGTTCCAATCAGTGCCTTTGCTTTTCGTGAGAGAAATATTGTTCCTGGAAATGAAAAGCATGGAGGCAGAAAATCTGTTTCTTTAAAAAAAAGATAGAGACTGGATTTTTGTGCTGCTGGACTAGCTGTTGATTTGGCAGCCTTGGTAACTGCAGTCCTGTCTACGTGGCTGTGCGGAATCTCAAATGATTGGTTTCATATCTGAAGTCACGAATGGAGTTCTAAAACAAAAGAATGGCTTTAGAATAATAGAGGGTGGAGAAAGAAAAGACTGACAAATAGGCCAGTTATTATTTGTTTAAAAGTATGAATTAGGAGGTTGTTTAAACCCTGAATCAAGAAAACAACTATGGAAGAACCTCAACAGAAAAATGAGGTTTATCTTTATCAAAAGTTTGTACTTCACTCTGAAGCCTAGCTGCTAATGACCTTGAGTTACCCGAAGGGATTATTAGGAAGGGTGGGGGGCATTACCCAGTTTCACTAATTGCCTTCCAGCTGGGGCTTTGGAAGATGATTGGCTGTCTCATGGATTTTGCCTCCTATTGAAGGTGAGTGTGTGGTTTAGGCCTGACCTTCTCCTGAGACTTCTTACCCTTTTAGGTTGAAGACATCCTTTTGAATCTCAGAACTTTTAGCAATAGCTTGAAGGGATGGGAACTGCCCATGATGTTTCATCTTGACATAAAGCCAGAAGGCTCTGCTCTCACCTGTAATTTAAAGGTGGTTTGCTGACAAACCATGACGGGCTCAAATTTGTTATTTACGTAGTAGTAAAGCATCAAGGGCTCCAAAGAAGGGCTAGACTAGGAATCTCCTGTTGACTGTGTTTATCAAGGACATCCCATGATTATGCTTAAAATGTGTCTATTTGAGTCTCTCAATCTGGTTAAGTTTTTTGAAGGGCTAAGTCATTTTCCTTATAGTAACTTCCTCAGGAATTGGAATCACTTTAGAACTTCAGCTACGTAAGTTGTTTCCCAGTATTTGGAAATAGCTAATTAAAGCTTTTTTGAAAACTGATTAATTGACCATCAGACTTTTTTTTTAATCCCTGTACTTCTTTCAGGACTGATTCAAAGACACTGGTTGTTACCAGTGGTTGTCAGTTAATATTGGAAAATGGGAAGAGTCAGATTACCTTCTGGATTCTTCCATTTAGTGGCCACAGAAATTTGCTTCTGTCTTACTTTACTTCTCCAGTCATCTCTGTTTTCTCCATTAATCAGAAAAGTAACCCTAGTTTCTGTGCTGTATCTTTTATTTCATTGTCTCTCTGATCCTTGTTCCCTTTGTTTTTTCTTTACGTGGCACAAAATTGGACCTGAGTCTAAAAGTTTTTTTTCTGAGTCTAGAATTTTGAGGTAAGGGTAATTATGCTGATATTGTGCTTTTTGGTAGTTGTGTTTTGTATGTCAAGTGATGACTTTGAATCTTACATATTGTAGGTTAAAATCTTAGGATCTTACTTTCATATGTATGTTTCAAAGTAGGACATTGACTTGATATAAAAGTTAGTTTCTTCTTAAATCTATAACATCCTGAATCCATTTTTTGGAAGGTCTCCTCCCCCCTCCTCCCCCTCCTCCCCCTCCTCCCCCTCCTCCTCCTCCTCCTCCTCCTCCTCCTCCTCCCTCTCCACCCCCCGCTTCTTCTTCTCCTTCTTCTCCTTCTCTTTCTTCTTCTCCTTCTCCGTCTCCTCCTCCTCCTTCTTTGTCTTCGTCTTCAGAGCAGGTTTAGATTCACAGCAGAATTGAGAGGAAGGTATAGAGACCTCTCCTGCCCTTCATGCATACAAAGCCTTTCCATTATCAATATCCCCCACCATAGTGGTACTTTTGTTATGATCAATTGATGCTACATTGATGCATCATGATAATCCAAAGTCTGAATATATTTTTGAATGGGGAAGGTAAAATTTTGAACAGTGTTGTAACTCATTGAATAGCTGTGGGTAAGGTTGGCAATAGGTGACAGATTTTGTATTCCTACCTGTTTGCCATTAGTCTTGTATTTTGTCAGTTATTCCGTAGCGCAGTTAGATGAACACATTAAGTTTTGGGGTTTAAGAAATGTGCTTCAAAGTGTAAGGTAGTTAATGCTTACCTAATTGGCTAGGAAGAGCTTTTATTTCTTCTTAGGAAAATAATTTCCTCTTGTTTCACATTATCCAGCACATTGGCTGAGTGAAATTAATTGTTAACTTGAAACACATTTATTTTCTATGGTTGTGAGTATTCTCAGAGTACATTTGACACTTTGATAGTACTTAATTGTGGATTAGGTTCCTGGTTGCATGTGATACGTTGACATTCGAGTCAAAGGAACCTTTACATTTATAAAAGTTCAATAACAAGAAGCTCATCATTAACTAGGATTGCAGGAAATAAGGAAATAGTGTTTTGGCATTCGAGGTACGTATGGGAATTCTTTTCTGTACCAGCCTTGTGAACCAATAAGGAAGTCTGACCAGTATATATTTTTTCTTTTATAAACATTTCTCACATGTGCAAAGTCAGCTTTATTACTTGCTGTTGGCTGTGGTCATTTACTTTCTATGGATAAATAGTATTCCTTGTTATTTGCAAGGCTGATGTAACAGCACAGCTGTTATATGCTTGGCATTTCTGCTTCTGGTGAAATGCTATTTGTGCAGATTTATCTGATCCAGATGTGTGACCAGCAAGTTACATTTCTAATTATAAGGATAGCCAAATTCCATTATAAGCACATCATGGGATTATAGGGCCAGGAGGTATCTTGAGAGGACATCTAGTTCATTCTCCAGCTTTTCAGCAGGACCACACTTCATAAACCACTCCAGCACTGAACAAAGCAGCAAAGAATGTTCCACCCATGTATAGGCTGCATGTAGAATCGTCAGAATTATAACTGGAAAAAGAGATGTGTCCCTCTGGCCCAGCTCTCCTACTTCATGGGTAAACAGATTGAGGCCCTGAGAAGTTGGACTTAGTCTAGATTTTTAATGTTTATTTTTGAGAGCAAAAGAGAGAGCAAGAGCAAGAGCAAGCACATGAGCAAGAGAGGGGCAGAGAGAGAGAGGAAGACAGAAGATCCAAAGCAGCCTTTGCACTGACAGCAGACAACCCAATGTGTGGCTTGAACCTACGAACTGTGAGATCATGATTTGAGCCCAAGTCAGGTGCTTCCAGTGAAGCACTGACTGAGCCACCCAGGCGGCCTTGGATTTTTAGAACTCTGCTAGAGCTTGCTCTGCTGTCTTCTGAAGCAGTCTGTGCTGATAGAATGGAAGGCTTGATTGGAAACGCCAGTTACAGATTCAGATGCAGCTCTCTAGTTACTTAATTTAGACGAGGCAAAGATTAGTGATAGCTGGATTCGACTGGAATTTATTAAGTATTTCTGAAACCTAATGTGGGAGGTACTCTATTATTTAGTAATGTGTATATGTTTGTGGACATCAGGTTGAAAGCCCCACATGAATTAGGCATGCATTTAGGACAAAACGGTTTGCAAGTGTTGTCTGTAAGCTTATGAAGAATGACCTCGCTGAGTAAATATGTGCTTCTCTAACTTGATTTGGCATTGTTGAGTCTGGCGTTTGATTTACCTTAAGCCAATAGTTCTTCTGTGGCCGTTCATCCTATGCTGGAAGAAGACAAGGAGCCTCCATGCCACAGACGGGCACACCAAACAGCACAGACATCAGCATGCTTGTATCAGGTCCCCCTTGCTCCCCAGACCCGCGGAGGTGATAACGGAGCGTCCACATGGAGCTGCGCACACGTGAACACTAGACTTGAGGGAGACCAGTCTGTTGTAGTGAGCAATAAGGGAACCTGCTCTTTATACAGAGGAGACACATCATCCCACGTGTCAGAGCTGTTCACTGCGAACAGAACTCTGAGAAACAGCCTAGATACAGCACAAGCAGGGCCTTGCATTTTCACTTACCTGGTGGGACTTGTACGAGCACAGGAGACACGTGGAGTGTGTCTCACAACAGTCAGGCCCTGTTGCTTCTGTCCATTTCTGGGCTGTGGGAAAGTGATGATCAAATATAATGCATGCCAGCAACTTCACAGAGAGTAAAAGACAGTATGTAGCTGTTGTTAGCAAGCAAATCATAATAAGAGAAAATGGTCTGCATTGGATAATTAGGAGAATGAAAATGGGAGGAAAATATGAGCAACTTCATTTTATTTCTTTTGTAAATTGACATCTTACTACGGTACTTCAGAACATGGTCAGATCATATTACAAGTGATCACAACCAGAACATCAGGGATCATAAACTTGTTTTGACACTGTTGAGCCGGGGTATCCTTTGTGAAATGGATGTGATATCCCTGTGGACCTAGGTTTAGGTTTTAGCTCTGTTTCTTCACTGCACTATGACCTTAGCTTTTATTCTTATTCATATTTTGCTTAAAAAAGGTAAACGGTAGGGAGGTATAAAAAAGTAAAAGCCTTCTTGTTTTTACCGCACTCTCCCTATCCTAGTCCAAGTTCTTAGAGGTTGCTACCGTTCTGTGGCCTTTGGATCAGTCAGCATTAGAAAGGAGAGGAAATGCTAATGGTTTTAGTGGCTATTTGTTACATTTGAAGGATAGAATCTAATAAGCTCTTGGGACATTTAAGAGGTATTCAGAATACCTAGAAAGATTTAATAGGCAGTGTTATGACTCTATCACTAAATTATAATACGTTCACCTTTCTCATATAGTAGCTAAAAATTGCCTTATACTACTGGGCATTAAGTAGGCTAGGTATCAGTGTCTTTATTTTAGGGATAGGGAATTGAAGCATACAAAAATTATTTGCCTACTTACATGTTAGCCATGTTAGACTTTGTAACAACTTAGAAAGCATTTTGGCCCTAACAAAATCATTGTAGGATATGAAATTAATCCGTATTATGTTTTAAATCTTTTTAATGTTTATTTTTGAGAGAGGTAGAGAAAAGAGAGAAAGAAACAAAGTGCCAGTAGAGGGGACGCAGAGAGAGGGAGGGAGACAGACTCCGAAACAGGTTTCAGGCTCTGCGCTGTCAGCCAAGAGCCCAACTCGGGGCTCCATCTCACATGCTATGTGATCATGACCTGAGCCGAAGTCAAATCATTAACCGACTGAGCCACCCGGGTGCCCTATTATGTAGGTACTCTTAATTCCATTTACCCGGCTCTTTTTTTTTTTTTTTTTCAATTATCGCTTTCTTACAAATTATATAACTTACTTATTATGTTCATCATTTGTTTTCTTTTAGTAGAATGTAAACTTCAGGAGAACAAGGTTTTTTCTTTTTCTTTTTTTTCCCTCTTGTGCATTGGTGAATTTCCAATGTATGCAATAGCATCTAACTCACAGTAGGTGCTCAGTAAATTTGGTGATTAAATGAAACAACGTTAAAAAAAAAAGTTACACACACACACACACACACACACAAAAAAGTAAAAAAAAAAATAAATGAAATGTGTGGTATTTAGATGGTGCTACAGATTGATGAGGCTCATTTCTTAGATTATGTTTTCAGCTTTGGACAACTGGTTGGACATCTCTGGCTGGTGTTGCTGCTCCATCTAATTTGAGGAGATTGGATTTGTAAACCGGGCTGAAGGATGTGGCCTGCCGATTTTGTTTTTTGACCTTACACGGTGTTGTTTTTGAATTTGGAAGCAACACTTAAAAAAATTAAGGGATTTCACATAAAATGAGATTTGTGGTCGTTCTTGGAAATTTGGCAGGGTGGGCCTGTGTTGGTGCGCGGTCGTGAGGCCTGAGCCGAGCTCCCTCTTGAAAGGGATGCTCACTCCCCAGCTGGTAGCAGTCGCCATGGAGCAGGATTCTGCGCAGAGAGTCATGACACCGAGGCTTTTCTTTCCAGGAAGCAACTTTATTCCTGCAGGGCCGGCTCAGTTCGGTTCCTACCCAAAGAACTGAGCCCTGAATGCCACGTGGCGTAGTTTTTATGTATTTTCTACTTCTTTGTCTCCCATATGTGGTAACACGCGGACGTGCAGTCTGATGAATGGCCTCGTGTCACAGGGTCCTGAGGGATGTTGTCATATAGGCATGCACACAGCCACGTTGCCTTGAGGTTTTGTTTTGTATTTTCTGTTCCTTAGGAGGGGACCCTACCACACCCACAGATAATGAAGCTGTCTTTTTTTTTTTTCTAATCATTATGTGTGTACTTTAACTTATAAATTAAAAAAAATTTTTTTTAAGTTTATTTTGAGAGAGGGCGTAAGAGAGCACGAATGGGGGAGGGGTAGAGAAAGACGTGGACAGAGGATCCTAAGCGGACTCTGTGCTGACAGCAGAGAGCCCAACGCTGAGCTCCAACTCATGAACCATGAGATCATGACCTGAGCCTCAGTCAGCCGACTGAGCCACCCAGATACCCATCTTTTCAATTTTTAAATGTAAAGAGATCTTTCTCTCTAGCCCTGTTTTCCAAAAGAGGAAAAAAGGAAAACTAGATCACTTTAGTCATTGACGTTACCTTCTTGGCATTTGTAGTCATTTGACTATCGCAGCCCCTTGATGTAGTGATTATCTAACATCTCTATCTTTTTTAGGTCTAGCCTTTTCATGATTGTAGCTATGATTGCTGCTGGTATGCAAGGGGCAAGAGATAGCTGCTCAGACTTAGAGGAATGAACTTCAGTGCTTTGTCTGTGAAGTGGTAGCATGGAATGTGAGTCTGAGGAAAAAATGCTTCCTTTGTTGAACTGTTTGTTAATGCTTAATTGGTTCAGATGTTGAAAGTGCCTGGCCACATTGTTTTGTGCTCAGGTACAGCGTTAGAAGGGCCCTAAAGGTGAACGTTTCCATTTGTACATTTCCTGTCTACTAGAGAGACTATTTTTCTATTTGTAGTGGTGGCCTGAAATGCAAAAGATTGAGAAAACATTTAGTATTTGGGCAAAGCGATACTTCAGGGGAAGTGAGTGTTGTAGATTTCTTTTCCCATTGAAGGCTAGAAAAATCGAGCTTTGAATCTCTTACATAGAACAAACAAATGGCATACTATTCCTAGGGGAAAAGTCGAATAACTAGACAATTTCAAACCATGTTTAATGTGGAAATGTGACTTATCTTTTGATATTCTATGGAGGAAGAAGATTGTGCAGTCAGTCCTTTAGACTTGTGAATCGGTTTTTTGATTATGGACTTAACCAGTGGATCCAATTTTCTTTGACTCTTTATCTAAAATTTGGGCTAAGTTCTTAGGTTAAAAAAAAAATTTCACATAATTTCATTAGGGGAGTGGAAAATAGTTAGCTAGCTACAGCAGTATTTCCCAAAGAGTATTATCTGGTGAACCGTAGCTCTCGTGACAAATTCATGTTAAAAAACATTTGAACTCTGTGCATATTAGTTCTTTAAAATCTAGTATTAAAGAACCTCTAGCTATTCAATCTAGAGTTTTCAGGCTTGGTTGATAGTAGAATTTTCTTTTCACATAAGATGTATTTGTACAAAGCAGATTATTTGTTCCGTGTTATATACTTTGGAAATTCCCACCGGATGGATTTAGGGAAAAATAGGTACAACATGTAGCTGGCTCCTCTTCCTACATGTGTTTATCCGTTTCCCTCACTTTTCCTCGGGTTTGCAATTACTTTTCCTCCAGGCTACTCCCAGGGATATTTTACCGTGACCTGGTTAAAACGTAGCGTAGAATCCAGATGGAATGTAAAGGATACTTTTAAATCTTCCTGTTGGTTTGTTTAGAAAACAAGTCTCTTTGTATTGATTCCCCCACCACACCCCCAATGCCCACTTTTTTTTTTTTTTTTTTTTTAAGGTAATGTGCTTCTAGTTAAGACCTATAATTCACGGTGCCTGTATTGTAAACTACCATTCTTAGGCATGGTCATCTTTTTCTTATGCTGTCCCTCATTTGGAGATTTCCTGTTATTAACGTAGCTGATACTTGTTTTCTCTGAGAGGCTCAGTAGTTGCCTGGTTTGGGACTTGCAGATAGAAGCTGATGGAGGTCCGGGATGGGAGGGGAAGGTGGGAGGAAAATTAACAGTTTGGAATTTGAGAAGTGAGAGTTGGTGTGTGTGTGGTAAAGTTTCCTTTATATATATATATATATATATATATATATATATATATATAGAGAGAGAGAGAGAGAGAGAGAGAGAGACTGGGGGGGAGAGAGAGAGAGAGAATTCCATGATGGACAGAAAGAGAGAGAGAGAGAGAGAAGTGGGGCTCAAGCTCACCAGTTGTGGGGCTCAAACTCCTCAGAGGGGCTGGTGCTCACCCGAAGTGGGACTCAAACACACAGACCTTGAGATCATGACCGGAGCCGAAGTCAGATGCTTAACCAACCGAGTCACCCAGTCACTCAAGTTTCCTTTATAAAGTTAGGTAGAAAATAGGTTGAGAAATTTGAAGCGATTGGAGAGACCAGAGATCTCACCCTTCCCATTAATCAGTGGTGTGACCTCTCAAAAATAAGAGATGGATTAGATAATCTTGAAGGTGCTGCTGACTTAAAAATAAACCAAAAAAATTCATTGCAAATGTTAAATGCTGAGATTGATTGGATTTCTGAAATCAGTAGCGGTTTTAACATGCTAGGGGGTAATCAAACCCTCATGGTAGAAAAGTTAATGCCGATGTAAAAATATGATTTGGAGTCTTTGGTATTTGCCAGGGGCTACAAGAATGAAATGATTCTGGTTTGTGACTTTCTTACACCTTGTGAAAGCTGCAGGAGAATTTGAAGTTCTAGGCAGACCTTGTTCAGGGATAGATAGATCCCTACATCAAGAAATGATAGTCTAGGATAAACCCCTTTTGCCTTCAGATCTCGAAGTTTTTACCCTTCATCAAACAACCCTTCAGTTTCCAAGTAAGTAATGAGAAGCTTAGTACCAGAGAAGTGCTTGTCTCATCTTGTTCTAGAAAAAGCTGGCAGCCTAAAAATGCTTATCATTCAAGGTGTGACCCAAGTGAGTGTTGTACAGCTATTGTAATTTTTTGTTAAAGATATGTGGCTAAGCAAGTACTTTCTAGGGAAAATCTCTTCTAACTAGACCTTTATTTAGGATTTCTCCCACAGTGCTGAAAGTGCTGTATTGAGATCATGGAATTTAGAATTAGAAGGGAATTTGAGATTATCTAGTCCAGCCACATTGTGGTGCAGGCGGATGTAGGCTCTGAGAAACCGAAGTCAAACAGCTGGTTTTTGTAAGAGAACTTGAATCACCACTGAGATCCTCTTTGCTCGTATCTTGTAGATTTTGGGCAGTGTGTCCAGTGTGAGACTTTCTTGTGAAATATTTTTAAGAATTGGAATATAATCTTCATACAGCAAATTAGAGATCTGCGTCTTAATAAGTATATTTTGAAGTGTAGTTGACCATGTAAAAAACATTCTTAAAAAAAGATAGCTGTTGTGGAAGAGAGTATGACTTCATCATTTATGTTGCCAGCGTTCTCAGGATATGTGTTGGTTGGACAAAAGGTATTGACTTAAAAAATAGCATTTTTACTCACTTATCCGCTGTTAGGCTTTAAGAGATAATAGACAATGGCCAAATAATTTTCAGCGTTTTTGTTTAAGCGATAGGAAATATGCTTGCTTTGTTTTTTAGGATTTTAAAAATTTATTTGGGGAGAGAGAGAGAGAGAGAGAGAGAGAGAGAGAGAGAGAGAGAGGGAGAGAGAGTACGTGCACACATGCATGCATGTGGGAGTGGGGAGGGGCAGAGAGAGAGAGAGGAGAGAGAGAGTGAGAGAATTCCAAGCATGCTGTACACTGTCGGCACGTAGCCCAACCTGGGGCTCGATCATGTGAGATCATGACCTGAGCCGAAATCAAGAGTCGGGCGCTTAATCAACAGAACCACCCAGGTGCCCCTGGAAATAAGCTTTCCCAGGGACTGAATAGGTATTGGGAGAGAAGTGATTTGTCTTGGTGTTGCATTTTGTGGAGTTAGGTTTGAATAAATAATATTTTCAATGTGCTGTGAGTTATTTTATTTTTATTTCTTAAATTTATTTATTTTTTTAAAAAGATTTTTGTTGTTAAGCAATCTCTACACCCAATGTGGGGTCAAACTCATAACCCTGAGATCAGGAGTCCGAATGCTATACCTACTGAGCCAGCCAGGCGCTCCTAGTGCTGTGAGGTTTTTAAACTCTCAGTAAGTAATTTCCATAGGACTTGACAGAGTAAAATATCATTCTGAACAAATAGTGTCTTTTACTAATTCTTATTTCTAAATTAAGTATATGCATCAAGAATATACAAACACTTTTAGAATATATGTTACAGGAGTGGGACAGAGAACGAGGGGCAACATGTTTCACCACAGGGTTTTCTCAAACCCTGGAAAAAAGACAGCAAGAATTTATTAGGGCGAGGAAATTTTCTTCATGAGCATTGGAAACAGCGCGATGTGGCACAGCCGTCTGTAGAGGTTTGGAGGATTTCCGTGGGACATTCAGTACTGAGTCATCAATCGATTGAAGGTAGGGGATAGCCAGCAACACATACCACACACAAGTTGAATGTCAGACTTACTAAGCCCTCAGTGGTATGAGTTTAGATGATAATTTCAGTCAGTAATATCCTAATGCCTTTGACAGAAGGATCTTGGAACATTAAAAAAAAAAAAGATTCCAATAAGGCTGTAAAGATAAGATTGTGTAAAGATCAAGGACAGGGAAGTTTGAAAATCTACTCACCATCTATTATGACTGAAATCTTAGCTCAATTACATAGTTAGCCAAATGTGCAAAGCTGGATGTCCCATGTCTGCACCAATGTCAGGGACAGAAGATACCCACGAAATGTTGGAAGAGCCAAGGGCATGGATTTCCAGATCTGTCAACTCAATTTTTTTTTTTTATGACTTCAATCACGTATGATTTACACATGTATCATTCATTTGTAGTAGTGCTCTGGTTGTGGTATCTGTCAGGTGTAATTAGTTACATGAGTTGAGTGGGTGTCCTTAACCCTAAGTCTTTTTGTTTTTGCAGTTATAAAACTTTTTTTTAATTGAAATATAATTAACATACAGTGTTACGCGAGTTTCAGGGATACAAATAATGATTCAACAATTCTGTACATCACTCCGTGCTTGCCACGGTAAGTATGGTCATCATCTGTCACCATATGTTTCTACAGTCTTATGACTATATTACCTATGCCGTCTTTTCATCTCTGTGACTTATTTTGTAAATGGAAGTTTGTATCTCTTAATGCCCTTTGTCTATTCCCCATACACCCACCCACTAATCTGAAGTCTTAATTATTAGATGTTGCTTAACAGTTTTTTTTTAAATTTTATTTTAGAGAGTGTACGGGAGCTGGGGTGAAGGAGGGGTGAAGGGGTTGGGGAAGAGACTCTCAAGCAGTCTCCACATTCAGTGTGTAGCCCAACAGGGGTCATACGGGTCTCGATCCCACAACCCTGGTATCATGGCCTGAGCTGAAATCAAGAGTCCGATGTTCAGCTGACTGAGCCAGCCAGGCACCCCGGTTGAACAGTTTTTAAAATTAGTCATTTTTGAGTTATCAGATACTAATGTTGTTTGAAATGTTGAATGAATTAGAGGCAGAGACCAGAGACTTTGTGGATCCTTCTAGCCTAGTACTAAATATACCTCTTCTTTTTTGCCACCGCAGTTCTTGATTGAAGAGAATGCCTAAGTGGCAGCATCCGTGGTCCATTTTCTAACCATTGGGTGGCAAATATGTGACATGGCTCTCCTCCCTCAGTTTCATAGCCTTCGCCACCCTCTCTAATTATCACTGAACTGGTGCAGTGAATCTTTTTCAGTACTGTACTGAATTAATTCGAGTGGGTATGTGAGACAAAAAAAACCTAGGCTCTTACCAAACAGCATATGGTAAGAAGCTGGAGAAAGAATTGTGCATAGGGACACGAACCTAGTTCTTGGTAGAATCAGAATAACCCAGATTTCCTGTTTCTCCAGTGTAGTATTTATTCTCCTGTTGCTTTCTCATGTAGCAGCATGGGCTTAGGAATATGAATTGATACCCTTACTTAGGGCCCAGCACACAAAATTGGAACAAAATCATTCTTTACTGCGTTTGGTCTAGGTGTTGAAGAGAATGAGGTGAATTTAGTTTTTCATCCCAGTAATCTCTTCATTGTCTATGATGAATTTGAAAAATAGCAAGATCAGGCTGGGATTGGGGAACTGGGGAGAGGGAGTAGAATGTAATAAAACTCTTCTGAAGTACTTGGGAAATATTTTGTAAGTAGCAGTTGTTGGAGGTACTCGTATGTCTTATCTGTTAAGTAGAGCAGGTAGGAGCCCTCTTGGTAGTGAGTGCTGTTGAAAGTTTCAGCTGCTTTCGAATTTGGTCTTGCAGATGCTGCTTTTCATACACTTTAGATGGGCTTTTCCTCAGTTAATTTGGATTGCCAAGGTTTTATTTCCTATGTAATATTAAAATATAAAAAGACAGTATAATCTGAAGACATGGATATTATCTCTTAATTGCAAACATCTGAAAAAATATTAGAAATTACAGAAGTCAGGTATTTTATAGATTTAGACATGGGCATTATAATATCAAGTACTCTAATTTCCTAGTATTTGAGAAAGAAAGAGAGAGTGTGTGTGTGTGTGTGTGTGTGCGCGCGCACACGCGCATCCCCCTGTATATTTGTTTTGGAGCACCTTGCAATTTAGCTTTACAAAATTAACTTCGTCACCGTAGTTGCTAGAAATAAAAAAGTGCATATTTGTGCCTATAAAATGTGATAGAAAATTTATTAGCTTCTTTGAAAAGTTGGCTTTTATTAGTAGGAAATGCCTTTTGACACATTTTCATGTGGAATTTGTATTTATTCATCTTAACAAAAGGAGTCACTGAAGAGCAATTTTCAAAATTGCGTTGCTTCCAGTAATATCGCCCGAGTGCTCTGGTATTTTTGTGACCTGGCTCTGTGTGGGCATGGGGGCTGTGATGAATGGCTACAGCCTGCCTCAGAGAATAGGGCTGCAGATGGACCACAAGACGGGCCATTATCTCTGTTCATGTCGGGCCGTGGAATGTACCTTTAACCTTAACCGCTGTCTCTCAAATGCTGTCCTAAAGCCATCATGACTGGCAGAAAAACCAAAACACATTACAGGTGTTTGTGATACGTGTTGGTGGTGTCGGAAAAGAACAGCAAACTTCCTAAGTCAAACAGAAGCAGGACAGAAAGTACAGGTCTCCCCACACAAAAGAGTTGTGCAGACACCTCAGCAAACCTAGAAGTCCGTGAATAGATGGTAGCTCCAGGAGCGAATTTTTTGGCATCAAGGAATTTCTCAAATACCTGAGCCCTTACCATACGCCAGACCTCGTACCAGTGTCTTGAGGACTGTCTAACAGGTACACTTTCTCCAGCCTTTTCAAAACTTGAGTTATTTAACTCCTCCATACACTAAAGTAGGGAAGAAGTTGCACAAGCCATGTTATTTGGAGGTAACAGACGAATTGAATGGATGAACGTCTGCTTGTCGTGAATTTCCCTGGAGTCTCTTCTCGGAGAAGCTCAAGCTGTCAGATAGGGAAAAAAGTCTAGTAGTCCGTCCCTCTCGTCTCACTCTTGAGGGTATGAATGTCCAGTGGGTTCTTAGTAGAGGTCATGGTGAAGGGGAGCAGTCCTGAGGTAGCTTGAAGCAGCCAGTAAAGCCTGGGCAGAACAGATGGATGTCCCAGGAGGAGAGTGACAAGAGCAAAGGTTCAGTGGGTGCATGCTCCCTGGAGAGTCACAGATTAGGAGGGATGGTTGTGTAGGCTGAGCAGGAAATACATTTATGTCGGGCAGGTGACTAACGTGGACGTACTGGGCCTGAGAAATGGTTTTGAGGAACAGAATATGATACAAAGTCTATTTCTATATAGCGTTGGGAAAAAGCTAAGGTGGTATTAACTTTAGCGCATTTTATGACTTTTCTGGGGTACTTGGTAAACCTGTGTCATCTGGGCCGCCTTCCTCCAGAGATTCTGCCTCAGCGGCTCTGGTGGAATGGAGAGGTCTGTATTTTGTAAACAGTTTTTTTTTTTTTGAGATACAATTCATATGCCATGCTGTTTACTCCCTTAAGATGTAAAATTCAATCTTTGTAAAACATATTCACAGAATTATGCAACCAGCACCCACTGTCAAATTCTAGAACATTTTTGCGCCAGTTAGCAGTCCCTTCCGGCTCCACCCCAACACCCAGCCGGCCCCAGGCAGCCACCAATCTATTTTCTGTCTCTAAAAGTTCACCTGTTCCAGAGATTTCATATACAGGAGATCATACAATATGTGACCTTTTGTGACTGACTTTTTTCAGTTAGCATACATAAATGTATCTTTTTAACCCACAAAAACGAGTGTTTTAGGTACAGCAGAGAATTACTATCTGGGTCAGGCCAACTGTGTCAAAACTATAGGCAAGCCCCTTAGCCTACTCTCTTTTGAGATTTATGTTGTAGCATTCCTTTTTATTTTCAAAGAATATTCCATTGTGTGGCTGTACTACGTTTTATTAATTTATTCTGAAGTTGACAGATGTTTGGGTAGTTTCTGCTTGGATGGCATTTATGAATAATGCTGGGAACATTTGTGCGGAAACTGCATTTCTCAGCAGGCGCCGCACTTAATTCCATCGAAGAGCTCCTGCGTCATCCTTGGAGAAACGCTCACCTGAGCGGCGGGTGCTGTGGGTCAGCTCCTCCGCCAGCAGGAAGTCCCTCGGTCCACGCCCCTTACCCGCGTTTTTCTGGTCTCTACTGGAAGAATCCCTGGTTTTGAGCAAGCAGTGACTTAGTGGAAGTGATGCTCCAGAAGAGAATGGCATGGCCTGCGGGTGCAGGGTAGAATGAATGGAAGGGAGGCCCTAGAGAGTCGGTTGGCAGAGTCCACTGGTTTCTGGTGTTTCCAGAGCCTAGACGTGATTTGCTTTAATTCCTAAATGAGGGAGCTGCTGCGTGTGGTGGTGGTGACGGAAGGGAAGGGTCAGGGATAACATACTTCGTCAAAGGAAGGATCCTTTTATTGTGATTTAAAAATGTTCAACAGTTTATGCTTTTCCCTGACTCAGACTCAGGTCTGTCTAATCCTGACCTTATCTATTCCTGTCATCCTGTTATTCCGAAGGATTGTATTTTTCCTGATTTTGGGAGAGGAAATCCTGGGATAACTAACTGAAGGATATAGTATAATAAAAATAAATTCTGCCTTATGATTTTTTCAAGCCTCTGGTCTGTGGGAGATGTTTAGATCATTGTACAAGCCTGAGTCAGAACTGAACTTTTCAAGGTTCCTTTTTAGACTTAGGATTCTCTGATCTATCTTGGAACTGAAAATAGCTTCTAAGAGGTTCCCAGTCCTCACCAGCACTGCTGGTCTGCCCAGCTGTGCTTCAAGTGAGGGGGAGACCACACCTGTGAGCTAGTGCTCAGCTCTCGAATACGGGGCTGGCCCAGCCCGCGGCACCTGTCAGGAAGTCATAGAGGTGTATCTTATGTAAGAGCATTGTCATTGACCAGATGTCCATCATCCGTTTCTCATTTTTCCATTAGATTCTTTGACAAGTATTATGTGATCACCCTAAGATGCTCTGTGGTCCATATACTTCTCCCCTTCTCCTGACAAAAGCATCATAACAAAAATTTCAGAACGTGTAGATAAAAACCTCCTCACTGCAATCACTGTGAACACTTTAGGGTATATTCTTCTATTTTTTTTCCTGTGTGAAAGATAAACCCAGTTTTAGTTTTGCACAGATAAGACCATGGCCTAGACCTTTTATTTAGCGTGTGATTCCTTTATGTTATTTCCCTATAAACCGTGGGTTGTGAACATATTCCTTTATTAACGGGTTCATTTTTACAGCATTTAAAATTAGCTCTCTGTTGTATGGATGAGATTGTTTCCAACTTCTCACTATTCTGTCCTGTGATATATGTGCTCAGACTTTATATTAAGATTCTTTAAGTCACATCAGTGTCTTTGCCAGTTTGATTCCCTGTTAATAATTTTCCTGGCATTAATGTACCTCGATGGTGAGGGTGAGGTGTTTTGGGGCAAACAAAACACTTAATTCTTGGTATATACATTCTGCCAAGAGGGCAGGTTTGGTTTATAGGTAGGAGGGATGTGTTATGAATAATTAACATAAAGCATCCTATGGCTCTTAAGAGGTACAAAATAAAACTTTACTTTTTAGAGACCTATATGTATATAAATATGGAACAAAGAATTGAACTTATAGTAATTTGTGGGGGACTATTCACTTCATAATTCTATTTAAATATTTATACACAATCTAAGAGTGTTATGTTGTTATGCTCTAATACCTTCTAGAAAGAAGTTAATGTCTCTGGCTGCACACTGGGTTAGGTGCACCTTGGGCATGTGGGTTAAATATGTTTTCCCTCCCCTATCTTTCTGCCAAAGTCAAGGACCCTAAAAGAGGATATTTCTACTTTCTCTGAAAATGTGGTTTTTAGGAACCAGTCCTTACTTATTTTTTAAAGTTGACCATGCTATTGTTATGATCATGAAGTATTAAATAAAAAATAGATTGATCTGTACTGGGTAAATTGTAGCCCTCTAACGTTATAGATTTCATGTGGACAGAAAAAAACTGAAATGAAGCACATCACCTTTTAACAGTGGGTGTTTCTTGGTGACAGGATTCTGAGTAATTGAAGCATTGCTCCTGCTTTTCTGTATTTCCAGATTCCTAGAGGGAACATGTGTTGTATGTTATAATATATGGGGACGAGGGGATAAAAATACGGGACACACATTTTTAGAAGGTTTCACATGAGGGAGGGTGCGGTGGAGAGAGCCCGGGAAGATAGGAGGGGGCAGTTACTTTTCCAGTGAGAAGGCGGCCTGCCAAGCCTGAGGGAACGCTCCGACTCCACCCTGTACTTTTCAGAGCCAGAGTTTTTGAAGTCCTTTGTGCTAGTTAAGGACTAGCATAGTTAGCACAGCTAAGTAAGTATGTAACAGATTTCTATTATTAGTTTATCTTTGCTGACTCTCATTTGATTGACGGAGAGTTCTCCACCCAGAAAGTTTGATTTGTTTTGGCAGTTGGAAGAGGATTTTTTGGAGTGCCTGTTATCTAAAAAAAGTAAGCCTGGGGAACCTGCCTTTCCCCTACTCCCTTAAAAAAAAAAACTGTTTGGGTTGGTCCTGGTGAGCGGGCCTAATCTAGGGATTACTTAGCAAGCATGACCTGAGGGCTGGTTCTGTAAATGTTACCAAATCTGTTCCTTAACCGTGTACAGGTCCTTCCACTGCCTGGTCCCACAGTTCCAGACGACTGGTGGAAACCAGTTCCGTGAGGCTTGGAAAAGCCCATACATACCCCTTAGGTCTTTATGTTGGACAGTGATTTGAAAGCGTTTTCAGTACAAGCATTTAAACAATCACACAGAGCAAAATGAATTCCATCAAGGTTCTTAAAGTTAACCTTTATCATTATAAAACTTACAGTTGCTCATTGTAGGCTACTTTAAATTTTTTTTTTTTTTTTGAGACAGAGACAGCGTGAGCAGTGGAGGGTCAGAGAGAGAGAGGGGGAGATACAGAATCCGAAGCAGGCTCCAGGCTTTGAGCTAGCTATCAGCACAGGGCCTGATGGGGGGCTTGAACCCACAAACTGTGAGATCATGACCTGAGCCGAAGCCGGACACTCAACTGACTGAGCCACCCAAGCGCCCCCTTTAAAAACTATAATAAGTACAATGGAAAAATATAACTGACTCATTATCTGTAGTTAAACATTGTTTACATCTTGACTCTATTTCATTTCAGTCTTCTTTTAAAATATATTTTTATTTTTTTTCATTTCATTTTTAAATAAATAGATGTATGTACACATGCAGACTAAACATTGCGAGCATTTCCTCCTGGTATTTCTGGTTTACTTCTTCTGTTTTGCAAAAGCGACTGCCTGTGGCTAGTAAGTGGTGTTATTTATGGTTGGCATAGGTGCAGACACCTTTTGCTTTTACGGTGGCTGCCTTAAGTATTACACTTCTCATAAACCCGTGTGTGTGTTCATTGTGATATTCTTTGTTGCTGTGCCCAAATTGATAGATTATTAGAGCTGGCAGGGACCTTGATGGTGGAGTTCAGTCCTTTAATTAGAGAAATGAGAAAAACTATCCAGAAGGGTTGCCCTTTGCTCACTATCATTAAATTATTTAATGGCCTAAAAATATTACTGTAGGAAACAACTGTTACCTCTCTTTTGCAGGTTGAGAACCTGGGGTATTGAGAATTTCATGAACACCTTTTTGTGAAACAACCAGATTGTGTATTTTATATGCATAGGACGAGAAAGAATTACCAGTAGTTCAGTAGTGTAGCATCGAATCGACAGCATTGAACTGCATTAAAAAATATTTTTTTATGTCTTTATTTTTTTAAATTTTTAAAAATGTTTTATTTATTTTTGATACAGAGAGAGACAGAGCATAAGAGGGGGAGGGGCAGAGAGAGAAAGAGACACAGAACCAGAAGCAGGCTCCAGGCTCTGAGCTAGCTGTCAGCACAGAGCCTGACGTGGGGCTCAAACCCACGAATGTGAGATCATGACCTGAGCCGAAGTCAGAGGCTTAACCGACTGAGCCACCCAGGCGCCCCTATGTCTTTATTTTGAGAGAGAGACTGAGAGCAAGCTGGGGAGGGGCAGAGAGAGAGAGAGAGAGAGGGAGACACAGAATCTGATGCAGGTTCCAGGCTCAGAGCTGTCAACACAGAGCCTGATGCAGGGCTCGAACCCACAAACTGTGAGATTGTGACCTGAGCCGAAGTTGGATGCTCAACCGACTGAGCCAACCAGACTCCCCAGTTAACTGCATTTTTCAACTACCAGTTGATGACTTTGATGGCATATGTAAACAGCCACCTTTATTTCCTCCCATATTTGTGCAGAAGTCCTTATTGATATGATGTTGACAATGTCTGCTTTTCTATTAAAAGTTAAAATAATCATTTTCCTTGGCAGTTAAACAAAATGTTCAGTATTTAAGGACGCATAATTTTGAATAGAGATAATGAAGTGATTTTCTAAGTTTTAATATTTTAAGGTGTGTATTCCATACTAACACTTTTCATTTGGCTTTGAAAAGCAATAGACTCTTGGAATGTTTTACAGTTTGAGAAAAAAATGTTATGGGTGTGTGTGTGTGTGTGTGTGTGTGTGTGTGTGTGCCTGTTTTAATTTTTCGAACAGAGCAATGTCCTAAAAGGTTCGCGAGAAAAATGAAATGGAATAGTGCTGGGGAAGAACCGGGCAGTGCTGTGGGCAGCACAAGCTTTGGTGACCCTGAAGGATAGGCAGTTAGGGCCTGTGAACGTGGCATTGAAGCGTTTCACGGACCTGCTGCCTTGGAAAAGCTCTCTCTGGAACAGCTCAAGGTGCTCTTAGCAAGGCCCGCTTCCTGCGTGAGTACCCATTGTGGAGCCCTGCAGGACTGGGAGGTTTGTGAGGCGTGTTTTCCCACCAGCACACAATGCTGCCTCTGGGCAATGTAAATACACATTCCACTCGGGGTCAGGCTACCAGGGACCAGCCAGAACGCCCTTGCAGAGAGAAAGATACTCTGGAGCTCCATTTATTTATAGTGGCCGGTGGAAAATTAATAGGCTTGTTAAATCTATTTTTAAAAATAAAAGGGAATTCTCTTATCCAGTATTGTTTGTTGAATGCGAATCAGTTAGCTGTGGGATATTTTAATTTTGTTATAATTTGTTGCTCTAGGAGAGAATGTCACTGTCTTACTGATTTGTCTGTATTTGAAAGTTGAGTTTCTTGTTTTAAGAGTTCTCCTTATGCCTCAGAAAACCTTTTTTTAATTCTTTGATGAAAGACATAATATGTGGCAAAAGAAAGTAAATTAGTGACTCTAGAAGATACTAGATCAAGTTGTCTCCAGATTTAGAATGAGGTCCTTGAGCAGTAAATGAAGGTCTAGAGATCAGAGCAGGCATGATTCTTACTTGGGAATGGCAACACAATTTTTTTGTCTTTACTCCTTGGACTTGAGTTAAAAAAAAAAAAAAACATTTAAACTTTTATTGATAAAACAGAAAAGCAAATTCAGGGCGGCTGCTTTGTTCTTGCATCTTATCTGACCATAAAGCAGGGCAGGTCAGTCGGTTGAGTGTCTGACTCTTGATTTTGGTTCAGGTCACGATCCCAGGGTCATGGGATTGAGCCCTGCATCGGGCTCTGTGCTGAGCGTGGAGCCTGCTTAAGATTCATTCTCTCTCCCTCTCCCCCTCCCTCCCCCACAACCCATCCCCTACTCATGTGCTCCCTCTCTCTAAAATGGGGGAAAAAAGTGAGATTTTAATGTGTACTACAGTTAGGTAAATGAAATTAAAAAGAGAACAAATTAAATACTAAAAATCACAGAAATCTTTCCTTCAGATATCAAGGGCCTCCTTTAATAGTCTTTATTGTAGCTCATTTGCAATCATAAAAAATTCACCAAGATCAATTGTAATCATATTGTACAACCCCCCCAAAGGAAAAAACTGAGGGAACTCATGCATATTTTTCACAGTTTCATTGTAAAGTCCAAGATGAAAAGGATGGTCATCTTCTTTAAACTGGACATAAGACACACACACATGATGGTTGCCATGGGTGTTAACTCTTCCAGATACTTCCATGATTCCAGAGATTTCTTCATCAAGAGGCTCCATCAACTCAATGGTCCCATTTTTTCCCTTCTCCATCTGCAAGAATAAACATTTTCCCAGTAGAATGACTCCTTCCCAGGCTCCCCGCAGACCAGCCAGATGATGAACTGAGCTCCATGCTGGTGTGGATGTATGACCTTGGCGACTCCATCATGTCAACCAGGATTGTTGTGTGATTGGTTTTTTGCTTTGAACACAGGGCATGAGTCTGGTCAGGAGTGGTTGAACAGGAGTCCCATCTAGTGGGCCTGGATTTTTTGGAGCCTTGTCCTACTCTGTTCCTGAACTCCAGTTTTGCTGACTGTCCCTGCAGAGGGGACCTGGCCCTCAACATCCATTTCCTTATCCCTACTGATCTGACTTCCTTCAAGATTTTACCAAATGAATTTGTTTCACCAAAGTGCTTTATTATTTTTTTTAAAGTTTATTTAGTATTTTGAAGGAGAGAGAGGGAGGGACGGAGACAGAATCCCAAACAGTCTCTGCACTGGCAGTACAGGGCTCAGACCCACAAATAGTGAGATCATGACCTGAGCTGAAATTAAGAGTTGGATACTTAACTGATTGGGCCACCCAGGTGCCCCTCACCAAAATGCTTTAAATTTAATTTTTTTTAATGTTTATTTATTTTGAGACAGAGCAAAAGTGGGGGGAGGGGCAGAGGGAGAGAGAGAGAGAGAGGGAGAATCTGAAGCAGGCTCTAGGCTCTGAGCTGTCATCAGAGAGCTCTAGGCAGGGCTTGAACCTACAAACTATGAGACCATGAACTGAGCCAAAGTCGGACTCAGCCACCCAGGTGCCCCTACCAAAGTGCTTTAAAGAGTGTATCATAAAGTCCTGAAGAGAGAAATCCTTGCTAGAACTGGATAGCTTTTCATTTGGATTAATAGGTCTTTTGTTCAAAATCTGTCAGGTGAATTGTGAATATACAGACTATAATATAAGGATAGCAATCTTTTGTCTACTACAGAGTGAACTTAAAAGTTTCAGCTTAGTTTGGTGCAGTGGTTCTCAAAGTGTGGTGTGGGGGCCCTTGAGCATTCCTTTTTTTTTTTTTTAAAGTTTTATTTTATTTTTGAGAGAGAGAGACAGGGCTAGCAGGGGAGGGTCAGAGAGAGAGGGAGACATAGAATCTGAAGACAGGCTCCAGGCTCTGAGCTGCAGCACAGAGCCCGATGTGGGGCTCAAACCCACAAACTGTGAGATCATGACCTGAGCCGAAGCTGGATGCTCAACCGACTGAGCCATCCAGGCGTCCCCCCTTGAGCATTCCTATGGCCTTTTTGTGGGGAGGGTGAGGTAGAACTGTTAATAACTCTAAAAATGTTATTTCTCTCTTTCATTCTCATCCTTCTCAGTTCTTCAGTGCCGTCAATGGCAGTATTTGTGTGTGTGTGTCTTTCACGCATTGTCATTACGGAAAATATGAAAATTGAACATGGGTTTTGTATCAAAGTTGAAATTTAAAATTGTTTTGCTGGAAAGATTTTGAAGTCTTAACAGACTCCTCAGATACAGAATTTGCATGATTTCAGAATAAAAGTATCTTGCACTGAACAGAACTTAGATTAGTATTCATTAAATGAATAAATTTTCTTAATAAATTATCTTTGTGTAATTAATGATGTCCTCATAATTCATAGGGAGCGTTTAGACTATAGGCCAGCACCATACATTCAAGCATTTAGATTCATCCATTTCCACATAAACCGTGTGGATAGGAGTCATTATTTTCATCTATTAAAACCAACCTCCTTAATGCTCTGTGGTATGTGACAGGTTTTTTTTTTCCTTGAAAAGAGGAAAATGTTTTTCCTAAAGAATTCTACATTTTTGTGTCTTAAAAAATCATGGTCTAAATTAGTAATGTGGTTGCATATATTATCTTATGTAAACGTTTTATAGTAATAAGCTAATCTGAAATAGTAAATAGATGTTCCCTTACACGAGTCTTTGCACCTGCTAATTTGTTTCTTTGTGAGTTTTGTCATTTCATGTGGATTTTCTGTTTCGGTATGTTATCAGCTCGAAGAAACACCTGGTGTTTGTTTTGTGTTGAGTCACATTAAGTGAAATACCCAGTTGCCTATAAGAAATGTCATTAATTGTAGTGATTCTTCCAGAAGTAACACTATGCTTATAAACTCATATTCAGTGTATCCTATACTGTTCTCTCGATGACATCCATCTCCTTCCCCATAGAGGTTGAGAAATGAATCAGATATTTAAAAAAATTTTTTTTTGAGCCAACGTCTACAGTTGTTAACGAAATAGCAGAAATCTTTGAAATACATACTTAAGTATAAATCAGACAAAACACCAACTATCTTAATGGTGCAGATTGTTTTCCATATAAAGAGTGTTTGACATGTGTTTAAGTTAACAAAACTGGGTGTGTAACATAAACATGGTCGAATTCTATATGAGCTGATTAAAGAAACCATTTTAGTATCTTCCTGGCTGATAAAAGTGAAGATTGAGGTAGGGGGCATGTTTTGAAGACAAATTCATCTTCTGGAACACTTAAGATGAGAAAAGAGGCCACAGCTGGGAAACCAAATTTAGTCACTGGCGTTTATCTCAGATGAAAGGGTTCACAGAGCATGGAGGTCTGTTGACTTCATGTTGTTTCATCAGAAGTATCCAGTGTGGATTTAGTTTTAGTTATTGAGTATAACATTTCACTTTAATGCTGCCTAACCCCATGCCTGTATTTCTAGAATCCTAGGATTCTAGTACAGTGCCTAGCACACAGTGGGTGCTCTATAAATATTTGTTCAAACAACGGATGATAATTTGTTCAGGCCTTTTTGTAATGCCATTTTGGAAGGTATCTTTCAACTAAATCCTTTTGAGATATTGAAAATAATAGAATCTCGAAACCCTTTCTATGAAAGGCCTCGTTCTAACAGCCTCCTCATCGGTAACTTGGTAAGCTGCCTTCCTTTGTGAAGTAATTTTGCTTTGGTAGTTAATCCTGGCACGTCTTGTTAAAAATCACCATGGAGGATATCACTTTAGTAGTTATGGTTTATGCAGGGATTTTTTTCCCCCCTCCCTGGTTAATTTTTAGCCATTTAGACTACATGCTAATATAGTGACTTTGCTTAACCTTCCTTTTTTTTTTTTTTTTTTAAATTTATTTTTGAGAGGCAGAGAGAGACAGCACAAGCAGGGGAGGGTCAGAGAGAGAGGGAGACACAGAATCTGAAACAGGCTCCAGGCTCTGAGCTATCTGTCAGCACAGAGTCCTATGTGGCGCTCGAACCAATGAACCGTGAGATCATGACCTGAGCCGAAGTCAGACGCTTAACCCACTGAGCCACAGAGGCGCCCCACTTAACCTTCCTTAAGCTACTTTAAAAATGTTTTGGGGCCCCTGGGTGGCTCAGTCGGTTAAGCCTCCGACTTCGGCTCAGGTCAGATCTCACGTTTGTGGGTTTGAGCCCCGCGTCAGGCTCTGTGCTGACAGCCAGCTCAGAGTCTGGAGCCTGGTTCCCGTTCTGTGTCTCCTTCTCTCTCTGCCCCTCCCCCTCTTATGCTCTGTCTCTCTCTGTATCAAAAATAAATAAAACATTTAAAAAAATGTTTTAAAAATTATAAAATCTGTTTCTTGATAAGGATACAGTAAAAACCCTGAGTTGTTGCTATTATATAGGGAACAGCAGAGGACAGGAGAGAAATGTACTTTTATTGAGTGTCTTTGGAAGTTACATTTTGAACTTCGGGTCATGTGCTTATTCAATTTATAAAAAGGAAGGGGTGCCTGGGTGGTTCAGTCAGTTAAGTGTCAGACTTCGGCTCAGGTTGTTATCTCCCGACTTTTTAATGGAGCCCCATGTTGGACTTTTCGCTGACTGCGTGGAGCCTGCTTCGGATCCTTGATCTCTCTCTCTCTCTCTCTCTCTCTCTCTCTCTCTCTCTCTCTCTCTCTGTCTGCCCTGCTTGTGCATGTGTGTGTGTGTACGCTCTCCCTCTCAAAAATAAACATTTTAAAAAAATAAGAAAAAGGGGTGCCTGGCAGTCTATTAAGCACCCAACTCTTGATTTCTGCTCGGGTCATGATCTCATGGTTCGTGGGTTTGAGCTGACAGCGCAGAGCCTGCTTGAGATTCTCTCTTCCCTCTCTCTCTCTCTCTACCCCTTCCCACCGCCTCTCTTTCAGAATAAATAGACTTTAAAAAAAATAAAAAAGGGAAAAGAAATATAGTTGACACACAATAGTCCATTAGTTGCAAGTATACAACAGTGATTCAACCATGAGGAACATTGGGAAACACCATGATCATGTTTTATCTAATTTTTAAAACTACTAACCTATGAATTCTTCATCAGCTTTTCCACTTTGTGGTTCCTTAGGAGAATCTTGAATGTTATGTTCAGTTGGCTATTCTTACCATCACCTTCTATTTGAGTCTCCTTGGGCAGATTACTCAACAGTTGCTCCACATGTAAAAGAGGAACCGCCTACCTCATGAATATTGTGAGGCTGGATGACATTAGTGTGAGGTGGTTCACACAGCGCTTTTGGCCCCCCCGCCCCGCCCCGGCTAAAGGAAGAGCTTCGGAACTTGACTTCTAACGCTTTCCCAGAGAGCAGTCAGTTGTTTGGTGCTTGTAACACATTTACCCCCCAAATAAAGTGTGTTATGTACAAATGTGCACTTAATGCATAATATGTTTTGGGTTTTATTAAAGGGGAATCTAGAAGTCGTGCTAAGGCACCTCTATTACAGACGCAGAAACTGAGACCCAGAGAGCCTGTGCAGGCCTACCGTGACCCATGGCGGAACAGAGGACAGGCACTGTGGGGGTTTCAGGCAGATGGTAGTGCCCGAGGGCTGGGTAAGGAGTGAGCTTCTGGTGCTGGGAAGGAGGCCATGTCTTCTGATTTGACATCTCTCTCTCTCTCTCTACCTTCTCATACACTTTAGAGGTAGGTTGGTGTGATGGTGGGAAGTCTTAGGACTGGAGGGGGCTTTAGAAATGACCTTTCCCAGGGGTGCATGGGTGGCTCAGTCGATTAAGTGTTCAACTCTTGGTTTCGGCTCAGGTTATGATCTCGCGGTTTCATGTTCTGTGCCAACAGTGCGGATGGAGCCTGCTTGGGATCCCCGCACCTCCTTTCTTTCTGTCCCTCCCCCACTTACCCTGTTTCTGTCTTTCTCAAAATAAATAAACTTAAAAAAATAAAAGGAAATGACCTTTCAGTTCTTGGACTATAGTTTTGCAGATCTTTCTTCAATGCCCTAGAGAAAAAGATATAAAGAAAGAGCCATACAAGTCTAAATTTCATTGAAAATATACATATTTTCAGTTACCCACATCCATGGGGAAAGTATGTAGGGAAAGTTAGCTTGGATATATGTGTGTGTAAATAAGGGCTCATAGCTTTGGAATGTTTCTTTGTAGGTGCTAGAGTGTCATCCTGGGGAGGTCAGATTTACTGGGCTGAGTGTAGCTGGAGTTGAGGTGTTCTAATAAAAAATGTCTAATTCCATGTGTAAACTTCTTTAAACATCATTTAAAAACAGTGAACAAAGCAAACAAACATTTGGTGAGCTTTTTTTTTTGTAGATGGGTCCCCTTTCCTTTTAGTTAATATTTGCAGAACTGAGTTGTTACATAGATGTGGATGTGGATCTCAGGTCCAGAGATTGTAAATACACGGTGTAATTTTTTTCCTATAGGTTTTCTGTTTTCTTGAAGATTTGGGACATGTTGGGCTATGGAAGCAACCTTTGTATTATTTATGGAGAGTTATAAAAGTAGCCTCAGATTAGCATAGTGTTTATATATAATCTGTAGATATATAGACTCCCCTTCCTCTGCCAAAAATAGTGCCTTCTCTATAGTAGGTGTTTTAAAAAAATTTTTCAATGTTTATTTTTGAGAGAGAGAGGGAGCGTGAGCGGGCGCGAGTGCGAGCACGAGTCGGGGAGGGGCAGAGAGGGAGGGGGGAGACACAATCTGAAACAGGCTCTAAGCTCTGAGCTGCCCCACAGAGCCCGATGTGGGGCTCGAATTTGGGGATGGCGAGACCATGGCCTAGGCCGCAGTTGGATGCTTAACCAACTGAGCACCCAAGCACCCCTGCGTAAGAGGCCATCTCAGCAAAGGCTAATTAAAAGTGCACACAACAAAGGAGCTAGGTATTCTTGAAGGCCAGGCCTACACATTAGACAACTTGGCGTCCCTCCTTGTCCCCCAGATCACAGTGGACAATTCTGTTTTACTTGTTGCTTAAGCCATTATTTATTTCCATCCAGGGCAGTGGTGGTGGTTTTAATCTGAACTCAATTTCACAGGATTTCTTTGTGGATTTAAACACTGCACCTGAATGCCCTGTGTTTATAATTGGGTACAAAATGCAAGAATGTTTTTAAGGCTGAGAACTTTTTAGACTGTGATTTAACTTCGCTAATGAACCCGTATCAGACAAGAAGACAAATTCCAGACAATTTGTGCCTCGACCAGCCAGCTGGGTGCATACCTGCAGGTACTGCTCATGTCTCAAGAGGTTTTTCTGCTTGAACAGTGATCACACCCCCTTCCTTCATTCACGTGGCAAGCCGTGGCAAGCGTCTTTCTTCCACAGCTGTGTGGAACTCAGCTGTAAAATTAGATTTCACTGGCATAAAAACCCAGTGATTACCATCACTATTTGCTCAATACATTCTTTTTTCCAACATGCTACTTAGATCCTTCCTCCCTTTTATGCACAAGGCTCAGGTTCTACTTTCACAAGTTAGAGTAACTATAGGTTTTCAGAGTTTGAGTAAGCCTCTTTCTAGCTTGAGTTTAATCTGTGTTAAATTCAGCAGTGCTGTTTGAAACATGGTCTGTTAAGAGCAGAAAGGAACCTTAAAGGTGAATTTATACTCTTGCCCTTTTATGAAAGGAAAAATTTCAAGTTCAGAGTTAATGGGCAAACCCTGCAGTACCCAGTCCTGGAGTCCTACTGTAACAATGCTTTTTACCATAACACACGGGTCCTTTGAGCTTATGATAGCCAAAGGGCTGTGAAAATGTTGGATAAAAATCCATAGTCCCTCTCCATATCCTTTTCTCCCCCCTTCCCAATTTAATTTGATTTATAAAAAAGCGAAGGGGAGGGTTTGCCTGTGCCAGAGTACCTTTCTAGCCCACAGTATGGGAGAGGCCAGGGGAAGAAAAAGCACTAAAATCTCAAGTCCAGGTTTGTAAAGGGCCACATGCTAATCTGCAAGGGCAGAGCCAGACGCAGGGCTGGTCTCATGTTGCTGGGAAGGGACAGGAAAGCTCCGCTTTCACAGTCACAGGGAAGTGGTAACAACACATGGTGCTGATGCATGGGCAGATTTTTCTCAATTCCAGAGGTAAAGATGGTTGCACAGTGTTTCTGTTTTGCTTTAATTGTTTTTTCTCCCCTATGGATGCTATTGGTGTTTCCATAGTTATTATTAGAAAGCTGTTTCTTTCTAGTTTGCTCTGAAGGCTAGAAATGAATGACAGCCAGTTTCAGTTTCCAGGTCTTGAAATACCAGTCCAGGGGTTTACCTTTTAAAACCAGTGTGGAACAGTAAAAAGGGAGGTTTTTCTGATGAGGAAGATAAAATAGCAAATGATACTTGGATATCGCAGTAGTGGTAGGAATGTGTGCAGCTAACTTTTTTCCTTCTCTCCCCTCCTCTCTAGAGCTCTCTCCCTCCTCCTCCTTTGTCTTTCTCAATCTTGCTAATAAAGCTCACAAAGGATGACCACACATTAGGAAGTTGTCAGTCTTTGTGACTGATGGCTTATGGGTATAAAGGCCACCCGTATGAGGGGGGAGATTCATGAACATAGTTTTTCTTTGTTTCTCTTTTCTATGCTCTATGATTCTCTGTCATAATCTGACTTTTCTATTTTTTTTTTAACTACAGCCACAGCACAGGCAAATGTAAATCAGCTGCACAAATGTTTGTCATAATATATTTTTATTAGACTTAGCCATTTAAAAACTTGTAATCACTCATAAAGCATTAGCTACCTGGTAGTTACATTGTTTTAAAAGAATACGGTAATTTCTTAGTAACCCGAGCATCCTTTTGCCCCAACACAACTTGGTAAAAGTAAAACCCCTGTCTTCTATGATTGAATAAGTTTGTCTCTTTTTTCTTTTTGACTGCTGCTGGGGTTTTTCTTGCCTTTGCAACAAGAAAAAGTTGCTTTTTCTTATTAGTAATCTATAAATGGCTAGAACATTTTTCTGGTATGTTTGTAACAATTTTCTGAAACCTGGCCCACAGTGTTAGAAGTCACTTGGTATTTTTAGTAGAGAAGGAAACTTTCTTGAAGTGTGAATCAAGCTACGATTTTACTTATGTACCCATGACAGGATTTTTCTCAGGCTATAGAACAAGCATGTTGTAGACAAAATGTTTACATGCTGTTTAGATTATGTAAATGTGATTGGCTAATCTGCGTTTTATTGGAAAAAATACAAACTGTATGGAATCACAGTTATCTTTAATGGCATGAATTTTGAAGATTATTTATTAGATCAAAAAACCAATCTAATTATTGTTATTTAGATTGATATTTTAATACTAATTAGGTTAATATTTATTAGATTATTTATTTGCCCAATTGCTTTATAAAATGTTCCTGTAATTGATGTGTTTTCATCGATTTCTCATTCTTCAAGGAACCCATTTGGTTTCTGAAAACGCATCTGAAATTGCAGAATGGAAGCGAAAAGTTAACACTGATCAGATGCGTTCTTCTTATCCGTTTCCTTACCGCATCTGCTTTTTAGACACTTTCCTGAGATAGTCTAGAAGTCAGTCAAAAACCACATCTGAGAGGCGCCTGGGTGGCTCAGCTGGTTGAGCAGCCGGCTTCGGCTCAGGTCGTGGGTTCGAGCCCTGCGTTGGGCTCTATGCTGACAGCTGGCTCAGAGCCTGGAGCCTGCTTCAGATTCTGTCTCTCCCTCTCTCTCTCTGACCCTCTCCTGCTCATGCTGTCTCTCTCTTTCTATCTCTCTCTCTCTCTCAAAAAAATAAATAAAACATTAAAAAAAAAACCATAGCCCAACCACATCCGAGTGTAGGTAAGGTGAGCCTGGGAATCTATCCCTCAAGGCTGACTTGAGATTTAACTGAGGCTTCTCATTCTCTTGCAGCTGTGTGGGCTCCTTTGGTTCTGAGGGTTATACTTTGCTCCTTTCGGTGTTGTTAATGTTTCTTTTTTTCTTGTCATCTGAAACTAATTTGTGTACTGTACTGCTAACTCACATCTTGAATTACTGTAAGGAAATTTGGGTCATCGGCCCATGGAGTGAGGGACCGGGACATTTTGTTACTAATTTGAAGGCCAGGTTCACCGATTTAAAAAATCTCCCAACAGTTGATTAGGGCTTTGGTTTTTTCAAGTTGGAAAAGCTTCCTAGTATATAATTGCTTTCTCTGGCCTTTGGAAATGGATCTGCGGTTCTCTCCTGAGAATCAGGTTTTTCATGAATTTGGCCAGTATGTTTCTGGGTATAGGCTGGGGCCAAAATACCATGGAAAACCTTTTTACACTTGGAATAGGGGAAGCAAAATAAGAGGAAAATGTAATAAGCCAGTTGCCTAGAGTAATGTAAAAACTGAAGACCCTTTGTAATATTCTTTTAAAATAAGGTGTTCTTTAAAAGCGCTGGGGCATATTTGGACGGAGTTAAATGTCTTAACTAACAGTGAGGATCTGTTCATTTTGTTTCTCAGAGCTCCCAGCCCCCACCCCTGCCCTTAGCTCCGGACTTCTTCCCTAGTGCTGGGCCTTGCTAGCAGGTAACGAAGGTGGCCAGCTGCTTGCTCTCGCTGGAGAAGGGGAAGTTAACCACAGCGCTCATGTGGCCTCCCTCTCCTGTCAGTCAGAAGGCTAGAACTAGCTGGGCATGAAACACTTGTGGTTTTAGTGTTAGGATATGTGGTTAGGGGGAGAGGTTGTGAAGACCTGTGGTTGTTACAAATTCTTTGAAATGGAAGTATGGGTAAGAACAAAATGAAGAAGAGCGAAACCTTGGACCTCTGTGTAAAAAAATTCAGAGGATTAGAAAAAGGCACTGTAGTAGAGGTCATCTATTTTCCATTTTTTAATTCTCCTTAGTTTCGCAGCACATTTATTTTTCATTTGTCAAGGGTGGTGCTCTAAAGAATGAGCACTTTGCAAGAACTCTGCTGTGTGTGAGGGGGACAGTGTGAATGTAGTACAGCCTTGTCTGAAGTCCTTGAGTTCCGTGATCCATTTGGCGAGCCCCACATCCGCATTTGCCTAGGGGAGAAGGAACCCAGACAAGGAAAGGGAGCGTTTTGTCAGGGTGGCTTCTCGTGAGACTTTCTGACTAAAACAAAGAACAGTTACAGCTCTGTTCTCCAGAGATCACACATCTGGCCATTCAGCTTCCCCTAGAGCTGACAGTCTGCATATGGTCATGGAAGGTGGGTCAGGGCGCATAGGGGAGCTTCCGTGTTCCCACAGAGACTGCTCCTTTCTACGTGTGTACATGACTAGCGATCTGGCTTCCTAAGGAGCCCAAGGAAGAGGTAAGACCAGATATGGTCCTGAAGTATGAGGGGGTGTGGTTTGCAGTATTGCCTAATGAGACAGAGGAAAAAAATCCCAAAAAGTAGGCATAAATTTCTCTGGATATGTAAGGTCAAAATGCTTCCATAACTCCTTAACACATCACCTTGTGACTGAACACAGTATTGTAGTCAACAGTGATCCCACATCTCTGAGAAAAAATAAAGCGATGGCCAACCTGCTCTGTAATGAAGATGTGTAACTTCCATCCACCGTCATTACAAATAGAGTAAGTTGTGGTCCTTACAGATAACCGTTGGGATAGTAAGCCTTTCACATTTCTTGCTTCATCTTTTCATGCCATTAAATAGTCATGTCGAGTCTCGTGGGCGTGTCACTCCAGGCAGGGGCATTGAGGCGCACCTGTTCAAGTGGAGGACCAGTGCAGTTTGATCACCAGTCAAATCACAGGGACTCAACTTTGGAGAAGCTGATCGACTGAATGATTCATGCCTAGTAAGCCTTCCCACGCGTTCTGGCTGGACTTAACCTTCTTTTTTTAAGTTGATGTATTTATTTGAGAGAGACAGAGAGAGCAAGCAGGGGAGGGACAGAGAGAGGGAGGGGACAGGATTGAAAGCAGGTTCTGTGCTAATAGCTGACAGCCCGATGCGGGGTTCAAACTCACAAGCGGTGAGATCATGACCTGAGCCGAAGTCTGATGCTTAACTGCTTAACCGTCTGAGCCACCCAGGTGCCCCAGGACTTAGCCTTCTTTAACTGGCAATGTTTAATGGCAGTGCGGTTTTCCCAATTTAATACCTGAATATTTGACTTTGCATTTTGTATTGGGAAACCTTGCTACATTTCCCTTCCTCATCACTGGGGAATAACCAAAAAGATACTAGTATATATCCTAAGTTTTATCTTTTCATCTGTGGTTTTCATTTTTTTATAAGCCCCCTTCTTGCCTTTTCTCTTATCCTTTAGTCTGTGGCACTAAATTGTTTGTATTCTGTGACAATTTAAAGGACAACTTGGAGGCAGTTTCCTTGCTAAATAGCTGGGCATTATCTTACTTAGAGATAACATTGATTTTTTTTTCAATATATCTCTTGCATTTCAGGCAAATGAAACTCCCCTACGTATGTGTATGGAGCCTAGAAATGGGAATTTAAATATTGCTGGCTGTGCGTACCACCCCACCTAGATGAATCTCTTACGTAATATTGCACTCAGGATAAAGTCTGGTTTACCTCTGATAAAACTCTCAGGGATTAGGAAACAGTCCTGGGATTTTAGCAAGCCGGTGGCCTAGGAAAAAACAGGATCAATCAGCAGCATCAGTTACAGAGAAGGGAGACTGTGTGCCAGGGTTCACAGTGGTTTTCTATTCATTATATTCATTCTTCCATTTTCCTCCATGATTAACAGTGTGGTTGAGTTTAGACATTAGGAGTGTGTGATGTTGATACATTCTCACTGATTGTCATCTGAGTGATTGTCATATAGTTGACTTTCTTATGTGTACAGTTCTTCCTGCCTTCCCCTCCCTGGCCCCCTCCGCGGCCTGCAGTATCCACTGTGTATCTGTGAGGTAGACAGTCCATTGTAGTACAGGGGATAAAAGGATTCAAGGATCCGTTTTTCTTTATAAAATAGTTGCATTACTACAGTTACCTATACAGTTTTCAAAAGCAAATACAGCCATCTGTTTTTGCTAGTAGACTTGGGCTTCTTTGGGTGTTTTTGCACCTCAGGGTGGGTCCCGAACTCTCCCATCCCGTGTGTGTCTATAGAACCTTTGTGGGCCTTGGGTCTATCCCCTTATCCCAGAGTTGCAGAGCCTGGAGTTTAACTCCATAATTTGGACCTGACATCTGTGCTTAGGAGGGTTACCTGGCAGGGCTGGATTGTCATGTCCTGTTAATAGGGAGCCCCATTGTTTAACATGGCACCCACCAGGAGTTTTCTCCAATTGGAATTGTCACTGTAAGATACAGTGTTGGTGTTGAGATATTCTTTGGTATTAGGGCCAGGGGGCCAGCAATGCTTGGATTTTGTTTCAGATTACAACTATCTCCTGCTACCCAGTACCTGCAGTTATCCCCAAGAGACGGTGAGACACTGGAATAAAACAGCACTGGTTAATTGGATCTGAGTCTCAACCCCAGTACTGAACAATCAGGCATCTGGATTGGACCAGTGGAGTGTTAACAGCTTTGGCCCAACGCAGATCCTGACTAAGGGCCTCAGTCCTGGCCCCCCTCCCTCTAGCCCCCCATCATTATTTACTATTCTCTGGCTTAGGGGCAGGACCTACGGGCAGGCTCTGAAGTTGGTTTGCTCCTGCTGCCTCATTGGGTAAGAAAAGAGGTACAGGCCCCATCTTGTGCTCGGCTGTGACATGTCCGGGACCGCTCCTGTGGCAAAGAGCGTAGGCCCCTCACTACTTCAGCAGAGAAGGGAGAGAAGACAGGGACGTAATCCACGCCAGCAAGTGCCTTGGAGCTCTTCCCAGGGAGGAGTGAAGGAAAGATGGAGGAGAGTGCTTCCTCACCCCAGAGGCTTGATACTCAGACCCCTGATGTAAATTACTGCCCTATTTATCCAACCTGCAGTTCGGAAGAAATGTGAAGTAAAACATTCCATTTAAGAAACAAGCCTGCGTAACATCAGCAGTCTGGAGAAAGTAGCTGTCCTCTCCTCAGGCGCTAGGAGGATTAAATATGAGGAATACAGTTGAGATGGACATCAGTTCTCTGTCATTTGACCTGCTCCCACAGTGATGTCCTGACAGTGTCAATGGAATTACATTAGTTAATTTTATTGTGCAAGAATCTGTTTCCTTCATCAGGATAAACTATTGGGGTTTGGGTTTTGTACCTTTATTTGCTTAGGAACTGAGTAATTGCCTCATAAAACAGCATGATGGTACTATTAACACTGAATTATAAGACCTGTTATTATAGAATGTGCTTCCCTAGTTGGGTCAAGATTTTGTTGTTTGGTGCTTAAAATAATTAGCTTCTCCAAATGGGGTTATAATGAATAATAGTGTAAAATTTTACCTATTTACAATAAAAATGTTTACAATCTTTTGGGTGGCTTTTATGCATCATTTGATATTTCCAGGGAAGGATTTTCTTTTGGGTGGGATTGTGGGAAAGGGAAGTTTATTTAATGTTCAGAAGGGAGGGGTTTAAGAATGAGATTTTTTTTTTCCTGTTCCATCTGCGACAAATTTGAGACCATCATTAAAGGATTTGTCTCACTGTTTTGCCTGATTTGGATATTGAGTATTAAATTTGATATTTGGGGGGACTTTATTATGAAAAAAACTTTATGTGGCTTTATTTCTGAATGGACTTAAAATGTATGTATTTGTTGTCTCCTCTTTGCACACGCTATTAAACGTTTTGTGCTATAAATTTTTAGGCACAAGTGAAGGGCATTTAAACACTTCTTAAAGAATAAATTATAATTTTGTATAGGAATTTGTTACTTTCAGACTATTGTATTGGAAAGCCAGTTATTGGTACCAAGTACCGTTTTGGAAATAGAGTGAACTTTGTGCTATTTTGAATACTTGTGTGAAAATAATTTATTCCATGAAGCAAGGTAGTCTGTCTGTCAGCCCTGCACTGCACACCTGTCTTGGGTTCTGTCTGGGATGTGGGGAAGTTCACGATCTGCACAGCGATAAAGATATAAATACACAGCAGGTTAAATTCAATTCAAGGAAATGATGAGAGAGAAATAATTAGAACATGATTAATTACCAAATTAATGGCAAGGTCAGAAATTGTAACAATTGCAGTGCACCTTTGTTAACCTGCTTGGATTCACTGTTTATGAACAGTATTTTGATCCTAATGAAAGGGAACACCTGTTTTGATAGGTCATCCTCTTTGGCCTTATTTTCTGTAATTAAAGATAATGATACCACCAGTTTTTGTTTGACACTTGACCTTCTCACAGTTTTGTCTCGTTTTAGATCCAAAAAGATCCCTGGGGTAGGGTAGTTACTATTATTCATATATTTTAAAATTTTGTAACTAAAAGACAAAGTTTAGGTCCAGGAGGTTGTGTCCACATAGCTGCTTAGAGACTCAAGTTGGTGGTCTCCTAGTTCAGGCTATTTTCTTGCTTTTCCTTTAACCCTATATGGGAACTGACACAATAATGCAGCACTTTCGGGGCACCTGGGTGGCTCAGTTGGTTAAGGGTCCGACTTTGGCTCACGTCATGATCTCATCTGTTCATGGGTTAAGCCCCACATTGGGCTCTGTGCTGACAGTTCAGAGCCTGGAGCCTGCTTCGGATTCTGTGTCTACTTCTTTCTCTCTGCCCCTTCCCCTTCTCTCTCTCTTTCTCTCTCTCTCTCTCTCAAAAATAAACATTAAAAAAATTTAAAATAATGCAGCACTCTATCATTACAATGATTTGATCTTTAGCTAGTGCACTTAAATTGCTGACTTGTTATAGATACTTTTCAGGGTCCTGAGTCCTTTTTAAAAGATGACGGTTCTTTTGCAGGAAGCCAGTTGAGGGAAATTCTCCATGAATGTATGTCACAATGATGATGACCGACCAAATCCCTCTGGAACTGCCACCATTGCTGAATGGAGAGGTAGCCATGATGCCTCACTTGGTGAATGGAGATGCAGCCCAGCAGGTTGGTGCGGTAAGAGGGGAATTTATGTGCAGGTGTCTGAGCGCAAAACGCTAGCCTAGTCATTGTTTTCCCTTGAGACTCAAAGATCTGTGATTTTGAACATTACTAGTTCCAGAGGTAGGTGGTGGTGTTGTAGAATTATGCTTTTTAAAAATATCCCATTATGTTTTCTGATAACAGCAAATCTGACCTCATTCAGTTAGTATTCCTGTTGAAGCATCAAAAAAATGTGTGATTTTGGGAATGAATCATTTTGAAAATATGTACAAGTCTTTGGAATAAAATGTCTGTTCATTGCATGCCTTACATTATGCTTGACTGGTTTGGCTGGTTGGCCAGAGTAGGACACTCAGAAGGAGGGTCAGGTTTTGATCTCACGCAGTGGGCGACTGACCTCAGCAAGACGCACAGACCCATGTGAACCCTCTCTGGCTCCGCCCTTCCAAACGTAAAGCCCGCTGCTCAGAAGATGATGGCACTTCTTTTCTGTAAAACTTCTTTGTCATTATTATTGAATGCTACCGAGTAGAAAAGATATTTCTGAACTCATTCATGTAGTGCTCGGAAAGAGATTTAAGTGGTGAGGAACTGTAACAAAATTATTAGATGAGCTGTTCCGATAACAGATTTTTTTTTTTTATTGACCACAAAAACTGGGTCTGCTCACTCATCTATTAGATAAATAGCATTTCGTCTTTGTGCCATTCTTTAGAAGCATAAAAGTTTTTGTCTTAGGAAAAGTAGAATTGGGAACAATTGCCTGAAAAATATTTACCCAAACTCTCCCACTAATTCAAATGAGTTTTTATCAGCCATTCAGATGATGTCAGTATGTGCCCACTTCCCTCCCCGCAAATTGTCCTAGGACCCCAACACCCTTTCTTCATCATTGGACATTCATACTGCAGCTCTGCCTCTATTGGATCTTACTTTGCTGCCTAATGTATTTGTATTACTTTCTTCTGCTTTAGACCATGAACTTCTCGAGAACAAAGAATATCTAATGGTGCTCAGTAAACATTTGTTGGTTAAGTGAGTTTCACCCCTTCTCACCTCTGATACAGGCATCTCCCTTCTTGACTCTTCAGTCTCTCTCTCTCTCTGTGCTGGATCATCGCCACCAAACACACTGTCGTGTCTTTTACCTCAAACGCACCAACAGCTACCCTGTTCCCCCACCCAATGAGACAAGACCCGTTCCCTGGACTCCACAGCCCTTTGCAGTTCCCGCCTCCTGTCTCTGCGCCCTTGTAGCAGGTCGTCTCTGAGCAGAGCCTCGACCTCCTCAGCTCCACTGCTCTTCAACCCCAGCGTCTTCACTTGGATCTTCTCACCCTCCCCTCCCAGGCCTGTCAGCAGGGCCTGCTGGCCTCATGTCAGGAACGCTTGCTGAAACCATAATTTGCCACGTTGACTTCATTTCCGCTCCCACCACTGGACTCCAAGCCAACATCTCTCACCAGGGTAGGACAGTTCCTCTCACTGGTCTCTCTGCTTTTATTTTTGCCACAGAAAGTATTTGCCACACGGCCCTCGTTTGAGAGAGTTTCTAAAAACACACGGATCATGTCAGTGCCCTGCTCAGAGCTGTCCTGTGACACCCGGAATGAAATCCAAGTGCAGGGCCACAGCCCGGCAGCCTTCTGGGTTTAGCCCTTACTCTCTTCATCATTCTCCCCTCTGCTCATGGGCAGGTCTCCAGAGCGCCACAAATGGTTCAAGGTGCAGTGTCTGGTCTCCCTTTTCACTAGTTAAAAGGATTAAAAACAAACAAACAAACCCCAAAATGCCTTGGTATTCAAATGTGACTCAGCTTAGAAAGCATCTTGGGACCCAGTGGAGTCACCTAATTCCTGTTTGCATGTGTACCGGGAAGATCCGAGGCCACTATTCATGCTGTTACTGCTCTGCGTCATTTATGTGTTTTGATGATTCCTTCCTCCTTGCTGTAATTCAGTCTGCACAGAACACCCTTTTGTAGTGTATGAACTCTAGCAGAAGTAAACATTTCTGTACCTAGAAATGACCAAAGCCTGGGAAGACTATGAGGTCCTCAGGCCATGTGGTATTTCACTGCCCTATATGTCTACCTCTGCTCAAAGTAGAATCCACTTAATAATTTTGGTTAATAAAATCAAATTTTTATTTTATTTATTTTATTTTATTTTTTTAGTGTCTATTTTTGAGAAAGAGAGAGAGGGGAGAGAGACACGAGTTGAGTGGGGGAGGGGCAGAGAGCGGGAGACAGAATCTGATGCAGGTTCCAGGCTCATTTTCCAGAGCACTCTCCACACAGAAAGTCCTACTTATGCGTTTGGAGGCTGTCACTGTGTTGTCCCTCTGAGGCAACACCTTTTCATCTTAACATGGACCTTTTGGCGACGCAGGGCTGGCTTCAGGCCCTTGGGGGTGACATTTTGAGGGAGGCGGCCCTTGAGCCACCCCTCAAATTCTACTATTATAGAGAGCTGCCCACCAGCTATGGGGCTGTCCCTCTGCATTTCTGCCGGGAGTGTGTACGGCGAGGCTCACCTTGTGTGTGTTTACAACATTCTTAATACTTTGCAGCTGTGGAGAGAACATTCTCAACATTTCCGTATATGCAAAAGAACCACCGCAGTTCTGAGAAAGCTCCTCCGCCCCCACAGGCCTCCTCCTCCTGGTTTTTGTACTGATGGTTTCTGGATTTAGTTAGTACGAGTTCTTGGCAAGATAGGCCGCTCTACTCTGGCACTCTAAATAAGAGATGCTGTTCATTTTTATTATCCAAAGTCATACTAAGTTTGAAACTTTGGTTTGTCATTTTAGAGAGGTAGCAGGAAAAGGATGATTCTTTTCTTAAAATGTAAAGCCGTCCTCATTATGACTGAAGATATAAGAATATATTACCAACTAGAAAATGAACATGAACAATGGTAAACACAGAGTGTGGACAGAAGCGACTAACAGCTTTGCTTATTTAACAGCTTTATTGAGATATAATCCACATGCCATGTAATTTGCTTATTTCAAGTATACAATTTACTGGGATTTGCTATATTCACAGAATTGTGCAACCATGACCAGAATTTTAGACCTTCTAATCACAATAAAAAGAAACCTGGTTGTAGTCACTTCCCAGGCCTTTCTTTCCCGTTTTCCTAGGCAACCACTAATCTACCCTCTCTTTCTGTAGATAATTTGCCCATTCTGGACATTTTGTATAAGAGAACTCCTGCTATATGTGGTCCTTTGTGTCTGGCTTCTTTCGTCTAGCATAGTCTTTTCTTTTTTTTTTTTTAAATTTTTTTTAATGTTTTATTTATTTTTGATAGAGACAGAGCATGAGAGGGGGAGGGGCAGAGAGAGAAGGAGATACAGAAGCAGAAGCAGGCTTCAGGCTCTGAGCTAGCTATCAGCACAGAGCCTGACGCGGGGTTCGAACCCACGAACGTGAGATCTGACCTGAGCCGAAGTTGGAGGCTTAACCGACTGAGCCACCCAGGCGCCCATAGCATAGCCTTTTCAAGGTTCATCCTGTAACAGTGTATCAGTATCTTATGCCTTTTTTATTGGCAAGTGATACTCCCTTACTTGGATATATAACATTTTGTTTATTCATCTGTTGATGGACATTTGGGTCGTTTCTGCTATTTGACTATTATGAATAATACTGCTGTGAACATTTGTGTGCATGTATATTTTCATTTCTCTTGCATATCTATCTAAGGAGTGAAATGGGGGCAGCTTTATTTTGAACGATTGTTTCCTAAATAAAGTACCTCTGCTTCTCTCACTATAATTTCTTCTACCTCTGAGCAGATCAGCATAGCTAAATAAAGTTTGCTTCTTTTAATATGCCTGCCAGCATACTATTCCTGTGTTCTAAAAATCAGGTTTCCTGACCTGAGTTTTTGTGTATGGCTATATCAATTACGGTGAATGCCCGTCAGTACTCAGAATATTGGTACATATATTTTCAGAACCTATGGTAAATAAATTTAACTACCCTTGTTAAAGAGTATTAGCATATTTTAGAGGTTTAAAAATGTAATGGCTAGTTTTACGCATGAAAGAGTCAGCATTAGCCCAATTTCCAACTTTTTTTTTATTGGTTTAGTATTTTAATAATCTCTGAAGAATAACAGCAGTCACCAGGGTTTACATAAGGAAACTACGGGCGCCTGGGTGGCTCAGTCGGTTAAGCATCTGACTTGGGCTCAGGTCATGATGTCGTGGTTTGTGGGTTCAAGCCCTGCATCAGGTTCTGTGCTGACAGCTCAGAGCCTGGAGCCTATTTCAGATTCTGTGTCTCCCTCTCTCTCTGCCCCTCCAGACCTCATGGTCTGTCCGTGTCCTATCTTTTCTTTTTCTTTTAAGCTTGCAGAATATTAATTGCTAATGAGTGTTCTTATTGCCTCTTCTTCAGGAAGTAGATCTCCTTAAGTGTAAACAGAAAACTTGTTTCTCCTACCAGTTCAGGATAACCTGTGAACAGGCTTGCCCTGGAAGACGGAAGGTTAAAGTACCTCAGCGTGTCCGTATTCACTTGACTTTGCCTGTTCCTTTTGATCAGCATTCAGCATGTCATTTTATCAAGAGAGAGTTTCTTTCCCCCTTTTGTTTCTTCTTTTCGAAAGCCTTTGTTTCCCCTAGGCAGAACACACAGCCAGAGATTTCCTGGAGCATTCTTTTGAGTACACATTTCCAGACAGCACATTAAACATATTAAAACTTTCCACATTCAGATGGTGCTCGTCATTGACGTGTCTTTTACATCAAATGTGCTTTTCCTCCTAATCCAGTGACCTTTTCTGTTCTGGTTGATATCTTCTTAATAACTTTTCCTTGATGGCTCCCTTCTTGCATTCAGTAGGTCAAATCCTCTCACCATGCAGGTTTACTCTTTAAATATCCCGATAGCCACCGTGTCAGGGAGACACAGAAAGCGTTTTACACTCAGCACAGCGTAGACAAATGGATAAACAGTTCTTGGGAAGTGTGCCCAGGGGGAAAAGAAAGATATTCAAATAAAAATGGGACCAGCGGTTAAAATAGAGGCTATAGCTATTATTGCTCAGCAACATTATATAACCGCTCTTTATTTACGACAGAAACCTATTTAGAGGCTGGGGCACTGGTCAAAGAAAGAGAGGTAGGTTGATCAAATGTTGGGTTTGGGAAACTGGATGTGGGGCAGCTTGGTCCCTGGGCAGACTCTTCAGCATCAGGGTGTAGGAGAAGTGCCCAAGTTGGGCGCAGATGTGGAAAGAAAATGGTTGTCGCAAATTGCCATTCCTGTTCTCTCTACCACTCACACCTAAAAAGGCTTCAGGTGTCAAAGATACTGTGGTCATCTTTTCTTGGAGATTTGGAGTAGAAAGGAGGAGAGAGAGAGTGGGGTTTATGACTGAATTTAAGGAGTGTCTCAGTATTAGATTTGCTCATTTTAATAAGTATCTGTCCAGCATCTTCCATCCCAGCGGGGCCCCAGTGCTGGTAGATGCTGGCAATGCCACGATGAATGAGACACCGTTCTGGCCCTGAAGGAAAGAGCGATTGAGTTGGGGAGTAAAATGTGATTTACCAAAATAAAAAGGCTGTATTTATACATGTGTAGAGCCACAGGAGAAGTGCTTGGATTGCAGAATACATCCACGCCGTGGGAGCACAGGGGCGGGGTGGGTGGGCAGGGGACTAGGTGGGCAGGAAGACAGACCTGGCTAGGAAAAGTGTCTGTGGGGAAGCTGAGCCTGAACCGACGTCTCACTGGAAGTGAAGTCTGGGACTATTACTCAGCTTTGCGTATCAGGTAATCCGTTTCCGGTTTGTGAAGTGAGGCTATTCTGTATGGATAGTGCATTCCGTGGACAGCTAATGTTAGTGGCACTCCAAACTGTATCTGTACCTTCTACTGTCTCTTTTCTGGAACCTTTGCTATTCTGTTTTCTCGTTAGTGACTCTTTTTGCCCTCTGATGCATCCAGAGTGGCTTTGCACCCCGTGACGTCTGTCCTTCAGAATTACCCCATAAAGATGCAGAGTGGGGGCACCCCTCCCCCAGAGCCACCTCTGCTTCTGAGGGCCTGCTTTCAACGGAAAGAAAAGGTGTGAGTTGATCCAGGTCTGTGGTCTGATTTGACAATCCTCTCTGCCTCCAGTTTGCCAATTCCACTCACTACAAAGGCTTCTGAAAAGTCATAGCCTATGCATAATCTCCGTCTCATAAAGGAAAATGTTGATGCCATATTATCAGAGGGTGTTGTTATGTGTGGCACCCACGATAATTACAGCGTACGACATGTAATTATGACAGCTCTGAGCTGTCTGGGTTGAGAGACACTTCAGAATTTAATTAGCCAAAGGCAATAATAATACGAGACAAAACGTAGGCCATATCCTTCAAACGGTCGAAACTGAGCTACCTTCAAAAAGGGGAGGATTAAGGGAAAACACTGGAGTAGCAAAGTTGCATTGCAAAACAACGGCGATTTCAATCTCCACGGTGGTTTTAACTTTATGATTGTTTTCAGCCCACTGCAGTGTCTGTCTGTCTGGCTGCACTGTAAACTCCAGGAGAGCAGGGGCGGTGTCTCATCCACACTGTGCCTGGCGTCTGAGGTAGCACTGGGTAAATCCTTCAGGATGGGTGAGGGAGGGATGACATGAGCAAATTTAATTCATCTAAACCAGGGCTTGACAACGGGCTACTTGCTGCGTTTGTCATCCAGGCCTTCTCCTCCTCCCCCTTCCTTCTTTATAACTGATATAGTTATTAAATACTTAGGTGCCGGTACTTAACAATTGAAAGACTTACATAAAATTCTGGCTCTTTCTATGTATCTGGAAGTCCCAGAAGATCTGGTGACACTGGGCTGGTCTTCCCACTTGGCGACAACTGACTGGACAAAAATGGCAGCCGCCACATGAGATGGGGACCGTCCTCCTCAGCCCCCTCTCTGCCCACTTGGCTCGGCTTCCACACGCGCCGGGGGCTATGGCTCTCCGTGTTTGGAACCTGGGAATTGTTAACCTTTTTACCTTGGAAATTGCATCCTGTGTTCACGTAGCTCATGTTTTAAATAGAGCAAAAATGTTGGATTTTTCAGGCACACTCATTTTTGTATCATACTTATGAAGTGCTTTTAAGCCTCTTCGTTTTCTACTTATGACTTGTGAAATGAACTGCTGTGGGCTCTGGTTCATCTGCTTTTGTGGGAGGGTTTCAATTATATGCCTTCCAAGTCAGGACCCACGTATTTTTTTTGGCCTCTGCTTTTCAGTGAGCTGAACTTGAGCCCCCAATCAGTGGCACATTGAGTGCTCACCAAAGCATAGGAAGGGCAGAAGGGAACAACCAGGCGCCTTGGTTTTTAGTGTTTTCACTGTTTACAGACTAGTTAGGGACATTAAACACAGACGCAAGCTATCAGCATTCCAAGGGCAGAGATGCAAATACTTGTATTTATAATCTTCCTTTACAGTCTCCAAGAATTGAGGCTTCCTTAAATACTGAAATAGAATTTTTTCAAATAGACTTTTCCTGGCATTACCTAGATGAGGCATTTCATACCATTTCTGTATTAACTTTCTCTTTGGATAAGATTAAATAGGATAGGTTTCCAACCTCTAATGTCTATTTTCTTTTGAAAATGTGTATTTGTCATGTGAAATGTGACGTGACAGCCATTGCTGTATCACATAGTGCAGTAAAAATAATATATATACACATACAGAGGAAGCAAAGATCCGTCTACATGTGTTAAGACATATGTTTGCATATAACCATTTTCATGTTGGCAGACTTTTCTCTTTTTTGTTCAAATGATTGATTTTAAAAGTAAGTTTTTATAGAAATGATATATACAAAACAATAGTGAGCAAACTGCATGAAATTAGTAACATGAATCTTTAAGTTCCAGATGCCTATGTAAAAAATAAACAGCCTACCGAGGATCCATGGCTGAAGTGACACAGCATTGTATCTAGGTTAATTCTGGCTTTAGCTACCTTCAGACTACATTTATTCCCCCGTTTAAATTGGGTTGGCCAGGACTAGGTGCCTCTTAGTAATTTTCCAGCCAGCTCTTCATTTAGAATAAACTGAAGCCGAACCATAGTGGGCCTCCAGAAGAAACAGAATTCATGTGCCATTTTCGTGTTCATTCCTACATCGGTATTGCTTCTCTGCCCTGGGCCTTTTTCCTTAAAAGGCGATCATCAGATCAGATCATTGCTGAAAGGGAATGTGTTTTATGGGCAGCAGGTGTGTTTGGCGTGATCATTAATTAGAATAATTTGACCCTGCCTCTCCTGGATCCACTCTTTATTGCCCATTCCTTGCTGCTTGTGGTAGAGTAGGTGTGCGTTTGGGTAAAATGGACAGACTCCATTTAGAAAATTACTCTGCTTAAGGTTTCTGCTTGGCAAATAATTGGGCAGTTAAGTGGAGACCGCACAGAGCTGGAGCAGATTGGTCTAGCACTTGGGGGGCAGGTTGACTAGAAAGTGTATATATCAGTAAAGCTGTCATCAGGGTTCCATTCCTATTATTTTCAAGACATGGAACTTAAACCATGTTTGCCAAACTTTAGATTTGGAGAGTAGTGGGCTTGTGCTTATTTCCTAGTTGTGTTACATGACTTAATTTTTAAGAGTTATCATTAAAATGTTCCGTGTTCTCTGAGTAGTTAGAAAAACTCAACACTGACTCAAGTGTATTACGGCTTCAAATAGAGATTTCTTTGGTCTTTGTACAAGAATGCTGAGTTCTAGCTCATGGGAGAAACTGGAACACACTGAAGCACGTGCTTTGGTTAGTGATGTTGTTGGGTCGCTGAACTGGCCAGAGTCATGTACTTTGTACATCTTTCCTGATTTCACCACTTTAATTTCTGTTTTGAGTTGCCAGAATGGTCTATTTGAGACCCATCTTCTCATTACCTTGCAAAAAGTCCATATGAAAAGCATCCTTTTAGAATGACTGTTTTATTTATAACTTATTTGGTGACTTTTAGTCATGACTGAAAATAAAAGTAATATAAAATATGAATATATTAGGAATTACAAAGAAATGCATCCATATTTTTCTTTTGGGGGTTGTGATAGGAAATCAGACCTTAGGCTTATATATACCCTATCTGTGAGTAATACCTGTTTTAAAGACCCATTGGATCCATTGAGAGTGGTGTTGGGTGATGGAGGACATTATTCTTTAATAGAAGGGGATTCACATTCAATTGACTTCTCAGAAGTCTCCGTTTCCTTCCTTCCTTCCTTCCTTCCTTCCTTCCTTCCTTCCTTCCTTCCTTCCTTCCTCCCCCCCCCCCCCCCCCCCCCCCTCTCTCTCTCTCTCTATCATCTATCTATCTGTCTTGTGAGAGAGAGCACGCACACACAAGCTAGTGAGGATGAGAGGGAGAGAGAGAATC
>NC_043704.1:92615727-92844541 GCF_006229205.1 Suricata suricatta | reverse complement strand
TTCCTTCCTTCCTTCCTTCCTTCCTTCCTTCCTTCCTTCCTTCCTTCCTTCCCCCCCCCCTCTCTCTCTCTATCATCTATCTATCTGTCTTGTGAGAGAGAGCACGCACACACAAGCTAGTGAGGATGAGAGGGAGAGAGAGAATCTTTAGCACTCTCCACATTCAGTGTGGAGTCTGACTCGGGGCTCCATCCACAACCCTGGGATCGTGACCTGAGCCAAAATCAAGAGTTGGACACTCAACTGACGAAGCCACCCAGGTGTCCCCATGTTCTCATTTTTAAAGTGGCTTCCTCATGGTCAGGCACTGAAGTTTCCCCCTTTTTTTTTTTTTTTTTTTTTTTTTTATTGACTGCCTCTGCACATCATTGCTTCTTCAAGCTGCCTTGGGACTTTGAAGTGCCTCTCTTCAGGGGACCTGAAGGTGGGCACTACAGCAGCTCTGTGCTTCGCCTTTGGACTGAAGCAGAGGCTCCTTGTGTAACAATCACTCCCACACCAAGGGGGCAAGTATAGGATAAAAGATTCTGTAAGTTTTCCTCTTCCAGCGATTTCAGTGCCTTAACAATGTAAAAGATTCACTAAAGGTCAGATATTTGACATTGAAAGAATTCCAAGTATCTGAGTTTTTGGCATTTACTTCAACCTAAATGTTACTTTGTGAGCTTGCTGATCACCAGAAAGAAGGCTTTTGATCTCAATGTTTAGTCCAGTGGTTCTAGTGGGCAGTAAGCTGAATTGTTGGAAAGAATGGCTTTTGATATATTGATTTCTTTGTTCCCTCTGTGGGGGAGGGAGGGAGTGATAAGTGAGGGCTTAGGAGGTGCTGGCAATGGTGCTGGGCACTTATAGACATCATGTTATCTGGTAATCATACACCTATAAGGTGCTGATCATTTTTACAGACAGAACCTGTGGCAAGAAAGGTTAAGTACCTGTAGTCGGTGGAGTGGCTCGGGTTAGGCATATCTCATTGTCTTGGTCAGGTAGACAGTTGGGAGAGACCTGGGCTGAGTTTCAGCCCATAGTCCCTGACAAACTTCATTGGGAAGAGTATTCCTGTTATCTTATACAATATCCTTCACAATCTTCACATTAGCTCTGGAAGGTGGCAGTGATTCTGGATCTGCAGCTTCTGAACCTTGCAGGCCACGTGGGAGTGGTGGTGTCTGAGGCCTGGAGGCAGGGGTTGTGTTGGAGGAGGAGTTGGGAGTGAAGTCATCAGAGGCCCAGGTCACCGGAGCCCCTCCCCTTCTTTCCTTAGGGGGATGGTTTTTTCCCTGAGATTTGCATCAGGGGCGTGGTTCCCTCTGGGGTCCAGAGCTGTGAAGGGAGACTGTGGTGACCAAAGAAGGGAAGTAGGGGTTCCTTGTCCCTGGGAGGCTTGCCCTGGGAGCACAGAGATGACCTTTTTGTCTGCCTTCTTTTCCTCCCAAACCCTGCCTTTCATTCTCATTCAAAAATTACATCATCCCAGAGGCACAGTTTTTGTGTCTGAGGAAATCTAACAACTTATTGTAAGACTTGAATCTATTAGATTGTTTGTTTTTCCTTCTGAATTTATGATTGTTTCTCTTAACTAACGTGAAAACTGCAAGAACAAAACACCCTAAGTTTATCCTTCAAAGAGAAAGAAAATGGCCCCTTTGCTCCATGAGCATTCCTTAGGTCTCTCACCTCTGATAATTCTTGTTGGGGGAGCGGGGAGGGGTACAGAATTAAGCGTCGTGCAGTATTTGTGCCATGAGCCGTGATACCACACCCATTTGCTAGTCAGGTCCTCATTTTCTTTGTTTCAGATTGATGAAGGGCTGCTTGGACTTTGTCTCTCCTCAAGATGTTAATTATATGTTTCAAAATCATGTGTTCTGTTAAAAATCACTTACGCATAGCCTTGGAAGGAGCACTGGAGGCAGGGAGTTGCTTCAGGGGTGCAGAATATTGTTTTGGAGGCCTTGGGAAATAAATCTTAAGAGTTAGTTCATTTACCACCAAGACATATTTAGTCAGTGTATATAAACAAAAGAAGTCACAGTGCGCCTGGACATTATTTGTCCCAGATGGAGTTTAAGCTTGGCTCATTATACTGCACTGATGTCATTGGTGCATGAACTGGCCCCGGATTAGAGCCGTGCGTTGAATCTGCTGTGTACTCGTATGTGCTGAGGGCGGTGAGGAGGAGGGGAGGGGCTGGCTGGAAAATTTTTGTCACATTTTTTCCTCCGTTGTCTGCAGAGACTAGTGTCAGTCCTGAATTTGGACTTGGTGCAGAATGAGGGAAGAATTGGAATAATCTGTTCATTTGTACGGATCGGTATGTGTATGCACTCGGGGATATCATTATTCCAAGACCAAGAGTACAAATGCTCTGAGCTTTCCAACAGTTGCTTACAAAACTCTGATAACTAAGATCTAGAAAGGAAAACCTTAAAGCATTACATTTTTGAAGAGTGTTTTCAGTCTGTTTGTCTTGAAACCTTAAGTCTGGACAGTTTCTTTAAACTTTGTAAAGGTCTTAAGTATCCAGCTGTATAATTCTGTTTTCCTGGAATGTATGGTGGATAACCTCTCAAGCTACTTGCTGAAGTGTTTAAAAAGGCAAATGCCTGATGCTCTTTGGAGAATGTGGCCAAGGTTAATTCTTCCTGTGTGCTTGAGAAGGCAGCTTATGGGTCAGAAAAGGGTCTTCTGGAGTTCTGAGCAGTTACTAGGAAATTTCCACTTACAGTGGTGTTACTTTATTACTTTTTATTGCTGATTTTCATTATGATAATCTTAATTAGATGTGTTTCCAAGTAATTCAAACCATTTTGTAGATGTAAAGGGCTTAGATTTCTGAACTTCTGTGAATGGATTCCAAACTCACCATTATTGCCTGAGACCGTGGAAGCCGAACAGACACCAGACTGTGAATGAGTTGGGAAGTGAATTTTTAAGGACAGCCAGAATGTTTCTCAAACAAAATCTGGTTGGAGGCGAGAATTGGTTGGTTTCAGATTTTTTTTTTGAGAAGATGAAACGCAGATTCAGGGGGAAAAAATTATACTTTCTTTAGAGGCCATATTTTTTTCTTAGAGTTTTGTCACTGGTGGGAATTTGAAGATAAAGAAGCATTAATAGTTATTTATTGAGCACATATAATGTGTAAGCCTCGTACCAGAGCTGCATTAGAGTCGCTCTTTTCCTTACGTGCACATAATATGAGATATTTTTTCTCTCTCTGTCTCTCTGTCTCACTGTCCCTCTCTCCTGTGTGTGTGTGTGTGTGTGTGTGTGTGTGTGTGTCTGTCTGTCTGTCTGAGGAAAGACAGGGATAGAAAGGTTAAGTGCCTTGTGTAGCAGAGTGGGACTCAAGTGCCATCTATCTGATTTGCTCTTCTCACTGGTAGCTTGGTTATCTTGGTTGATTTTTTAAACTACCAAGTCAAAAATGAGCTGAAATTAAAATAAGATGAGCAGAGAGAGACTTAGCTACTCAGCATTTACATGCTAGCATGTTATTTAGGAGATAGCCATGACCTGAGTTCCATTTAATTTTATCTCAACATACAGTATGGCAGGAAAAGACACTTAAACATGTAGAAGAAATATGTGCCATTGTGTATTTACTTTTTTAAATCTTAAAATTGCTTAAGATTGGTTTTTGTAATTTAAAGATGGCATTGTAGGTGATATGGTTTTATCTGAAATTCTGAGTCCTTAACTTATTCTTCAAACCTTTTTCTGTATGTATGGTATGATGAGAGGCAAACTTTAACTTCAAGATTTAAAAAAATGAATGGACTAGTCTGAAATGGAATTATTTAGGAATCAGAAAGTAGGTGCTTTGGAGAGATGATTCACTTTGGGCCCTTGAAAATGAGTCATGGTTCTCCTTTGACACCTAATTCTATCTGTTTTCCAATATCCTACCAGTTCTACTAGTCATCCTTTTCTTGTGGTGCAGAAACCCACCAAAAATGTGGCAGGTGGACACCTCATCTACTGTGACTGCTTGGTGAGGTGACTGGAAATAAAGGAAAGGAATGCCAGGGTGGCTGTTGAACACTCTTGGACTTAGCTTTTTAGAGCAAAAGCCAAGAGCCCAAAGAGAAGAAATTAAGGACAGAAAAAATTGAGGAGGAGGAGGCACAAGATGGGCATTGATGCCTATCAACGAGAGCAGGGTAGATGTTGAAGCGGCAGCATCGCAGAGAACAGAACTAGGGTGACAGGAAGTAGGAAACACTGAACTAGTTCTGGCAAAACCACAGAGCTTCCTACACCTCCACAATCTTAGAAAGTTCAGTGTTGGTGAGGAGGTGGGGCAGGACGAGTCTGGGGCAGACCCTGTGACCTGGCTAGCCACATTTAAAGGTTAAACCAGCAACTGTTTTTGAAAACTTAAACTTTGAACAGCTTAATCCCTGAATAATGTCCCAGGTGGATGTTTCATTAACCTCTTTACGGTCTCCCTGTGCCCAGTGTCTTCCGTATCAGTTAGAGGTACTCACTGCTATCGGAGTTATCTAGTAATGTTGCTGTCCCATGGGGGAGTTCTGCTCACAGGATAAAGTCCAGACTTTTAAATCGGGCGAACAAAGACTTTCCCTAGGTGGCCCTGCTCTGAAGTCTCACCTTTACCCCTCTGTTCCCTGCATATATCATTATGACCACGTCGGAATTCTAAACACATCCGGCCATCCATGCCTCCGTGCATTTGTGTGTGTGGGATTGTTCGTTTGCTTATCCGCTTGGCATCTCCTGTTCCTGCTTTAAATGTCACTCCCAACTTAGCTTTCCCCGATTTCTCAATGCTTCCTTCAGTTCCATAGCTCTTTGTAGCAGTCTGATTTTATTACCGTTCAGTATATTTTCTACCCTTACACCAACACACAAATGAGTAGGATATCATTTTTCTTGTCTTTGAATCATCAGTGCTTTACATCATGCCTGGCACATGGTTAAGTACCCATCAAATACATGCTTTTGAAAAAACAGGGCTTCAATAATAGCATTGAGCATTGTTGTTAAATAAGTGTAATCACTGGAAAGCCAAGGGCCAAATAAATGATCATATGCTGTGTAGACATGGGGAGGGGAAAGTTGGGTGGGGAGGGGAAGTCCTCTCTAGAATAGGACCTCTTTGAATTCATTTCTGATTTTATGTTAGTGGTCATAAGATAGCAGGCAATAGGAGTGCTAATTTTAAGCAATTTAAAATGCATAGTAATATAGAAAAGTGAACTCTAGAATATTTAATGACAGAATATCGGGCACTGATTTCCTGTCAGTTATAAGGTTGAGGATATTCCCCTTGGGTACATTATTTCTTGATTACATCTTTGTGGGGGAAGAACAGTGTTCAATGACTGACATGGCCAACATTAAAACAGACTTTAAAATATTGGAATCTTGGGAATATAGGCAGTTAAATCTGTTTCTTCACTGAACTGGCCTTGAGATTCTTTTTTTTTTTCTTAATGTTCGTTTATATTTGAGAGAGAGACAGACACACAGAGTGCCAGTGGGGGAGGGGCAGAGAGCGAGGGAGACACAGCATCCAAAGCAGGCTCCAGGCTCCGAGCTGTCAGCACAGAGTCCTACATGGTGCTGGAACTCACGAACTGTGAGATCATGACCTGAGGTGAAGTTGGACACTCACCTTGAGTCACTCAACCCCTGACCTTGAGATTCTGATAGTAGAGATGTTTGTTTAGGTTCAATGCACAGCTTACGAGACATGCATGACATGAATTACCACATCAGTGTGGATCACATCGCTCTTTCTCAGCCGATCAAAAGTAGACATTAGGTAGCGGGATCTAAATGACAGGGGGCATTTTATATTCAGTGTGCAAAGCACTTTCCTGGTACGGCTGGTTAGTGAAAAGTGGTCTGAACTGCCCGTTCTCTCTCAGTGTAGTCAGAGCCCAGCCTGTGGACCTGGGGTGCGGGGCTGGAATTGAGGGGCAGAAAGGGGTTGTATCTCTCCCGATGGGCATTTTTGACAAGGATCAGCCCTGAAGTAGTGACGACAAGAACCAAATTTTCTTCTCAGTGGACCTAATTTTCAACTAAAGGAAGAAGTGTCCTACTTTTTGGCACTGAAAAACGGTGTAAAAATTTTATTTATTAAAATGAGAGAAAATTATTTAAGTAAACATCATGGCGCTTCCAATGCTCAAGAATATTTGGTGGCTGTTACTTTTAGCCAGTGAAAAACTATACTTACGCTTACATAGAATTTTGGTCTTTTCTATTCTTGGTTTTTATCTTGAAAGTCCTGTAGTTGCAACCTTAGACGCTGGCATTTGTGGCTCTCTTAAAAGAGGCTTTTAACCTAGTTTTGGCCATCTATATTACATTTTGCATTTTTTCCATTTAAGTTAAGGCTATATTTTTATTCTTAGCAAACAGCAGCTCTTTTTGTAATAGAATCTCTTTATTCAAGGCAGTATACAATTAAAGAGAGTAGAAATGTATGACTTCTTACAAGCTGCCATTGTATTCTCTTTATAGCCCTTACCACTATCTATAAAGCTTTTATTTTTGCTTGAACACTACCCACCCCCACCCCTCCTCATCCCTTGTAAGTTCTGTTTGTCAGCCTGAGGTGGGCAGAACTTCGTATTGTCCAAGTCTCTATTCCCAGTGCCTGGAGGAATGCCTAACGCATTCTGGCTGCTCATTGATACTTGCTAAATTAATAGAGATCCAGTAGTAATTCTTCTGAGGACACTTGTTTTATGAAATGGACTTGACTCTTCAACGTACATAGTTTCAGCAGGCACTGGTGATTTCAGTGCATAAAAATGTCCTCCTTGGTTTGATTTCGCTTCCCTTGGTTGCCTGTTAATCCATTCCCGTCTTTTTTCGTTAATCACAGATGACTTTGGGAAACACAGAAGCCGTGGTGCCACCTTCCCAGGAGTCCTCCTTTATTTCTTTATGCCTCTTACTGGCCCATGAGAAGTGACGTCTAGTGATCTAATGATAGCCAGTCATTAGCTCATTGGTTCATCCTAGGATTCTAGGGGAATTCAAGGACTTGACAAGGACTTTATGAGAATAAATCTTGCTCAGTATAAAAACAACTGTTTGTTGTTAGTAAAGGGTTTCTAACTGGCATGTTGGGAATTATGGGCCCTCGCTTAGGTTTCCTAGAACAGAACTTGTCCTCAGAAATTGTGTTGGAGACACGCCTTTGACATAGTTAAGTGAGTTCTCTCCTTATAGCTATTTTTTAAAGTATAAAGTATCTTCATGAAGAACTGACTTCGTGAAGCCCATGGCTATCAGAGTGGGGGACATGAGTGTTAGAAGAGAAGAGCGTGCATTTTGGTCAGATGGGGCTGGATTCCAGTGACGTTAGACAAGTTACTTATCTTCCATAAGCCTGTTTCCCCATCTATTTAAGTTGGTTAGTAACACCTACCTAACAGACCACAGGGGTTTAATAATAGCTGTTTATGTAATCATTGTAGAAAAGCAGCTGTTAAAAAGAGTTGCTAAAGTAGCCTGCATCATGCTGGATTAATTTTAGAGCTTTGTAATGGTTGGATGAGGAGGATAATTTTGAATCTGCCATTCTTTGAAGAAATCAAACAGTTAAGAGTTTTGGAGCATTGAAGTATTCTTGCTTCTTGCTTTAAACTGAACAAGTCCAGGATACCTGGCTGGCTCAGTCCATAGAGCTTGTGACTCTTGATCTCTCGAGGTTGTAAGTTCAAGCCCCACGTTGGGTATTAAAATCTAAAAAAGAAAAAAAATTAACTGCACAAGTCCTAAAGCTCAGGAAGAAACAAATCAAGATTATTTGTCATATCAGTGTTACAGACCAAGCCCCAGCTTCATATCCATGCATGTCCCTGTGCCTTGACCCAGTGTGTAAGGACTTTTGGAGACCTCCTGGTCTTGTATGTTTTATTCCTGCCAGCGTTGGTTTCAGGCTGCAGTTTGGACAGGTGAGCAGATGAGGTAATCAATACTTTCATATCATCGTTGAGTACATTTCTATTTTACCTGTCACATTTTTATATTGGGACATTTTCTTTGTGTATGTTAGTCCCACAAAGATAATTAATGGTTATTTGCAGCTCATCTTTTCCCTTTTCCTGATTCGGAGCCCAAAGAGGGGACATAGAAAACAGATGATACCTCCTTTTCAGTTTGTTTGAGGCCAGCTCAGATCTCTAGCCCGGACACCAGGGTCTCAAAGGTGGATTGATGGATGGTTTGGGGCTTCCAGGGCCTGGGTAGAGCTTTGCCAGGATTTCTCTGGAGCTTGGGAATCTGGAGGGAGGGAGGGAGAGAATAAAAAAAAAAAAAAAGTGCTGCATTTTCTTTCACGTAGTCATAAATCTTTTTTTTCAAAGTTATTAGATATTCATGGATAGAATCATTCCTTACATGGAACTCTTCTACAGGTTTTAGGTTGTATCAGCCCCCCTGCCCCCAAAGATATCTGTCGAATAATCATAAATGCTGGCTCCAAGTGTGAAGTGTTCATTTATACATAAAACTGCTAAGAGTAAGTAAGGCAGCCTTACAGAGTATGGCAGATGGAGAAAGCTCCAGAAATGAAATGAGATCCCCTCTCCTAGCACAGTTTCTATCTTGATTGGCTGGGTATTGGATTTAACTTGTAAGGAAGCTGCAAATGTAATGTTCCATCTTTGGTCAGTCAGCACCATTCTCCCGACAGAGGCTTTTGTGATGGACACGTACATGGCGGTGACTTGTCAGCGGGCTGGTCATTTTTTATTTGGGGCGTACATTGGGAATTTTTCTCCAGGAACAGCCTTAGATGCTATTGATCTGGTTAATCCGCCTCCCACAACTTAAATTTCAGAAGTAGCTTTCCTTTTCCTCATCTACCGGGCAGGAAACCTAGTTAGATTTATGCCTTTTTTTTTTTTAATTTAACATTTATTTATTTATTTATTTTTAAATGTTTTATTTATTTTTGATACAGAGAGAGACAGAGCTTGAGAGGGGGAGGGACAGAGAGAGAAGGAGACACAGAACCGGAAGCAGGCTCTAGGCTCTGAGCTAGCCGTCAGCACAGAGCCTTACGCGGGGCTCGAACCCACTAATGTGAGATCTGACCTGAGCCGAAGTCGGAGGCCCAACTGACTGAGCCACCCAGGCGCCCCAGATTTATGCCTTTTAAGGAGAGATCTGTGAACACCTGGGCAAAACCGTGTCATGAATAATATTAATTCTACCTCTTGTTTTACTGTTTAAGATTTTGGAAGAATGGCCACTTAGTTTTCGTTAATGTTTGACAGACGTGCCTCTGGTTGTTTTGGGTGGCTTGGTTCCTGTAGTCCGAATAGATTGGAGACTGATTGATGAAGCAAGCATAGCCTGAAGTGTGCTCTTGTGATTTGATTAACATGGTTCTGTTTTAACATCTCTGGGGACAAAGAATCTATCAGTGCTTAAAATTCTCTCTCTCTCTCTCTCTCTTTCCCTCCCTCCCTCCCTTTGACAAGACACTGAAAGCAGCTTGAATTCTTTTAATGCTGACTTTGGAAAAGCAGGAAATGCTTAGTGAGTGGACAAAAAATGATGAGGTTTGGGCAGTGATAGGATGTTTTACGTTATTCATTTCTGAGAACTTGTAATAGTTATGTCTGTCTGTTTTGTGGCTAGAGAGAGAGAGGAGGGAGGGAGAAAGAGGGGTCAGAGAGAGAGAGAGAGAGAGAGGGAGGCTGCTATGATAGGAAAGGTTAAGCGCCAGGGAGGCTGCCAGGGTGTGACTCACGCTCCTCGGGGCGGTGGGTGATGCAAGGCAAGGCTGCTGGCGTCTCATTCATGTCTGTTGTCAGGGACAGATCACTGGGCTGGTGTGTGTCAAAACTTTTTTCTCTCTCCATTACTGACACTGAAAACAGTGAGGTGGTCAGTTGGCCCCAGGATAATAAAATGCTTTCTTTTATAATAACTCCGTGCCAAGGTGAACGCAGTTTGCTCCAGTAATGACTTTTGCTCTAAGAAAAATTGATGTTGGGACACAGGTGATTTGCCTGGTTTCTGAGGTAGATTTATAATCTGGTTGGCATAGCAACCCAGCAGCAGGGAAAATTACAGGAACTAAACATTTGAAGAGTGGTATTTTAGTAGGATGCTTAAAAGCTCTTGACCTATCATCTTTCTCCCTGAAGAAGCCAGATGGGGGTCAGGAATTGGCCTCTGTAAGCGAGAGCTGATGGCACAAATGGCTTTTGGAGGCTGGGTGCCTCAGGGCCATTTCTTGAGTTGTGGCGGGGTGTCCGTGACCGCTAAGAACGGTTACACTCTTCATGCAGTGTGAAAAGCAATGTGAAATGCAGGTAATGTGACAGAATCTGGAACATACCCCAATTCAGAAATCCCTTTTCTTGCCTGAGACTTTCCATAATGCTGGCGAATTGTACTTTGAGAACTGGCATTTAGGACACGCTGTGTGACAGTTTTGAGAGTGATGGGAAGAGAGTACGTGAATCGGGGATTGTCAGAGAATATCTGGGCAGGGTCTTGGTGTCCTTGATGTTTTTTTTCCCTCCGACTAATTAATTCTACAGGCGCATAGTGTAGGTCTTATCCTGAGAGTTTCCGCACAAGCAAATGGTTTCTGCTGTATTACAGCTATGTGGGAATTGGTCTAAGGACTTTTAAAAAGACACAGAGAACTTTCTTTGTTGGAGTCTTTTTTTTATTCCATTGTAGTTGAATTATGTTCTATGTTTATGTGAAAATAAAGTTAAATCAAAACTATTTTCATGTGAAGAATGACTTTAAAAGCTCGGTTTCAAGAAAGCAATTGAAATGTTTCAGTATCTGTATAGCGATCTGAAGGGATTTCCTTTTGACTTCTTAAAATGGCACAGTGTGTTTACATTGGTGAGAATTTGAATACTTAAGACCGAAAGATTATTGACACAGTTACTGTACAGGAAAAATAAATTGCCCTGAAACCACCGTTACAATTCAAGATAATGAGACGCACCAGGGATGAAACTTGGACTGCTTTCCCCTGAATGATCTTGTTTTCTCCAGTTAATGTATTTCCTGATTTCAATAATTATAATGTCCCAGCAGTGTCTTCTGTGGTGAATTATTAGAAGAAGCAAAGTACATGGATATTAAAGGTTTAGGTTTTAAAGATGAAATAGCTTTGATCTCAAACATTTTTACAAAACATAAATGATGGTACATACAGTAAATAATGTTGACTGTTTAGGTTGAACATTATGAAAGCTTAATTTCTAAGTTAAAATAATCTTTTACGATTGTTTTGCTTTATGTTTTCAGACTTTCATTCCTTCAGTAGAAACAGTTATTCAAGCACGTATTTATTCTATGCCAGGTACAGTTTTGAGTACTTCTTTTATGCCAGACCTTGTTCTTCTAGAGCCAGTGTTAAAGAAGGAAGGACAGACCCTAAAATAATAGCTTAACTAGTTGGAGTTTTGAATTCTAGGAAGGAGTATAGGTGTGTGTGTGCACGAGAACGCATGGTGGAGGACCCAACCTGTCCTGGGAGGCAGGTGCCACTTTTCTTTGTTTTTTTTTTTTTTTTTTATTTTGTTTTTTTAGATTTTATTTTTAAGTAATCTCTACACCCAACATGGGGCTCAAACGCTCAACCCCAAGATTGAGAGTAAGAACGCTCCACGGACTGAGCCAGCCGGCCACCCCAGCAGAGAACCCCTCTTAAAGCTGACAAGAATGAATAGGCATTAGCTGGTCAGATAGGGCATAACGTGGGTGGTAAGTGGTGAAGGAGGACAGGAAGCTAATTAGTGACAGAGGGAGCGGTATGTTGATAGATTCAGTGCAGGGAGGCACACGCCTTGGTCCGAGAGCTCTCAGATGAATCTGACACTGACGTCCTTCCAGTTTCCAGAAATGTACAGTAATTATTTGAATAGTGTTAACCTTGCACATGGTGATTTTCAAGTACAGTTTTTAAGCTTGGATTACATCTCTTAATTTGTATTTAGATATAAATTAGTGATCCTTTTTCTTTTGTTACTGAAAGGAACCAGGTGAGAACTGAAACTGTAAGGCTCTTGGAAGAACGTACTTTACCATTGCTGTGCTTGGTCCAGTCGTGGAAGTTATCTACTAATATTAAATATTTATGTTCACTGACATTTAGATAATAGATTTAAAACTTTGAGAGTTTGAGGCCGATTTGTAAGATCATTCATTTATTTTATAGTGTGTATTATTATTTCCAGACCTTTTACACAGATACTCTATTTTCCAAACATTTTTCTTATAAATTGCTTCCATTTTTTTTACATAGTAGAATCATATAACCCAGGTCAGTAATGGACACTTGGGAACAGTATGTAATAATGTTAGGCCAGAACCATATTTCTCTGTGCTATTTTCCTTTATAAGTCTAGTTTCAGGTCTTTTTTCTTCTTTATCTGTTGTTTCTAAATTAGTGAAAGAAAAGAAGGAATTGTTTGAAAGAAAAAAAATTGACCTTTTAAGGTACCTAACATTGCAACCAACACAGGAGAATTCCCTTGGCTAAATTCAAATGCATGTACACCACCTCCCCCCACCCCTCGCCCTTAAATTTGAATCAGGTCTAAGACATATCCTAAGTTTTGTGTTTATACAGTATTCCGTGCCACATACTTCCTGTCTAGTACATAAATTCAAGCAATAAAACCATTGAAGAGAAACCCCAGATGCTCTAGTATTAAACTGAAATTAATGTGTTATTTTGGCAGGTCATTCTCGTTCAAGTTAATCCAGGTGAGACTTTTACAATAAGAGCAGAGGATGGAACACTTCAGTGCATTCAAGGTAAGGAAGTTTTTGTAAGCTCTCTAATCAAAGGGGTTTTCTCCTTTATTTCTTGTTTTAAGGAAGTCACGTTTCTCTTTGTGTCTGCATGGTCTTCTCCAGAAGTAAAATTGATCTTGGATTTTTAAAAACTTTTTTATCTTTCTATAAAATAGTTTTTCCTAAATGCTGATGCAGTCCTGTGATGTATAAGGGACCAAATTAAATGCCTCTAGTATTTTCTTGGTTCTTAAGTGAATTCATTTAACTTGGGAAAGCTTGCAGTATCTTAATATGTTATGGAATTTGGAAAATGTTGAGAGTTTGAAAGACTTAAAATTCTCAATTGAGAACACATACTTGTTCAAAGTAGATAAAAATTTCAAATATATATTGTGACGCTAACCAGATAATGTTTTTAGAGGTAAAGTCTGTATTAAGTGTCTGTTATTGGTTACCAGTTAACAGGTTACTTCAAACTTTAGTGGCGTAGAACAACAACATTGAGTGCCTCACGGTTTTTGTGGGTCAGAGATTTAGGCACAGCTCAGCCTTGTCCCACGGCCCTGGGCCTCTCAAGAGGCCAAAATCCAGGTGTGGGTGAGAGCCGCAGTCCCTGTAAGGCATGTCTGAGTGTCAGTCTATTTCCAGGCTGGCTCTAGTGGTTGTTGGCAAGATTTAGGTTTTTGTGGGCTATTGGCCGGAGGCTTCACTCAGTTCCTCAGTAAGTGGCTTCGGCGTGCGGCAGATCGCTTCATCACAGCAGCAGCTAGAGGGCAGGAGTACTGGGTCCAGCCCGCTTGGGAAGGGGATTGCACAGGGTGGGAACACCCATAGGAGGGAATCAACTGGGGGCTGGCTTGGAAATCCGCTCACCACGATCTTCCCTCTGCCCTTCGTGATTTATGTCCCTCCATATGCAAAATACTCCCTCGCAAGTTCTCCGGTACAGCATCAGCTCCTAGTCCAGAATCTTGTCCCCTAAATAAGTCTTCCAGGGCTAGGGTGACACTCCTTGGGTGTAGTTCTTTAAGTACAGCTCCGAGGGCATTTCATTTAATTTCTACTTGCATAATACAGTGCCTCCTCTCTATAGTTCACTTTGGAGAGAAACGATTTAGATACTCTGAACCATACATATGGAGTTTCATGTAGGAAGCTTAGTCCAGATCTGTAGTTAGCCCCGGAAACTCTCCTGTGCCGGAGGACACTTTTGTGACAGCTCTTTTGGACAGTGATTAGGATTATAGGGCAAATGACAGACAGATTGGCATGTGATGGAGTTCAGTACTAGGTTCTTGATTGGACTAGAATCTGACCAGAGGCCTCATTTTAATTTCTGGAGTTGCTCACCAGTATATAAATAAAGGAAGGGAAATGCCCTACAGTTTTAGTTTCCCATAATGAGCTGCACGGAAAAAGGGTGATTTTTCTGTTGCTCTGTTTAAATTAGCAGAGCATGCTGCTTTGTGGTTTTGCTACTTGTTTTTGTACCTCTAAGACCAAAATTTAGGAAGCTTTTACTTTTGGAGAAATGTGTGTATTTTCAAAGATTCAAGCCTAATGAATTTTAATTGCAGTTAATCTGAATAGACTTAACCATTTTAGTAATGATGTTTACCAATTGCATTTGTGTGACCATTATGTTCCTGGAATTGATCTTTGGTATTCTAAACCATTTGAAAACTGAATCTAGGCTTTGGTGATAAATCATACAAAGAAAGTTCAGGTAAGAGAAGAGAGGAAATAAATATTTTAAAACAGTATGAGATATAGAATCTTCTATGCACTTGCAGTTCTATAATAAACAGATACTGCCTACAAATAAAACCTCAAAATCCACTGTCTTTAAAAATAAATCATCCTTAAAAAATTAGATAAAAAGTCATTTCACCTACATAGAATGAACCTGGTATTTTCAGTTCAGTAAGAAAGCATTTGAGCTTCTGGTCGCGGTAACATCGGAGCCCCATGAATTAATTGGCAGGTACTCTGTGTTCCTCTACAATTTGAGTGTGGGCAGTAGAATCCATAAAAAGCAAATTGCTGAGTAAATCAACATACATGAAATCCACTCTTTCATACCACCTGCTTTTATTCTGTGTCTAAGGACTGTATGTGCATGCATGTGCTCACGTGTGTGTGTATGTTGTTCACCTCTCCCCCACTTTTTTTTTGGACTTCATGTCAGTAACTGGTGGCACTCTGCAGGGAATGTTGCAAGTATATCACTCTGTTCACAATTGCTCCATTGTATTTTTTCATGATGTTACTTTGAGATAAGTGGCCTTAACCCTACTTACAGTGATTTCAGAAATGCCTTTGACTAAAGCAGAATTGTGGAGCCATTTATGTTTGGCTTCCCCAGACTTCGTATCCTCTGTTCTCTTCTGAACCCCAGCTACTAGGGTTCTCTGCATGTGGGACAATGGGGGTACCTGGCCCGATTAATTGAAATGACACAGGATAGAATGTGAGAGAAGAGGACAGGAGAGCAAGTGGTCGGGTAGGCCTTGGGAAGCCCTGGGGCCACAGGATGAGGGAACTGGGAGGAACCTGGAGTCCAGGCCCAGGGACTGTCACCACTGTATAATAGGCACTCCCTGAACCCCCGCATCCCCCTCTCCCCCAAGCCTTCTGTCGAGTTCTAGTGTAATTGAATGCTTCACTCCAGGTGGGGAGAACATATCAACACAGAATGTGGGAGTAGGCCATATATTTGTAAATTCCAACACAATTGTAACATTATTATCCTTTCACTGTGATTAACATCCCTGTGTTGCTAATACTTACTTAGCTCTTAGGCTATGATTGTATTCTCTTATTTAATGGACAGAGTATCCACTAGGCTGAGGCTCCTGGAGGTTAATTTAAATACACAGAACTCAAAAGAGGCAGAGTTGAGTGTTTACCCCTTGTATGTCTGGACTGGCGGACACGAGCCCTTTATTGCCTTGCTCTGTGGCTTTACATCAGGGAACTGGAGTAGTAGGACTCTGTTCTCTTTGGGCATGCGATAAGAACAAGGTCAATTTCTCTTCTAAAATAACAGGATTCTGGGCAGGATCCCAGGGCGAGTACTCGGATGGCCAGGATGAAGTAGAGGTGGCCTGCAGAGCAAAACCCAGTCAATCTGTGGTAGAGGCTGGGTCTTTCGAATAAGATAGATGTCCTCTTACCAGAACTCAGAGCAGATAGTGTAACACAGGAATACTGATTGAGATTCCTGAAATTATTTCTGCCCAATGCGAGGACAGGGTCCAGAGTTGGGTTGGGCTGAGCTTCCGGGTGTGGGGCCTCCCGCCCCAGCTGCTGTGCGAGGAGGGGTACCCGGGGTGAGGACTGGTAATGTGGGGGGCCATCCTCTCTTGTTTACCTTTTAAAAACCTAGTAGGAAAAGACCTGAAATGGAATCCTATTAGACTGGGGGGCTCCTGAAAGAAGCATTTGCGTTTTACTAGAGATTAAAATGAAGAGAGTGAAGCTTGAGTTGTGGTCTTTCAACACCAGCCAGCAGGTGGGGAGGTGGTTTTTTGGGAGTGTTTGAGAGGGTGTTGGTTGTGGTCTTTCTGGAAAGTTTGAAGTCATAACTATTGCTTGTACCACGGTTGAAACTGGCAGCTTAATAACTCTGCTATTTCAACACTACTATTTCAGTGAGTTAGAGATTGCTTTTGGGAGTGGAGGGGATTAGGGGTCGTGGGCGGAGTTGGTTGTGGGGCCTTCCTGGAAACTCTGTAATTACACCATATGACGGCAAACTTCTTGAGTTGAATTTGTTAGCCTACTGATTTTCTCCATAGGACATTTATGACATCACTCGAAAGACACCAGAAGCTCATTGTGACCCCACGAAAAGGCAGTTTGGAGAGTCAAAGAAAATCAATATAAAGAATCTGGTTATAATGAGGGGGGAAACAAGACTTTGTTTTCATGAGAATGTCCTTGGTAATAACGAAGGAAGAAAAACACAGGAAACATACAACATGCTGTGAAAGCAAATTCATTTCTAATGGGGAATATTTCTCAATATTTTCTATGAAACATGAATCATAGGTCTTGAGGGGGTCACAAAAGGTCATAGTTTATTCTCACTTGGAGGCAGCCCTATACCTATGGCACCCTAGACAAAAGATTTTTCTTTCTTAGGCCAGATGAAAGTATAAAGAGCCAATTGTTAGAGGGGGAAAAAGGAATCTTAGCAATCAGTACAAAGTCTTGCCTTTGCTTAATTCAGGAATTAATAGAGGGCAGCTGTGGGTCTCTCCTCTTATTTTCATATCCGTGTCTGGGCTGAGGTGCTGGCAACGCAGCCTTCCTTCCTGTCCACACACGCCATCTTTTTATCTGGGCCATTTCTCTGTTCCCTGTAAACTCCTGCAGCCAAAATAAACACTGCACTTCCTTTAGGGCTCTGGGTCTGTCTCCTCGCGGAGCCCTCCGGGGCCACTCCATTCCATTCTGACCTGTGCATTCCTGGAGGAGCAAGTGGAGGTGGCAGTGCCTGGAACAGTCAGATTACCTGTGGGAACCTTTCTTTAGCTCTTGAATTAGACTGTGAACTCAGTTGTGACACAGTATCCTCACCCTGCCTGCCAGCTGCACAGCCTCTATTAAGTGATTTGTTTAAATGTTTTTATTATTCATATTTGAGAGAGAGAGAGAGAGAGAGAGAGAGCACGTAAGTGGGATTGGGGCAGAGAGAGAGAGAGGGAGACAGAGGATCCAAAGCAGGCTGTGCACTGAGAGCAGAAAACCGGATGTGGGGCTCGAACTCACAAACCGTGAGATCATGACCTGAGCCGAAGTGAAATGCTCCACTGACTGAGCCACCCAGGCATCTTAGCAGCTTCTTGGTAATTATTTACCTAGATCCTTGACTGGCTCTGGCATCCCATTAGGTGTGATCATTTTTCTTTTAAATTTTACTATTGTGCCGGGAGCTTAAAGATGTTTAGTTCAGTACTTTTTGTGGTCTCTAAAGACTTTGTAGGAGAACTTCCACTTTTCAAAAATGTTGGATAATTGACGCTAATCAGTTTCCTTTAGAGATACATGTTTAGAATCTAAAGTACTTTCATACTGACCTGATATATTACATCTTCAGTTTTTGTCTTTTAAGACTTAGATACAAATCGTAAGCCTGAAGAAAACAGGTGGATGTCCTAGTCATAGGAAAAAAGACAGAGTGAAGTAAAACGCTTGGGAAGCACCATTAGTTCAATAAAGAATGCTATTTAGAGATAACCTAATTGCTGATGTTTTCTGCCCAGAATAACTTAGACACCTTTTACAGATGCCGTTTACTCGGCTCACTTGTGTCGAGTGGGTTGGGAGCTCGAAATGATGCAGGATGTGTGGTAGAAGGGAAACAGGAGGAGACTCTGCTCTCCCCCGGCCGTAGCTTGGCCGCCATCAGCGTACGGAACTCTCCCTCCGCTACTTACCCTCCAGGAGCCTTCCTCAGCCCTGTGTCTCATCCTCCTCCTGCCCCTGAGTGTGGGAGCTGTCTCACTGACGAACACCACGCTCTGCTCTGGGGCCCTGTGAATGACACCATTGAGAGCGGTTCCACATTTCTGGATCTCCTCGTTTGTCTGCCACCCCCCTCCTTGTATGATTCAGCACCCAGACTGCCACAGGGACTTTAATGTTACTTGTTTTCTTAATTCCCTCATTTGGTGCTTTAAATGCATTTATTACACTTGTTTGGTGCATTAAAACACTGACCTGTCATTCTTGATAGGAATTTTATGACAGATCCAAGGGTACTCTCGCTGTCTCATGCTTTGTGTATCAGGAAGTGGCATGAGTGGTGTCATAGCTCGGTTTACAAGTTGAGGGAGACTATAATTTCACATGCAAAGCGTCTATATGGTCTAGTCCATTAAAGCAGACTTTGCATATAAATGAGAAATTCTTGTTTTACTGGCTTAGAACCAAGGGAGAAGACCTGTGACAAATGAAGTCGGTTTTCTAAGGTTGATTGAACCCTTGCCTTGGCTTACATCTGCAAACACGTTTTTCATCAAAAATATTTGCATGGTTTGAGAGTGAAATTAATTTTATATGAGTGCCTTACCTTCTTCTGAATCTTTGCAAATTTTCATTACATTGAACACATAACTGTTATTTGACTATATTTATTTGTAGAATGTATTATCAGTGGAAATGGTTTTTCTCTTACTAAAAGACGAGGATTTTGAGAGGTACTTTTCTATGTGAGAAACTGCTTTAAAAATGCATTTCTTGGGGCACCTGGGTGGCTCAGTCAGTTGAGCATCTGACTTTGGCTCAGGTCATGATTTCACAGATCGTGAGTTCAAGCCCCGTGTTGGGCTCTGTGCTGACAGCTCGGAGCCTGGAGCCTGCTTCTGATTCTGTGTCTCCCTTGCTTGTGCTCTCTTTCTGCCTCTCAAAAATAAATAAACATTTAAAAATTTTTTTTAAAAATGCATTTCTTTTACAACAGGGGCATGGGGATGTGGGAGAGGGGCAGTATGTGAGTGACCGCTAATCTGAAATGTTACTGTGAAGAGTTAGGCCTCCCTTGAAAATCTTTTAGAATTGCCCAGACTCGCCCCAGTGTCCTGCCTATCTTTCTGATTGATCCAAAACTGTATTTGGTGAGGGGTATTCACAGTCCTTCGGTGAGGTTCTAAGCTGGGAGGGTCTGAGTTTCCAGGAAAACTTTGACTCCATTAACTTGCCAGTCCATTGTATAGCTCTTAAAGGTCAGCTTCAGGACAAAGCAGTCTTTGGCCTGTGTGTGTGTAAAATTGGCCAGAAATAACCATGAGCATTTTGGAGTAAACCTGATCACTGGAATGTTTGGGGACTTTACTTTGAACATGATGATATGGCTCTTCTGTCGTACATAGACAGCGCAACCATTTGTGCAGACGGGCATTCCGGAAGTGGACTTGCTAGGCCCCTTTCAGAATGTAGCTTGCTGCCGAGCACTGGAAGTTGACCAGTAGGGTCGTCTCCGCAAGGCCTGGTAAGTATTGATGGGCCGAGAGGAGAATCAATCCAGTTTATGGAAAGGCTGGGAAGAAGGGCTGTGACCGTCCCTGTAGCTGTCCTTGTGCCAGGATTGAGGAAGGTCATGAGACTGGATTGCATCAGGGCCGAACTATGTTGCTTCCCAAGAGGTGTAAAGTCCCTCTTGGGGAGGGGGGGGAGGGAGTTTATCCAGTGTATCTGCTGCTTTCTGTCCTTCTCCTTCTGCCCTTGCTAGTTATCTTGATTGTTTACATCTGTTCTTACATCTACATAATTAACACAAAAACTTCACCTAACGTTACATCGTTGGACTTTCTCTGGCCTTTTTTTTCCCCCACCAAGTAAAGTTTTAGCGATTTGATTAGTTAGAAGTTATAAGGATGATGTTCTAAGAGGAAAGGCTATGTAGTGTGATCCCTGCTTGTTTGCTAGCTAATGCTTAATCTCTTTGCCTCAGTTTTCTCTCTGAAAGTGGGGATAATGCCAAAACTTAGCCAATAAAGTTGTGAGATAATCCATTGTAAGGGCCTTCATCGTCATCATCATCATCACCACCACCATCACCTAGCAGTGCACAGAGCTTTGCTGATTATTTTGTTCTAAGGAGATGTCATGATAAACTGTGTGCAATGGCTTGATTGTCTGACTCCTGGAAATCAACGGAAGGTCTAGCCTCCATTTTACTGCCGCCTTATTCTAGGCTTGCTCTCAGGGGGTTGATGATGGCAACAGATGAGATGTCTCTGACGAAAGTTTATGGGAATGTGTGTTCAAATGTAGGTTGTGGATAAAACCACGGGCCCGCTGTTCCATTCATTTAAAGTAAGCGCTGTTGTGCTTGAGGCTTCAGCTGTTGCTTCTCTTTGGGATAATAAATAGTTAACTCTCAGAGCATGCCTGAGCAGCCATATTCAGGCAGGCATATAAAGCAGTTCCTCTGGGTATGCCTTGCTTTTTACATTTCAATTAAACTCCATACTACTTCAAAATAAAATTTATTTAAGTAGACTTCACACCCAACATGGGTCTTGAACTCCTGACCCTGAGATCAAGAGTCATATTGCTCTACCACTGAGCCAGCCAGGCACCCCAAATTTTATACTACTTTTAATTCTTATTTAGTGTGTCCTACTTTAGGCAGTACTGAAGGGCTGTAAGGCATATGGGCAGATCTTTAAGGGCTTTGGAGTGAGATTACCTAGCTTAGAAATTCCTTGCATCTTGTATATCATATAATTAGTTACTTTTTTATTCCTCTGTTCTCTTATCTGTGGAATTGGAATGACAATATCAGTCTTGAAGGGTTACCCTGAGGATTAAATGACATATTGTGTAGAAAGTACTTAGCTTCTGGGTCATTGTAAGGTCCAATAAATAAGACCCATTGTTAGGCCACCAGTTTCCATCGTGGCCAGACATTGAATAACTCTTCATTTTTGTTACCTGTCATTTTAAAGTATTCCAGGAAAACCCATGTCAACTTGTGGGGTCAGTTTATTTATTTTAATCTACTTATTTATATTTTTATTAAAAAATTTTTTAATGTTTATTTTTGAGAGAGAAAGAGAGTATGAGCAGGGGAGGGGCAGAGAGAGAGGGAGACACAGAATCTGAAGCAGGCTCCAGACTCTGAGCTGGGGGCTTGAACCCACGGACTGTAAGATCATGACCTGAGCTGAAGTCAGAGGCTTACCTGACTGAGCCACCCAGGCGATCTTGGTTAGGATTTTTTAGATGTCTTCACATTCTTGTCATAATGCTTCAAAATAACACATTCAAAATTTTTGCAATGGGAATTTAGCTTGTGTGCCCTTTTGCCTTTCAGACTTGTTAAACAATGGTTGAAATGCCATTTCTGAAGGTACCACTGCTTGGAGTTGCTTAATGTTGCAGTTCTTTGGATGTCTGATGATTCAGAAGAGCAAAAGGTGTCCCATTACCTCACTTGTCTGCCACATTTTATTTCACAGCGTGTAGTCTTTTGGTTCTTGCTTTTTTCTTTCTGTAGTTTTTACTCTTATAACTTGAAATGGAAAGTATCATGTTGGAAGTGTCTTTAAAAGAAACTAGATGGTTCTTCAAAGGGTAGGGCTCTGCAAGACCCGGGGTCAAATCTAGTGATCTTTGTATCCCGGGGCCTTTCCAGCACCTACGAGGCTTTCAGAATAAAGGAAAGTCATTTACTAATAAACTGCTAACAATTCATGTCAAGGTGATGGAAAAATTCTGAGTTAATTCACGGAGCTTCTTTTTTCTTTTTGTTTGTCATTGTACTTAATTATATTGACTCCTACTTTTTCAAATCAGGATCATGAATGAGGGGAAGAGAGTGCTTCAAAAACACATAGCAATTCTGACGAAGTCCATTACCTGGGTTAGGTCCGCCTACCTGTAAAAAGGGTGAGGGAATGATTATTCGTTCTTCTGGTAACCTTTTTCCTTTTGTGAGAGGTAGGCTGGAACACATTGGAAAATATCTTCAAGGTTCTGTAATAGTAAAAGGTAGACCAACTTTATTTTTTCTGTTATTAGCAAATATTTTCATGTAAATTACTCATTAATGTTTTATAAATGTTTTTGTGTGGTTAAAAATGATCACACTTATCTGTAGTAAACTCTCTACTCTATTTCAGACCCGGGAATAGGAGAGTATACTTTAAATGGCAAATGAATCTGGTTACTGAATTGAATGGAGTACTTTTTCTCTTTGTCTACCACCGATGTGATCTAAGAGGAGAGGGAGGGAGGTGGTGAGATGGAGAGGAGCAGGCAGGAGACCAGGAGAGCCTGCTGTGGGCAGGGGCGGTGGCAGTGGTCTATAGAAGTGGGAACAGAAATCAGAGGTGCTTAAGGAGGTGGTCATGACTTGCTGACCAGTGCGACCCACTGTGAAGGGAGGGAACGAGTGATGAGTGCTTGGTGAATTGTACATTTCTCTGAGATAGGTAGAATCTGGTCTTTTAGAAAAATTTTTGTCCTTAATGAGTATTTTCCATCCCAATTGGACAAGCAATAGGATTAACAAAACAGGATAAGAAGGCAAAACCTAAAAAAAAAATAACTTTTTTCCGCTTGTCAACTTGGGTATTGTGTCTCTGAGGACACTTTTCAGTGACTTGGAAAGCATTTTACACACTGTTTTTAGAAGATGTGAACTCTGCCAGGTAAAATGGAGTATGTTTTAATGCTTCTTTCTGGGCCCATCCTATTGTGGAGAAAACTGGCCTCAGAATTGCCCAGATCAGTGACTTTGCTTCATGACATTTGGTTTGGGGTTCTTTGAATATACCCTCATTTCTTAATGTGATTCAATGTAACCTCCTCTCGCCTCCCTGACCCTCCTTTTGCAATTTGGAGGGAAAAGTTTTTTTCAACTCCTTCAAGTCTTTTCTGTGTCTTGAGTTAAAGTGGAAGCATTTCATAATTTCAATGTGATACCTTTATGGAAACTTTATATGTTGCATTGTAGAGCCAGAATTAACACAAATTTTGTGGTAACTTTTCTGGCTTTAGGAATTTCCACATTTTACTTAATTTAAAAAGCTTCCAGTCATTACCGAATTGTATTTTTTGTTTGAAACTGACAAGAAATGGAGATACAGCATCAAGAGAAGAAAAGTCTTTAGGAATAGGAGTAGAAACTTACAAGATCAAAATATAAGCATTATTCCTAGTGGATTATTAGTTTCTTTTTAAATGTTTATTTTTCAGAGAGAGAGAGAGAGAGGAGAGAGAGAGAGATCACGAGCGATCAGGGGGGAGGCAGAAAGAGCTGTCAGCACAGAGCACGATGCTGGGCTCAAACCCATGAACCATGAGCTCTTGACCTGAGCCAAAGTTGGGCACTTAACCGACTGAGCCACCCAGGCATCCCTAGTCTTAGTGTATTTTTGAGTGAAAATGTTGTTCTGTTGGAGGACTTGCAATGTGAATTTTGTATTTTATTTTGCAGTTCTCATTAAAGTGGATATATACACACACCTCATGTAAAAATCCTCTTAAACTCTGGTTTGCTTGTTCTTTTCTTGAAGTGCCGAGTCTTTAACAGGTTGGATTATTTTGGTTCTTGAAGATTGGATCTTTTAACATCAGTTTAGTGTGTCTCACACTGAAAATCAGGGTTGATTTTCTGTGCCTACTGTACCAGGAGAGAAGCAGTGAGGAAGAACCATCTTTGCTAGTAGTGTAATCAGTCTCTAAACTTAAATTGTCTTTGAGTGTAAGCATGAAATAGTCATAAAATATTAATAAAATAGATGATAAAATATGGGCATGTTATCCCATAAATTAGAAATTAAAATATTAGTTAACTTGGTTAACTATTTTTTTAAGTTTATTTATTTTGAGAGAGAGAGAGAGAGAGAGAGAGAGAGCGAGCGAGAGCGAGCGAGCAGAGGTGGGGCAGAGAGGAGGGAGAGAGAGAATCCCAAGCAAAGCAGACTCTGTAGAGTCAGCACAGAGCCTGATGCAGGGCTTAAACTCATGAAACCATGAGATCATGACCTGAGCCAAAAGCAGGAGTCAGATGCTTCACCCAGGTGCCCCTAGTTAATTATTCTTAGTTAATGATCAAGATAGTTTTTATTCTGTGAGTCAAGTATTCACATTTTAAGTGACTTAGTTCTTCCATCATATGTTTTAGATAAATAACATCTCTGACATCTCAGAATTTTATTATTATTTTTCTTTCTTTTCTTTCTTTATTTCTTTAATTTTTCCCAGAATTTTAAAGCTGGTTGTATTAATATGGTGGTTTATAAATTTTGCTCATCAAATGACTGAGGCAACTTTAAAAAATATATATGCAGGTGATCTTTAGGTTAATGTTAGGGAAATGTCAGATTGTAGGAGGATAAAGCCTGGGCATTAGTAGTTTTGAAAAGTTTCACAGTTGATTCTAGTACGCCCAGGAGATGGAGAATCCCTGCTTCGTCGAATCCTCAGGTTGGCTTAAACTCTGAGGCCATACCTTCCATAGCACATCACACTGCATGTGCTGTGTACCCGGCTCTGTTTATTGCATTCAGGTTAGTGTCCTTGAGGAAGTCTTGCAGTTTTTCAAAGTGCTTAAAGATCTTTTATCTTGTATTCATACACTTACCAACCACGTGGTGGTTGTCTTTATTAAACCTATTAATTAAAATTGGTATTAACCAGAGTCATCAAAGAGAAATTTGATCTTAGCAGAGTACAGATTTACCTTTCTTTAGATGTTAACACAATATTTGTTCACCTATTGTAAGTGAAAATTTAGGGTTGTTCAGAACAGGTAAGATCCTGTAGGGTGGAAGGAGTTGGACAAAGTGAGAGAAGAGCCATCTGACAACTTGGTGCTTGCAGAGCTGCTTCTCGCCTGTTTCTGCCGGACTTGATGAGAGAATTGGGCTGGCGTTGTGGCTTCCCTCTTCGTTTCCTTCATTCTAGATTTTGCCTATTACCTTGAAAGGGGTGAGCGCCCAGGAAACATCTTGGTATTTGACTCAGGTTGCCCCACAGCGTACCTGAATCCAGGGTATTGTATCTGGTGTCAGGCACTGGTCATTACCAAGAACTTTAGCTCAGAGGGTTGTTAAAACGCAGATTGCTGGTACGAGCCCCAGGGTTTTGGGTACAGGTTTGGGGTCGGGTATGCTGATAATTTGCATTTCTGAGAAGTTTCCAGGTGATAACGGATATTCTTGGTGCTGGGACCAGGCTTTGAGAACCACTGAGGTGAGGGTGGGGGAAGGGCACTTGTAAGGAAAGAGGATTGTAAGGGTAGTGACCCTAACAAAAGAGAGAACTCTTGGGATTCCTTTTGGTCACAAAAGAAACAAAAGGGAAAAAAAATCAATGTGAATGCAGAAAAATGAGAAAGAATCAGCTTAAACTCTTTAGTCATAAACTCAAAGGTAGAATTTTTCCTTGATCTGAAAGTTTTCCCCCTTTGTCTTCAGGAATTTTGAAGACCTGACGTTTGTATGAGGGACTCTGTTTCCAAAGGATTTGCTTGTAAACAGTCTTTCAGTTCACATCTTCTAACTCAACTGCCACTTTACCAGGAATTCTTCTTTCTTTGTGCCTCAGTTCCCACATAATGAGAATATGATCACCAAAGATATCTTGGGAGTATTTTAAAGTTTAGTGAATGAATAGCATTATGTGCATGTGGGGATCACGGACTTAGGAAACTTAAGTAAATACGGAAACTATTCTGAACAGATCAACAGAACCACACTGTATGCAGGTAATAAGCAAGTACATCTCTTTCGCCAGTTAGCTGTGTCACACGTAGTAAAAGGAAAAGCAAAAAGGGGGAGGGTAGAAATAGGTAGACTTGTGTGGAAGTTGGCCTCAGCACGTGTCTTCTAAAAAACAGGCAGGTTTTAAAGCATAAAACTGGGGAGAAAGAAGTGACTCAGAATTCAAAATAGATAGGATTGCACACCAGTAATGGTCTGGGCTGGAGGAACGGTGCCTGCAGAAGAGAGGAGAAACAAACCATGGGAGGCAGTTGGGGCTGGTGAATGACTCCATAGTAATGTGGAAAGCAGGATTATACATATTCTTTTTTTTCCCCCTTTCACCCTCTGGTGGACAGGGCACCATTTTAGGAACTCAGAACTTTGTGCCCTGTTTGAAAAATCTGTTTCAAGGGCCAAAGTGAATTCCAGACCAATTATTAGTAATTAAAGTTACAGCTCTTGAGGAGCTTTTCTCATGGTCTCTCGATGAGTTCTGCTGTTCTGTGACTTGAACCCATTGATCCCTTTTCTTCTCCTCATCGCACCTGTCATGTTGGTATCAGCAATCAACATTCCTCGGAGGTGAATAGAATGCCAGCCTCCATCTCAGATGGAGCTCAAGAACAACAGGTGCTTTCTACCTGCTTCTTGGCTTTCCCCAGAGTAGTCAGAAGGCAAGCAATTAACCACAGAGCAGACTTTGGGGAAAATGAGATTCTTTCGAGTTTGAGCCAGAGTGCTGAAAAGTGGCTCTGGGTCATGTATTTAGGAGATGAGGGGATGGCTCAACAGGAAAGGTGAACTAGCCTTGCTAACCTGACCTCTTTACATTTATGTCAAGCCTGTTTCCCTTTGTCGACACACATCTTAACTGTGGACCTTCCACAGACCCTCTGTGTGTGCACTTCTGTTGTTGTTGACTTAGGTTCACATCCAAGGTCATTAGACTTGAACTCCTAAGGTTAAAAATTCGCTGATTATATTGTTAAATGAAGGCACCTGACAAAACCTTGTGGCTCTGATTAGAGGAAGAGTCCCCTGCTTCAAGTTTAACTCCCTTCCCATTCACTCTAATTCAGTGATCAGAGCCCCGCTCCCCTCACCTGAGAATAAACGGATTGGACCAGATCATGTCTAAAATTCTTCTTACCGTTCAGTTTTCATTCCTCTCTCACCTTAATTCCTCTAGAGTTCTCTGCCATATATGTTCCTAATTTTCATGAAAAGATTAAGCTCTTAAATAGGTTCGAGTGTAGGCAGATTTCAAGAGCTTAATTATCTAGGATTTTTGCTTTGCAAGTGAGATATTAAATTATTATTTGAGACACTTGAGGTACTGCGAATTTCTCTGAAATTTTATTAGCATTGTTAATCTTGACTAGGAACGAAAAAGGGAAAGAAAATTACTCAGGATAATTTTTTTCTTATTTTAATAATTGCCACATTTTTTAAAATTTAGAGACTACTTTATTGATTTCTGTAATCAAACCAGTGTTGCTAAGACCTGATGTATTTAAGACAGCATGTTGCCCCTGTACAAATGGCAAAATTGTTTAACATTTCTAGACCATAAGGCTGTTGATTTCTGTACTTTGCCAACCCAACACTGTACATTGCGGATACTTTTCCCAAAGTTGCCGGCACAGCTAAAGTTTCCAAAAATTCATATATGTATAATGTGTTTGTGTGTGTGTGTGTGTGTGTGTGTGTGTGTGTGTGTATTTTCATCAAAAGACCGGTAGCAGTATGTTATGCATCAATAGCAACAACAGCTTTCCTAGGTTCTGCAGTCATGTGAACAAAAATGATAGAGACATCCAGCACACTCCATTAATAAAGAAGAAAGAAAAAAGTCAAAACAAACAAATAAACAAAACCCCTAGAAAAACGGCAAAGTTCTGTTACTGTTGTGGTAGGGCACCATTTTTCAGTAGCTTCTCAATTGGTAATTGGCACACTTTAAGATGTAAAGCCTTGGGGCACCTGGGTGGCTCCGTCAGGTAAGTGTCTGACTCCTGGTTTCAGCTCAGGTCATGATTTCGTGAGTTCAAGCCCCATGACAGGCTCTGCAGTGGCAACTGGGAGCCTGCTTAAGATTCTGTGTCTCCATCTTCTCCGACCTTCACTCACTCGCACTCTCTTTCTCAAAATAAATAAACTTAATTAAATAAATCAAAAGGCAAGCATCTGGCATACAGTAGATATACATGGACGTCACTGGTGGTCGTGTCTGGCTACGCAATGGAGTCACCTGGGCTTGAAAACAAGTGATGCTGTAGTCCCTACCCCCAGAGATTATGGTGTAACTGGTACCTAGTGTGTATATATATATATATTTTTTTTTTAATTTTTTTTAAATGGTTATTTTCGAGATCCAGAGCATGAGTGTGGTGGAGGGGTGGTGGCGGAGAATCCGAAACAGGCTCTAGGCTCCGAGCTGTCAGCACAGAGCCCAAAGCAGGGCTCGAACTCATGAACCGCAAGATCATGACCCAAGCCAAAGTCGGACGCTCCACCGAGCTACCCAGGCGCCCCACTACCTAGTATATTTTTAAAGATAGTTGTCATAGGTGTTATTAGTTTACATCGCATTTGGTAAAACATGGGGTGGATTTTATTTGTAGGTCTTCTGCTATTTAAGGTATTGAATTATTTGTGAATGGGAGAATTCCTAAGGGCACAAAAAGTGATGCTTTCTCATTGTAGCTACCATAAAGTGTCTGAGGTGTCTTGGCTCCCATCCTGTGCCTACCTCTTTTCTGTGAACTGGATGGCATTGCCTCGCCACTATTTCTCATCTACAGGACAGCACCCTGTCCTTTTTGCTTTGGTTTCATTCAATCTGTTATTGAATCTAGAATGGCATTGACTTTAAGATACGCCGTTATTTTACGTATCTCCACAGAAGAGGAGACACCCATCCTCAAATAATGACTTGCCAATAACGTAAAATGCTTTTTCCTCTTTCAGATGTTAAAATGAGGGAAGAAAAGTTACTTGGAATCAATGAAATACACTAATTTAGTTTCTAATTTCCCTGCCAGATTTAGTTAAGTCAGGGTTTTCCTAATTTTATGTTTGCATACTCATTTCACGTATCCTTGCGTGTGTAAAAATTGGAAAACTTACAGTTCTATCCACTTTCCAGTTATAGGATGTGACTAATTTGTTTAAACATTATTCCTTCTAAATATGTCCTGGAGGATTTATATACAAATCACAATCTTGCAATGCTCTTTGTTAGTTTCAGCTTCTCACCAACTGTTGGACTTATTATGCCGAAAGGCTCATTTTGTGTGTATGTGTGTGTGTGTATGTTTGACTACACACACACCCTGTATGTGTGTATATGTTTGCCAGCATTACCACTTGCATGGGTTCTGTTTTGTCTAAAAACTTTTGGTAAGATTTTCACTTTGGGTTTGTTTTTATACTTTTCGGAGCTCCTCTATGGTTCATCCGTGTGCTGCTTTTACAGCATTATCCCATTAAAAACAATATAATCCTGTTCTTATCATGTGCTTCTAATTTTATATGGAAAACATTTAGTTCTGGTGACTTATCCCTGGCCTCCCCCTCCCCCCCACATTTTGTTGGTTTGTGTTTTTTGGCCTACAGTATTAACCAAGAAATATGTTACCTTTGAATCTAGACCATCTCCCTCTAAATACCTTCCTTGAATAAGAACTAATTTAAATTTATTCCAGGTGTACAAACAGTATAGGAGGTTTGGTAGTTTTTATTTTATTTTTATTTTTTTAATGTTAATTTATTTTTGAGAGAGAGAGAGAGAGACAGAGCAAGAGCAGGGGATGGGGGCAGAGAGATACACACACACAGAATCCAAAGCAGGCTCCAGTCTCTGAGCTGTCAGCACAGAGCCTGACATGGGGTTTGAACTCATGAACTATGAGATCATGACCTGAGCTGACATCGGATGCTCAACTGACTGAGCCACCCAGGCGCCCTGGTAGTTTTAATTTTTGAGAGGAGTTTAAAGCTTCACTGTAGTTTATCAGGACATCCAAGTGTTTTTCTTTGGTGACAATGTTATATGTAAAACCTGTGGTAGCCAGTGAAACTCAGAATACTATATTTCGGTTTTAGTCAATGAGTATCGGATTTTCTTTCTCCCCCATAAGGAGGTGCTGGTGAAGACCAGGTTTGATGAGGTGCTGCTCAGATCAGATGTATTATTGTTCGTTTTATGAATGGCTGAAGATGAAAAGAGTACTTTTTGTATCACTAAGTCTCTAAGTACCTAGAACATTTGACGTTGTTTTAGTCTGTAGTTCCTCACAGAGAAGTCAGTGCCGCAGCCACATGCGGCGTCCCGGCACTGTGTGGTTTTCTTCTGTCTCTGGTTTGTTCCTAGTCTATTCCTATAGACTCCTGGGAAGCGACATAGTCCCGTTTGTGTTTGGGTTTGTGCGTGCACACGTGTGCTTGGGGTAGTTAACTCCTCTGCGTCGTAGCTTAGTGCCTTCCGGAGCTGATGGGAGCCGCGCCTTTGCCGTGCCTTCGCGGTGTTCGGTGTCTCACTCTCTGCCCTCTGTCCTGTGCTCCTCCTCTCATTCATACCCCCTTCTCCGTGTTCTGAACCAGTCTGTCTTCATTTTCGTCCTGTCCTAGTTTCTTCTGTTACTACTGTCCATCGGAAGGAATATTTTCTTTTGCACACATAGTGTTTTTGAGGAGAAAGGTTTGAGATTTTTTAAAAAAAATTATTTTTTCACATTCATTTATTTTTGAGAGACAAAGCATGAACAAGGGAGGGACAGAGAGAGAAAGAGAAACATAGCTCCAGTCTCTGAGCTAGTGGTCAGCACAGAGACCGATGCGGGCTGCGAACCCGCAAACCTGAGATCATGACCTGAGCTGATGTTGGATGCTCAACCGACTGAGCCACCCAGATGCCCCCAAAGACTTGGCTTTTGGGCTGTCTGCCTAAGACCTTTCAAGAGTAGAGGTGAAGCCCTCAACCCAGGAGGTTTCAGGCAGCGGGAGGAGAGGGGGACCACATTTGTTCTTTTTATAGTATCCCTGTTCTAATTTGCAACAAATCAAGAAACTTTAAGGTGTCCTAGGTGCATAGGAACCCTGCTATTTTTGCATGTTAACCGTAATCATGTTGATTTACCTGAGTAGGATTGATTTTGGAACTTACTAGACTGGCTACATAAATTATGGTACAGTAGTACGCCCCCTGCCCCCTGCCCTTCTCCACTGGGATTTAAAAAATATATATAATTTATTGTTAAATTGGCTTCCATACAACACCTATTCACTGGTATATATTTTAAGATTCCCTGGGGATACCCAAAACTGCGGATCGTACCAAACCCTATACACACTATGTTTTTTCCTATGTATGCATACCTATGATAAGGTTGAATTCATGGATTGGGCACAGTAAGATATTAACAACAATGACATAATAAATTAGAATAATTATAACAATATACCGTACAACAGCTGTACACAATATCAAAAAGTTGTACCATATCGCAAAATACCTTGTTCTGTACTCCTTCTTATGATGATGTGAGGTGGTCAGATGCCTACGTGTTGAGTTGAGATGAAGTGAATGGCACAGTTCCTGTGACATAGGGTCAGGCTGTATTGACCTTCTCAAGATGGTCAGGAGGGTCGTCTGCTTTGTGGGTAACGAAGTTGCTGCACAAAGCCTTGGCTAAGGGGAGCCACAGTACTGTCCTCTATTCCTTGGGCCTCTTTGTGCAGGGTGAGTCATTTGCTAGTTGTCATAAATCTCCTGTGAAATACCCCGATGACATCTGGCACGCCTTATTTGTTTATTGTTTTTACTGTACATTTTTAGAAGAGAGAGGACCCGGAGTGACCCCTTTGCGTGTCAACCCCTTGGGTCAGGTTTTCCGTCCTGATTCAATGCATGTCGGGGCTGCCGAGATTGGTTGGGTGTGCAGAATTTCCTCTGTCGGCCTCAGGAGCCAGAAAGCCACGGCGAAGTTTGACTTGGCTGATGGCAGCCTTTTCCAAATACGAATTTGGAGGCAGTACAGTAAGTCCTCTAAGAAAAGAAGGAGAAGGGAAACCAATAACTATACTTGGAAATATTTGGGGAACATTTAGAAATGGGGAAAGCAACCCGTGGTGCCGGGAGTCTCCCCCGAGCGTGTGACGTGGTGGCGCTCAGAGGCCGGCCTTTCTTTCCAGGCCCAGCACTCCCTTCGCTCTGGAGAAGCCATAGAGCAGCCTCTGTGCTGCGGGTGCTGCGGGTGCTGCACGCTGACTTGCTCCAGACAGTCTTGAATGTGACCTGGCAGCCGGTGCTGTTTCCTGCTGACGTGGCCTCCCACAACTGAGCAGAACAGAGCCGGCTCAGTGTGCTGAGGAAGGAGAGGCCGTCCGCATGAATCACTGGCGGGATAAGGAACAAATTAAGAGGGGAAAGCGCCTAGCTGTTCGGGTTTCCTTCTAGATATACTTAAAAGACACCTTTTTTATAGGAAGGGAGGAGGAGGAAGAAAAACAGGAGTGGTGATTTGTTTGGCCAGAGGAAGGGTTTCTTATCAGCGGGAGTTAACTTCTGGGGTGAGACCCGGTGTTCCGCAGACATCTGGGGGGCTGCTTCAGAAGGCCAGCCGGGGCCGCGGTCTGCACCGGCCAGGGGGCGTGCGAGCTCCCAGGCCCGGCCTGCAGACGGACTCGCAGCGAAGCAGAGGCAAACTACAGTGGGTGTCTTGGTGGTAACAGGTCTTTCAGCTTGGTAGGAACTAGAGAAAGGGACCGTGGGAGACTGCAGAGGGGCAGATCCTGCTACCTGGTGTCCACACTCGCGGCGCCAGGATCCCATTTGATGCTCAGTGTCGGCCTGTTGCAGCCACTGTCTGCTGCCCTGAGTTGCTCATTTGGAAAGGTCCAAGTACATCTCCTTGTTGCCTTCTGAAGGGGCAAGACAGTCAAGTTTTGGAGTTTCAGATTGAGATGGGACTTCGTTCTGATTTAGATCTTTCATGGCCTCCTCTGTTTGCAAAAGTTATTGTAGAAGCTTTTCTTTAGTTTTACATGGAATTCCACTCTTCGCAATAAATGCTGGCAGGGCAGACGGGGGTGGAGAGGCCCAGGTACCCCTGCTCATCCTTCTTCCTGTAGTGACCCTCAGAACTCCCCCCCGCCCCCGGCCACCTGGTGCTCCTAACATACATACATTGAAAACCCACTGAGCTAATCTACTTGTCTTATTTTATAGATAAGAAAATGTTGCTTTTCAGGCAGGCCAATCTATTAGGCAAAATACTACAGTGACTTTCAAGGTGTCTTAGAATAAAAGTTCTGTTCTTTGTCTGCTGCTTTTGAGCTTCCCATAATCTCTCAGCTGTTGTAAAAATAGCTCCCGGTCACCCAGCAGGCAGACAAACCAGGCTGTTGGGTGTGTCTGTAGTCTTAGAGGGCTAGAAGCCGTGGAGGATGACCCCGATGGAGTCCCTGCTCTAGGTGTGAGGTGAACGTGAGGCGGCGTCAGGACTGCAGATGAGGGAAAACCTTTGAACGGAAGAGCCGTCAGCACTTTTTTAGCGTGGCCTACGTTTTAAAGTATATGGTTTACATTATAGAAATTGGAACATTACAAAGAGAAAGTCAGCGATGACCCTACGATACTTAGCCCAAGTGATAGGGACAATGTGGAGCCCATCTGCCACAGAGATTGGGAAAACTTTCTCAGTTTTCAAGAAGTCTGCTTGTTCTTTTAGGCTCCAAGGAGTTCCTCTCACTGAGGACTCAGGAGGTGGCCAAAACAATTTGTTACCTGCTTTTTTTTTTTATTGTTGTAGCATCCCTATGTGATTTGTGGGTGGCTTTTGGCATGTGGTGTAACTCTTGGTTCCTCGTGTATCATTCATTTATATATGTAATTCCTTTGAATTTGTTTGGTGGATTGTGTACCGTAGATTATGGAACAAAACAGAGGCAGGTTCAGGTCCGGTGCATGGATCTCATTCCTGCTTAAGCGTTGACTTTCCACCATCGCCTTCAAGTCTAGTAGGTAGGTGGACTTGTACTTACATACAGCACAGTTTGGAAATCCTTTATAAGGGCCATATTTTCCAGTGTTTTTTCTTCCCTCTAAGCCACTTTCCTCTTTTCTCCCCAGATTACCGCCCTCCGCTCAGTAAACAGAAACCTCTGCCCATAGCAAATGAGTTCACAGGAAAAGCAAGCATGATAAGAGTGAGGTGGAGAGGAAGGCATACTAAATGTAGAATGACGGGTCCGTTTATGTTTTCCGTCAAGTCATCTGATTTTCTTTAAAGAGGCTTTGATATTTTTTCATGGGCCATACACCGGTGGAATTAGAGAGTTATCCCCAATCACTTATGATGTTTGATGGCTGCTGTTGTCGGCCAGGCTTCCCGCGTGGGAAGGACTAGACGGGGAAAGACCCCCTATCTGTTGATCCCGTCCCAGCAGCAGAGGTGCTGTCTTTGTGATTATGCACTTTTTCCCTCTCAACTCGTGGTAGGGGGGGAAATATCCAGAGACTCTTATTTCCAAATGTTCTTGGTAAATCTATTCTTCAAATACAACTGTGCGTAGGAAGCCAGGGCAGTGGGAGTGCTCATTCTTTTGTGCGATGGTAATGAGATAATTTGTGCATTACACATTTTCAGGACACTCTTTGTTGAAATAAAACTTCAGAGTCTTTGCCGAGCCACATTAGCAAGTCTCTTTTCTTTATAAAAAAAAAAAGTCTTTATTAATTTCATATGTTTTGCTGTTACCAATTGCATCAACTAATACAATTACTTCGAAAAAAAAAAAAAGAACTTAGGCCATCATTTATTTGGTGTCTCATCTTTTGTCCATCTCCTCCCCAAGCACAGTTTGACCAAGTCTGGTTGAGAGTTGCTGTTGTTCCTGCCATCAGCCACCTAGCCCGAGTGGCAGCTGCCAAGGGGCACGTCCTGGTGTGGCAGGAAGGCAGGAGGAAGTGTTCAGGGTTGGGAGCAGGAGCACTGCTGGCAAGATGGGTGGCCTACAGCGGGTGGGCCCTCACAGAGCCCCTCACAGAGGCTGCCAGCAAGCGATGGCCACAGGGATGCCCATTCTACTGTGGGGGCGAATGGGATATGCCTGACCGACCGAGTCACCCTGCCCGCCCGGATCTGGAACGGGTCTGCGCATTGTTCGCTGATTGAACTCCGAAGGCCTTGCTGTAGAAGATTGGGTGGGGGGTGGGGTTCTGTAGTGAAATCTGGCTGTTGCTGATTTTTGGAATTTTATTTCAGTGCTCCTTCTCCAAAGGAACTGGAATTTACTTGGTTAAAAAGCAGCTAATTAATCTGTTTGATCTTGATGTGGAAATGAACCATATCAAATTCCAGGTCAAATCGCTTTCCCTTGTAGAATGTTTGCTTAACCTTTCGAGGTTTATTTCATCAGCTTATGGACTATTGAAGGTTTATTTGTCCTCCATATTCTTATCTACATGGTGGCATGGCTGTTGCTCTAATCATGCTCTTAAGTGTAAACCTAATGTTGTCTATAAATAAGAAAAGTCACATTTACAAATGGGTTACAAAAAGTCGTAGGTACAGGGTGTGACTTAGTCTTGTGAGCAGCACCATGTATGGAACAAGTTTTGAAAAATATTTTGCCACCTGGTCCCATTTATTGAAGATGAAATACTTTTTTCCCCCCTTTCTAATTCTCATTAAGCTGCCAGCAAATACTATTATCCTTATTTAAAATATGAAGAAACGAAAGTTCAGAATGGCCAGGTAACATACCCACAGTAGTAAGTAGCAGATCTAGAATTTGAAATCAAGATGATTTTAAAGCTCCTGGTATTAAAACATTTTTTTAAATTCAAAATTATTATAAATTCACAGGAAGTTGGGGAGAAAAAAGTACATGGAGATCCCACCTATATTTGGTCCAGTTTTGCCTAATGCTACCATCTTGCATGGCTGTGGTATAGTCTCAAAACCAGGAATTGACATCGGTACACTCTGGAGTTCACTCAGATTTCACCAACTTTCCATGGACTCATTTGTGTGTATGTTGATTTGTGTAGTCCTCCCCACAATCAAGGATGTTCTTTCACAAAAAGGCTACCTTGCATTATATTATAGCCACTTCCTTATTCTCTCAGCACCTCTGACCTGTGTTTCCATCTCCCTGCTCTTGCTACTTAAAGAATATCCTATACATCAAATCTTACAGTGTGTAATTTAAAAAAAAAATTTTTTTTTTACATTTTATTTATTTTTGAGAGACAGAGTGTGAACAGGGGAGGGGCAGAGGAAGAGATATTGAATCTGAAGCAAGCTCCAGGCTTTGAACTAGCGGTCAACACAGAGCCCGACGCAAGGCTCTAACCCACGGACTGTGAGATCATGACATGAGCCGAAGTTGGACGCTCAACTGACTGAACCACCCAGGCACCCCAGTGTGTAATTTTTTTAATGTTTATTTTTTCTATTTTTGAGAGAGAGACAGAGGCAAAGACAGGGAAGAGGCAGAGGGAGAGGGAGACACAGAATTCGAAGCAAGCTCCCGCCTTTGAGCTATCAGCACAGAACCCCACTCAGGGCTCAAACTCATGAACTGTAAGATCATGGCCTGAGCTGAAGTTGGCGCTCAACCAACCTTGCCACCTAGATGCCTCATTATAGTGTATAATTTTTAAAGACTGGCCTTTTTTCTCTGAGCATAATTTGAGATCTATCCAAGTTGTGTGTACCAACAGTTTTTTTTTTTTTAAATGTTTTATTTTTGTTTTTGAGAGAGAGAGAGAGAGACAGTGTGAACAGGGCAGGGTCAGAGAGAGAGGGAGACACAGAATCCAAAGACAGGGCCCAGGCTCTGAGCTGTCACCACAGACCCCGATGCAGGGCTCGAATCCACAAACTGTGAGATGATGACCTGAGCCGACGTCAGACAGTTAACCGACTGAGTCACCCAGGCACCCTACCAAGAGTTCATTTTTATTGTTGAGTGGTATTCCATGATATGGATGAATTGCAGTTTGATAGTTTACCTGCTGAAGGATGTTTGGTTCTAGTTTTAGGCAATTTCAAATAAAACTGCTGTGAACACATGTGTACAGCGTTTTGTGTGAACATGCTTCTTATTTCTCTGGGATGGAGAGTGATATGTTGTATTATAAGTACATACTTCATTTTGTAAAAAATGCCAAACATTTCCAAAGTGGTTGCACCACTTTGCATTTCTCCCAGCAGTGTGTGAGTGGTCCAGATTCTCTTCATCCTTCCCAGCATTTGGTCTTAACCATGAAACTCTTCTCTGCACCGCCCCCCATCAATTTTCAATTATTCCAGCACCATTTGATGCAAAGAGTTTTTTCATTACATTGCTTTTGCACCATTGTTAAAAATCATTTGGGTGTATTTATGTGTGTCTGTTTCTGGGTCCTCTGTTTCTGTTCCATTGATCTACCTATCTGGTTGATTGATTTCTATTGCTATGTTTAGTAAGCATTCACATTGGCTCCTGGTATTTTAAAAATGATTTTTATTTTAAAAAATGATTGAGGTATTTAGGGTAAAGACCCAAAAGAGGCTTGTCAGTTATTCTTTAAAAAAGTGCTTATAAATATGAGTTTTCGTTTAGGACTTTTGGTTCAGCTCTGACTTATTCTGAGAAAATCAATAGGAAAACCATAGAGGAAGTGTGTCAAAACATGAAGACAGATGAAATAATAATTGATTTGTAAGTCTGAGGTTCTGTACAGCTGTCACTGAGGTCCCCGAGTGACTTTGGGTCAAGAGTGACCATAAAGACTAGAATCCTTGGGTCTATTTGGCTTGAAATACCAGCTGATGATTATCAAAAAAGGAATTTTTGGGAGTAGGAAGTTTAAACAAAATTAAGATTCAGATCCATTTTATTTTATTTTTTAAATATCTTTTATTTTGAGAAACCAAGTGTGCAAGAGTGCGTGTGCAAGTGGGGGGAGAGACCGGGAGAGAGGTAATCCTAAGCAGGCTCTGCACAGTTGCAGACGACATGGGGCTCAATCCCATGAACCGCAAGACCACGACCTGTGCCAGAAGCAAGAGTTGGACACTTAACCACCTGGGCGACCCAGGTGGCCTGATTCAAATCCATTTTAAAAAGCTCACCACTTTCTTGTGTATTTTCAGGTGCCTCACTGGCATTTTAACCTTCTCCGTGTTTTGTCACCTTCAGAGAGCGCAGATAGTATAACATTGTAGACTTGGAGGGGCGATAGAGGTTGATTAGTTCAGCCTTTACATTTTACACATAGAAAACAGGGTCTTTTCATAAGTGGCACGTCATGGAGGGCAGATAGCCTGTCCACGTGGAGAGGGTATGTTGATCCAGGGCACATGGGCCATGCTGTGAACACTCACACACTTTATCAGCCATTACTTAGGGAAGCCCATTGTATGGGCCCAGCTTGAACATTTTCTTGCAAAGAGGTGCTATAGACAAAAAGTGAGCAGAAAACTAGTTCTGTGGCCTGCAGGTTTATGTCTACATCTGTGCTGTAACATTTCTCACACACTAGCTGTAACTGATGCACACGAAAATTTGCGGGAAGCCCATTAGTCCCTGCTGTATCCCAGTGCCGTTTCCTCTATCTGGAGTCATAATCTGTCGATGTCGGAGCCTAGTGTGGAAACTGGTTCAGGAGCTGCAGCCTCATGAACGTAGATGTTTGAAATCGTTCCCTGTGACTCTAAACGTGCGGGCCACAGGCTTGGAGGACAGCTGTCACTTGGAGGTGAGTGCCTTCTTGGATCCATGTTCCCTGTGTAAGAAATGCACATTGGGGTGCAGTTTGCCTTTCTCGGCCTTCTCCTGCCCTGGGCTCTTTTGTGTGCTGGGTTTCTGGTAGGGGCATCAGGGGAGGGGTTGGGGAGGTGGCACTGTGGACCGGAGTCTGCCTTGTGGAGAGTGTGTTAGCCTTGTGCTCTGCAGCAAGCTGTTCTTTTTCACTTGACATGGTCCTGAAGCCAAGCACAGAAACGACCACCTCCGCTATCCGGCACTACACGCTTCACACAGCTAAACCCCATCCTCTTCCCTTGAACTCAGGTCCTTAGACCTGTGCCTGGAATGAGGTGGAAGCCTGGCTGGGCTTTCCACCTGCTGGGGGAGCTGACACTCGGGCCCCTCTCTCTTGACTGCATTTCCTCAGGCTTTTCTTTATAGTCAACAGCCTGCCAGCTTGAGCCTGGTCCCTGCTGTGGTTAACGTCTAGGGCTTAGACCCCAACTCTAAAAAGTCCTATTAAATCTTATGGAAGAAATGCTAAAAAATTGATGATACCGAAACTGCCTTCTAAATAATATTGGTCCACTCCTTTCAGGATTGTCATGGAACAGAGAAATGAGAAGGCCAACTATAAATCAGAAATGTCAGTTTGATGAGCTGGCGGGGGGCGGGTGGGGAGGGGGCAGGATCCAATAGGGGAGTCGGATTCATAGAAAAATCTATACGGTTGTATATTTTAAAGTATACTCCCTGTCTATAAGGATGAGAGTTATACTTTTAAATAATGTTGGCTTTTGGTCTTTTTACTGGGCTTTTAAAATAAAGAAGCCACATGATAGTAAACTATTGCTAAACATTTATATTGGCTATAACTATTTTATAAATGCAGGACAATGGAAGGAATCCCTGTTTTTCACCTTTGGATTTTGTCTTCTTACCCCAACTTACTGGTGAAAGGATTGCTGACAGCTTACAGTTATGCAGATTATATGTTGAGATAAAATAAATTTAAAAGAAGAGGGGGGAAAAAGGATGTCAAGAAAACAAGGCCATCAAAGGCCACCAAAGAGAAGGCCAGGAGTGATTTTGACACTTATTTTTACAAAGCCCTTGAAAATCTCAATCTTGTTTTTGTCAATGATTATTTTTGATACAGTGTTTCTGTACATTTTTAGTTGTGTTCATATTTAACTGCTACAGAGAACTTAGGTTAGAAGTAGCACGCAATGACATTGGAACGGCCTCACGCTCACGTCTGCATTTGGGCAGGCTGTTGGATATCGGTGGGGTGGAATGTGAACTAGCTGATCGCTTTTCCAATCCTGTTATTTTCCAGTGTGGTTTGGAAAAAAGTCTCTACATATGAAGTCAAGAAAGCACAAGGAAGCCTTCTGGCTAACGAATTTAGTGAGTTTCAGATTTTCCTCTCATGGAGAGTCCTGGAAAATCACTTCAGAAAAGAGGTCATGGGTCACTTATAGAAGGAACTGCTTCACATCATGTAAGACTTAGTACATCTGCAGGCTCGCATGCATTCTTGCCCAAATTCTGATGGATCAACTCAGAACCTATTGATCACTGTACCAAGAATTGGAAGCAAAGCCATTTCGTGCAGCATTTAGGTTTATGACTAGGTAGATTTCTTCAGACTGAGGGAGAATATAGGAGTTCGTTTGACACGTGTGTGTTTACCAAAGCCTGACAGTTTCTAAGGACTGTTGTGTTATTTATGGCAAGGATCATCTTAATGCATTAAAAAAAAAATAATAATAGCTTTATTGAGGTGTAATTCACATCCCTTACAGTTTGCCTATTTAAAGTGTACATTTCAGTCCTTCAGTATATTCACAGTTGTTTAACTGTCACTGCGATGAATTGTGGGACATTTTCTTCACGTGGAAAAGGCTGATACCCATTAGCAGTCATCTCCGATTTCCTCGTATCCCCGGCCCTCAGCAACCACGAGTCTATTTTCTATCTCTGTAGAGGGGCTTGTTCTAGACATTTTAATTGAATGATATCCTATAGTATGTAGTCTTTTGTGATTGGCTTTTTCCCACTTCACATAGTATTTAAGGTTCATCTATTTTGTAGCATGTATCAGGACTTCATTTTTTAAATTGCCAGATTAATATTCCACTGTGTGGGTGTACTCTGTTTTAGGAATCCAGTCATCAACTGGTGGGCATCTGAGTTGTTTCCACTTTGTTTCCACTTTTTAGCTATTATTAATAATGCTTCTAGGAACATCTGTGGACAAGTTTTTCTAGGATAGATGTTCTTCTTGAGTGTATACTTCGTATATACAAGTATATCTTCTTGAGTATATAGTTAGGGTAGGATTGCTGGGTGATCTGGTGACTCTGTAGTTAACTTTCTGAAGAACTGCCAGACTGTCTTCCAAAGCGGCTGCACCGTTTTTACCTTCTCACTGGCAGTATGAGACTTTCCAGTTTCTCCACATCATCACCAAACTTGTTATCTGTTCATTTGGTCTTTAATACAATTTTCCTTTTTTTGTTTCCCTTTGCATTGTTAATGTTTGTTCCTTCAGGGGTCGGGTGTGTACACACTAAAAGAAGTAGAATGTGGTTGTGGTTAGCTGTGGTATGACTTTGAGCTCTTAGGAAGGAAGGTCTGGGCCAGAACCGGCATGCTTCCTTGTTTCTGACCTTGACCCCAAATCACAGCGTTGACAAAACCACAGTGGTACCGCAAAAAGTAATTCTCTTTCAGAAGCTCAGTTCTGATCTTTTTGATTTCATCTTGAGCTATCAGACCTACATGAGAATGCATAAGATATATATGCACATATAAAATAGATGTGCTTATATGTAAAACATATATACATAAAATATATATAGTTAATATATGTGTAGTTAGAGAACAATTATAAATACCCAAATAACCCACCTAGATCATAAAATAAAATGGTCTGGGTAATAGTAAATAATGAGGATGACCGAGAAAGTATATAAATATTGTAAACATGAATAATCATTAACAAATAAAAATATATCTGTGCCTTTCCTTATCACGTCCAACCACTAACCTTTAGGGATAATCATTTCTCTTATTTTTCTTTGTACTTTTACTCTGTACACATGAACCCACGTAGACACCTGTGCACACAAGCACCTGTGTGTGTGCATGCACACGTGCACACACACTGAGAAATGTATTTTAGTTTGCTTTCAGACTTTCCATACATCATACTCTATGCAATATTTCCTGTCTTCTTTTGCTAAGCATTAGTTTATGACCTTCAAAGATACTATGTGTAGCTTTCTCTTCATGGTTTTGTTACCATATAGGATTTGGGTTCCTTATTCTTGTGTTCCTCTCTTGACGATTTGGGTTGTTCCTGGCTTCTGGATATTATGAACAGTGAAGCCGCATACATTCCTGTTTGAGTCTCCAGGTCTATAGGAGTCTCTCTGGAATATTTACCAAGGAATGGGATTTCAGCTTTATTTATATAACACCAAACTTTCCTCAAAATGCTGCAATGCTTTCTCCTACAACCTTACCAGCCTTTAAACATTTTGTCAGGGCCACCTGGCTGGCCCAGATGGCGGAGCATGTGTCTCTTGATCTGAGGGTTGTGAGTTCAAGCCCCATGTTGGGTGTAGAGCTGACTTAAAAAACAAACATACAAATACACATTTTGCCAGTCTGAGAGGTTAATGGTATCTCATCATGGTTTAATTGACATGGTTCTAAGTGTCTTACTGATTTTAAAATTGAACCAATTATGCATAAGCAGTTATGCTTTTTATTTCTCTGAAGGGAAGTCAGCATTGAGTTACCTAAAAATTGTATCTGTGCAATTGAAAATCATTGTGTTGGTATATTCCTTATACATATCATAACTTAAAACTAGACCACTGAGATGAGTGCCATCGGATTTTATCAGTCTAGTGATTTTTCTCTTGCCATATACATTTTTGTCTAATAAAGTTAAAAATGTATGGAATTGTTTATTAATTGTTTGATATCTTTTATCCGACTTAAAAGCAACTGCCAGGAGTAGGTCTCTGGTTTGCCAATATTTATTCGAAGCCCAGTTTTTATCAACTGTCATTTTTGTGTGTGGTGAATTGAGTACTTATACCTCAGAGGAACTCACAACTACCTTTTTTGTGTGCACATGAAGGTGTCAGTGTGTACACATATATTTGTGTGTGTGTGTGTATATGTGAAAGGCTGAAAGATGTGGTGTTTTGATCTTTTTGGGTATTATTTGGTGCCAAAGGCAGGAAGATACTGTTTTAAAAGGGAAAACTAATAATTTGAAAACTTAACAGCAACCTAAAAGCAAATCTTGCTTATTAATTCAATGAAAAAAAAAAGACTGTCACTTCAAATGTGATGAAATGTGCTAAAAGCAGATTTTTTTGTATGAAATTAAAAAAAATCAATTTTGCATACTTAGTATGTGATGCATAAGAGGAAAATTTCATTATAGTACACCCTACTTGTAGGTTTTGCTGGTGCGTGTGTGTGCGTGTGTGTGTGTGCATGTGTTTTCAACTTAAAAAAAATAGCGGCAGGTGGTTCTTGTCGGGTGGTTGGTGTAGTGCTTTAAGAAAGAAAAATGGGGTGCCTGGGTGGCTCAGTCAGTTAAGTGTCCGGCTTCGGCCCAGATCATGATCTCATGGTTTGTGGGTTCGAGCCCCGTGTCAGGCTCTGTACTGACAGCTCAGAGCCTGGAGCCTGCTTCAGATTCTGTGTGTCCCTCTCTCTGCCCCTCCCCTGCTCATGCTATCTCTCTCTCTCTCTCTCTCAAAAATAAATAAAAAACATTAAAAAATTTTTAAAAAAGAGAGAAAAACAAATTATAGCCATTACTTTCAGTTCTTGGAATATAAATGAATATAAGTGGACATGAGGTTGTTACCTGAGGGGAAACATTTTCTGTCTCCTCACATCAAGTACTTCATTGTAGCTTTTAGTTGGTGCCATAAGTGATTTTCATACCTTACTCTTGAGTATTATATATATCTTCAAGATATCCCTGGAGTATTTGTACTCTTACTGCTGTAAGAAAGAAAAGCTTCCCCAAAAGTGAATTCTGTATTTCACTGAATTTTTGTGGGGGAGAAGGAGTGGTCTCAAACAGGTTCCCTCATTGATACTGGAAATCTAAACAGGATTGTGGAATTACTTTACATTTTTTGTTCTTATAATTAAATATGTTTTTCACCAAATTACAGTTTGTTTCTCCATGTGTACTACTGCAATATATTTTATAGACTTTAGATTGAGGATTCATACCATACCATACAGAGCAGAATTAGTCTTTGTCTTTCAGGACACTAAACTTCAGTCCTAAAGTCATATGAATATTTGTCCTGTTTTCTACAAGTAAAATCCCCCTTTTGTTTTTTTATTAAAACTTTTTCTTTTGTTTATTACAGAGCACAAATGGGAAGAGGTAGAGAGAGAAGGAGACATAGAATTGGAAGCAGGCTCCAGGCTCTGAGCTAGCTGTCAGCTCAGAGTCCAATGTGGGGCTCGAACCCACGAACTATGATATCATGACCTGAGCTGAAGTCGAAGCTTAACAGACTGAGACACCCAGGCGCCTCATGAAATCCCATTTTTTTTTTTTAATGTTTTTTATTTATTTCTTTGAGATAGAGACAGAGCATGAGTGGGTAGGGGCAGAGAGAGAAGGAGACACAGACCTGGAAGCAGGCTCCAGGCTCTGAGCTAGCTGTCAGCACAGAGCTTGAACCCATGAATGTGAGAGCATGACCTGAGCCGAAGCCGGACGCTCAACTGACAGAGCCACCCAGGTGCCCCTAAAATCTCGGTTTTAAAATGCCTCGTAAAGATGTCCACATTATAGAACAGCATTTACAAATGGCAGTGGAGTGGTAGGTACAAAGAAAAGGAAAACTTTCAGAAAGGACTTACATGACTTGGGTATTCACAGACGAATTTTGCTATAATCTTTGTGAATCATGTTAGGTTAAGAAATCCAGGACTCTTCTAACATACATGTATTTGTACTAGAAGCTAACTTGGCTGTTAGGACAGATTGTTTGATTCTGTTCTTTTGAGAAGTACTTGCATTTATTGTTGGGAGGAGGTTTCTGTTTCCCAGGTAAATGGCGGAGCACGGTGGAGGTTTGACATGATGACTGTCCAGAGGCCATCCCAGTGTTCTTTGAACACAAAGGGCTTAAAGTGCTCCGGCTTATATTAATAGATGTATTGATACTTTGGGAAATTACATTTAATTAACTTAACAAATAATTTATTTAAGATCTTTAGCATCTTGCCCCGGGCAAGTATGCTAGGCACATTGCAGACTGTTGGAAGTTGAAACCAAAAAGATTACCTTGTATGGAATCCAGGGGCTAAAATATGTACATTTCAGAGTAAGCGTGTGTGAGGTTTATTTCAGATTTTACATTCTAGGTTAATTAATCTAGGCCAGAGTGTGTATCTGCAATGACTTTGGGGGAAAAAGTCAGCATGTTAAAGCTACCCGTTTCATTCTGAATTATAGCTAAGCTTGCAAAATTTTGGCTTTTTCCAGTATGTATTGGACTGTATTGATCACTCCTGTATTTCTAGTGCCTCATAATATACACTCTAAATTTTCGTTGAATGACTTTGTGGAATGAATAAATGAATGAATGAATCAGTGAGTGATTATTAGGCCTTCTTTGTTTGAGGCCTATAGGGTATGTTGAGTTGTTTGATCTTTCCCCATTGAGATGATTCTTGTGATTATAGTTGCACTTGAATGCATGTGCTCTTGTCCTGATCTCTTCTACACACTCTGGAATCTAGATCCATAGCTCTATGTTCATTTCCCTTTTAAGAATAATTAACTGTCTAAGGTAATGACTAAAGAATCAGAACCTGTAAGAGCTCTTGGAGGTCACAACAGTCATTTATTTATGTACCCACTGAGCTGGCTTAGAATTTTGGAGGTTTCTGCATCTCTGTTCCTCTCCAGCTCTTTCCCAGAGAAGAAAATAAAAAAGGTTAAAACTCTTGGTGTTGTTCCTTCTCTACAAAAGGAACACATTTAGATAGTGACAAAAAGGACAAAAGTACCCTTTGTGCCGCTTGCCTTGTCTCATTTTATTATCTTACTAGCACTGGAAGTTGATCAGCCCATTTTAGAGATCAGTCAGGCAAGGTTCTCAAGCGTTACTGTTTGCACTCTGGAATATACACCCAGTGAGGGCTGCAGTTGCGCCTGCCTGTTCACTGCTTTCTCATTATGTAGTCTAGTGTCTGGCACGTGGTTAGTAAATACTGATTGGCTCTACTTTTGCCTGAGATCGCACAACTAGTCAGTGGAAGCAACTGTGATTATACATGGTTTCTTTAATTTTATAGCTTATTCCTCTTTTCACTGCAGTTCTTGTAAGTTTTCTGAGAGATCATTTTGAGTTAACGTGGTCCTATTTCAGTGACATGCTTTTCCTAAATTTCCCGGCATGGACAGAATTTTGGCCCAGCACCTGTTTTCATCCTGTGGTGTAGGTCTTTTCCCTACATAGAATATGCTAATGACTGTGTTTGTTGGCTGCTCATGGTGTGTTTATGCATAAATCTTATGTAAGGCACTATTTACTTCTCTTATTTTTTATTTTGGGAGCGAGTGCGCGCACAAGAGTGCATGCACACACGTGCTGGGGAGGAACAGAGGAACAGAGGAGAGAGAGAATTTTAAGCAGGTTCTGTGCTCAGCTCGGAGCCTGACCCGGGGCTCAATCTCCTGACCCTGGGATCATGACCTGAGCAGAAATCAAGAGTTGGGGATGCTCAGTCAACTCAGCCACCCAGGCGCTCCTACCGTCATTTTTCAAGTTATAGTTTCAAATTGTTAGAGTCAGTGAAAATAACTGCATTGTTTCATCTAATTATCTTAATAGCACTGTAAGGTTGGAAGAGTGATCAGCCCATTATTGCACATACTGCCCTGTACTAGCAGGATTTGCTCCCGTGAGCCCGGTAGTTCACAGACAACAGTCTGCGCTTCCCACCTTCCTTCTAATGCTCTAACAGGACTCTGCCAGAGTAGCCCTTGTTTTCTCACACTCTTCGATTCCTGCTATTTTGAGTTGTTGCAGTTTCCCTACCATTCCACTGCACTGTTGCCCGGTGGGATGCATCGAGGCTGAGTAGGACCGGGTCCCTGGAGTGCTGCTGATGGCTTGTGCCTTCTCACAAGAGCTGGTTGTCAAATTTTCAGACATTCTCTGAGCTGGTTCATAAACCTAGCTATCATTAAACATTGCACTATATAAACTCACACTGTAAATTACAGTTAATAACGAAGATAATATGTATCCAACACTTCTCACTTCCTGGTCATTTTACTACATGTTCATATTATCTGTGCTCTTGTGGTTATTAGGTCTGTTGTTGTACCTAATGGTGGAAATGCTGTGTAGCAGCGTCTTGCTGCACATGTCTTTTCAAGTCCACGTTTAGTGGGGTCATGTGAGTGTGTGGATATTGGCCATCATGGGACCATTAATATGGAGGAAATTGGAAAACACTATAGTCCAGGACATACCCCCCCCCTTTTTCCCTGGAGAGCCATTTGTTATTAACTATTTACAATCACACACTCAGGAAGGATGCTTAGAAACGAGGAGATTGATACTGCCATCTTTTGTGTTATTTGTTTGGTTCTCTTGATCATATTTAGTCATGATGAACGAAAGAAACAGCTAGGAGAGAAGGAGACATCAGTGAGGAAGAAAGTTGAGGCCCAGAGGCACACCTTAGCTTGGAAGCGAACACAGATCTAGCTCAGATACAGATGGTAAAACTGTACTGATTTATTTACTGGCGTTAGAGGTTATTTTCAGCAAATTTTCTTACAAAAAGCTACAGCTTTGTAAAGCAGTGACTCCCGAGTATCTCATTCTTAGGAGAAAACCATTTATAATAATTAGGCTTTTTGTGTGTAACTGTTACTGCATACAAATAGATCTAGAATAATTTCATAAACTTTTAGAGGTCAGGGAGTCAGGTTTGCTTTTGAGACACAAATTGGAACCTTTACTAATTTTTACTTACCTGGTGTTGGTGTTGGTGGTGTATGTGTGCATAACTAATAATTCAGCATTTCATAATTTAGGCCCATTTGTAGATATTTGTATATAGGCCTCACACACAGCCAAGCTAGATTGCTCAAGGTTTTCCCTCTACTCCTGCCTTGATGTAAAAGTTTTCCTTATGCCACACAGTCGTATTTTCTTTCTTTCTTTTTTTTTAAATGTTTATTTATTTTGATAGAAAGGGAGAGCGCCAGGGAGAAGGCATAGTGCTTGGAAGGAAAATTGCAGACACCTTCCATGCTGACATTGGGGCCCCACATGGGGCTTGATCTCATGACCACAGGATCACGACCTGAACCAATATCAAAAGTCGGAGGCTTAACTGACTGAGCCACCCACGCACCCCTGTATTTTCTTGAGGGACACCCCAGGATGCTTCACTGATGTTTGAGGTTCTCGCCTGTAAGCCCATGTCTGCACCCGTAGTCCCTTCTGTCCCAAAGGTGCCTAGAACCCTGGCAGGACACTGAAAGCTTCACCGGTGCTGCCAGAGGCACACACAGCCCTCTCGAGGAGCCGCGGAGGGGTGCCAAGGCCTTGGCATGTCCCCTTGCCTCCTGCTGAATGCACATGATGCCTGAGGCCTGCCTATGAATGATGCCTCTTGGTGCGTTTGGGAATAGGGGGTCCGAGCTGGTCCTCATGTGTGCTCACAACGTAGTTGTTAAGTATTAAAATAAATGTAGGGTTATATTCTTCCTGAAGGGATATTTTTTAAAGCAGGATAGTTTTATTTATGGCAGAGATTAGAGGACTTTCTCGGAGAACAACACAGAAGAACAGTAGAGATGAGTCATGTATTTCCTGCCCACTTGGCCAACATCAAATAATTAAAAGCCATTTCATGGGTAAGGCCATGCAGCCAGAAACTGGCTTTATGGTAGTATTTGAAAAGAGCGGGCCGAATTTCACTTGCTCTCATTGGGAAGCCCGCCACGTAAACACTGAATGATGCAGGCCGCGCGGGTGCCAAGTAGGTTGCTCTTCTGGTCCATTCACTTCTGCTGGATGAGTTACCTCGTTCGCCATTCTGAAAGCTCACTGCTGCTATTTCCCATTTACACAGCACCTTGTGAAAATTCTCACGTAGTACTCTCACATTTTATGCTTACCATGAAGAGGGAAATTCACTGCTTAATTAAACTTAAAAAAAGGAGGGGAGGCGATTTCTGAAAACTGAAGGAACCTAAAAGCCACTCAGACTTCCAGCGCACAGGCTGCCATCAGTCTGTGTCCTGCTCCTGCTATTTGACCCGGACCGGCTTCATGCTGAGCTTTGCCATTTGCCTTCCTTCAAGTAGAATATTTAACATTCAACTTGAAGGGTTTTTTTGGTTTTGTTTTTTATTTTTTTTTGTTTAAGTCTTATTATCTTTGTTATTTAATTGATAGGTTTCACCATATTAGCCAAATTCTACTCCTGTTCCCCCCGGTGACTTTTAAAAATAGAAATGTGAGGGGCACCTGGGGTGGCTCAGTCAGTTTAGTATCCGACTTTGGCTCAAGTCATGATCTCTTGGTTTGTGGATTTGAGCCCCACGTTGGACTTTGTGCTGACAGCTCAGAGCCTGGAGCCTGCTTCAGATTCTGTGTCTCCCTCTCTCTCTGCCCTTCCTCTCTTGTGCTCTCTCTCTCTCTCAAAAATGAATAAACATTAAAAAAAATAAAAAAATAGAAATGTGAGTCTAGAGGAGAAAATTATTTCCTAATTCTGTAGATTCCTAAATTCCTGAAGCATTTTCCTTCCAGGCACCTGGCAGTGCCTCATCTGTCACTCATCATTTGGGTGTAGAATATTCAGAATGGAGGACAAATCATGTGTTTGTTGTCTCCCATGGTCCACCTATCCCCCTTGCGCAGTGTCCCCTTCCCCATGATCAAAGCCACCGGAAGTACCACGTAGAAGAGAGGCCTTCTTCAGGGCAGACACCAGACACCTTAGCTGCGCCGGTGGTTGGGATTGGGGGCGTGAGCAAGGTTATGGTTCCTTTCTCACCTGCCTGTAGTTGTTCCCAGTCTCTCTTCCACGGTGACGTCCAGAGCTGATGAAGAGAGAGAGGAGAAGGAAGAAGGTAAGGATTTGTGCGTCTCCCTCTGCAGGAGGCGGGTGGGCCTGGTGGAGAATGTGAGGGAGGCCAGTGGGTGGAGGCCCCTGGGAATGTCCTGCAGAAACAGGGCCGTGTATCACTTCACCTCCTTCCACTCACTTTTCTCCAGGCTTCCTACGTACACGCGCAGAGGAGGTCAGCCAAAACACATTTTGTAAATGCAATGTTCAGGTATTGAAACATGCCCTTCCCATTCTTGACCTCTCTCTCTCTCTCTCTCTTTTTAATAGAGAGTTTTGAGTTCATACCAAGGCAGCACTATTTCATCATGCAAATCCTTGAGCCGCTTGTATGGCCTGGGTGCCTTAGTATTGCTCCAATGTTAAAAGTCTTCTCTGTGTCCTGTAAGATAAAACCTTTGTGTTTAGTTGGAAAGAAAGGGACTCCCCTGGAGGCCTTTGTCAGTGGCTGTATGAAGATCTGTGGCTTAGACCTATACACAAAGGTCTTCTGTGCCGGGTCCGTGTGGCGCTACAAAGGTGGTAAGCCGAGCTGAGAGGGGAAGCCCACAGAAAAGCAAAGCTGAAACTCCCGTGTCCATTATTGCAAAATGAAGTTGCTCCTTTGTTTAGAAAACAAAGTGACACACCAGACGACTGCATAAACATTTCATATGATTATATTAAGACAGGCTTAAATGTACTTTAAAAACATTCGGTTCAAAAGCACACATTCGTCTTCTGTGAAACCAGCTGCATTTGATGTATGATCTAGCACGCACATTCTTCGTAGGAAATTCTGCTTGATTTCTGTGTTTTCCTTGCCATGGCATATATTACTACTGGAAACTTGGATGCCCAGCACTTTTTCCCTCTAATTCTTTTTATTAAAGAATGGGATAACATTTGAAACTTCTCCTCATATATTATTAGTATGATCAGGGAACATAATACTGGTGGAGATGAGCTCAGGGGAGTTTTGGAGGCAGAAATTGCATTCTTTGGGTGTTCCTGAGAGGAAAACAGCTGTATTAACCATTTTCCCCTTCTTTTGGTGAGGGGAGGGCTGGGGGATGTAGGGTGGGTTGGGGAGAGAAGTCCAGGGGTATGTCCCCCGACACTCAGAACTCCAGCTCTTTACAGCTGAGAACAAACAGCTTGGCACTAGCTGCGGTCTGTGTGCATGTGTGTTAGTTGCAGTTCTGAGTATTAGCCAACAGAAAACAGCTGTATACATTAGTAATGAAAGTACTTTGAAATAAAAAATCCAATAGTAGTGTTTCCTCCTATAAACACCAGATGTGTACGGGGGTTGTGCCCTGTGCCTGCTCTGTATTTTAGCAGTATTGTTCAGGATATAAATGGAAGCCAGCATTTGAGAGGTAGGCATGTGGTGAAAGTAGATATGTTTGTAGCAAAATAGGTATGTTGTGGTGGACTAGAAACATTTGAAGGTTTATTATTCTAAGGAGGGCCATTGCCGTCTGGCCAGTCATTCCATTCCACCTCCTTTGCCTCTTACAAAAAGAAAACATTGTGTGCCTACAAAAATAGGCTCTACTATCAGGATTCAAACACCCCACAGTCTGAATCATTCAGCAGCTTTTAGTGCTCAGTAGGTAAATGATAATTTAAGGGATCTACAGTGTGATACATGCTTTCTAAACCATCTCTGGAATGGACATTTTCTTGTTCCCTGTGGGAATTTCTGTACTTTTGTTTGAGTATATTTAAATCCATGACCCAAACTACCTGTATCTCAATTTCTGAATTTTTTCAAAAATCTTGACTAAGCAAGGATTATCTAAGGTTAGAAGTAGGAATATCTAGAGTTCCATAGGTCTCAGTTTTGGGGTTTTTTATGTGACTAAGGGATGTCTAAGATTGTAAATCTGAGGGAAAATTCAAAGATCCCTTCTCTTCCTTCTTCTTCCTTTTCTTTTTTTCTAAAGCAATATGTTCTTGGGGGTGGTGGTGTGGTGCATTTCCTAACTGGTCTTGGGGAAGAAATGGAATAGAACTGGCATTAAAGAGGTATCTTTCCATGGTAATAGAGGAAAAATACATTTCTAAAAACTTGCCTGGGGAATTCCCAGATTCTTTAAACCCTGACTGTGAATTAGCTTAATGTAGATACAGGTTTAGACATACTGGTTTAATGTTTCAGTACCTATTTTTGTGTGCACTTACATCACCCATGTCTTCTGTTTTCCACTTGTTCTATGAAGTCAGGTTTTTTTAAATTTATTTTTGAGAGACAGAGTACGAGCAAGGGAGGGTCAGAGAGAGAGGGAGACGCAGGATCTGAAAACAGGCTCCAGGCTCTGAGCTAGCTGTCAGCAGAGCCCGATGCCGGGGCTCGAACCCACGAACTGCGAGATCATGACCTGAGCTGAAGTTGGACGCTTAACCGACTGAGTCACCCAAGTGCTCCATGAATTCAGGGTTTTAAAAACAATCCTGATGGGGCGTCTGGGTGGCTTAGTTGGTTGGGTGGCCGACTTCAGCTCAGGTCAAGATCTCACGGTTAGTGAGTTTGAGCCCTGCATCAGCCTCTGTGCTGACAGCTCAGAGCCTGGAGCCTGCTTCAGATTCTGTGTCTCCCTCTCTCTCTGCTCCTCCCCTGTTCATGCTCTGTCTCTCTTTCTCAAAAATAGATAAACATTTAAAAAATTAAAAAAATAAAAATGATCCTTGTTTGACTATAAGGAGGTTTTTTTTTTGTTTCCTTTCTTTCATTTTCTAAAATTCGTCAATGAAGGATGAAAGGAAAGCTCAGGAGTGGGATTGCTAAGGGTTTATTCTAGTCTTAATGATGTCAGTTTTACTACAGCTGAATCCAGTCATATCATAATGCCTCTCATCCATATAATGTAGACATTGAAACAATTCTTTAGTTTGTTGTGAGAAAATCATAGTAAAGCCATGTATAGAAAACTTTTAAAGTTCAATTATTAACTTTTCCTAAGGAGTCTCTTAGGGGAGTTTTTCCTTCCCCTTTACATAAATTAGAGAAAAAGAAACTGGAATACAGTAAAATGAAGGAGGAATGTTAGGAGCCTTTTTGCTCAGGGGTAAACGATAAGCGAATTTGTAGAATTCCTTTTGCTGCTGTTGTAAAAGTTATTTGTTTCTTCCTTTGGACATCTCCCTGGTGGTGGTCCCAAGGCTCGTGTCACGTTCTCTTATCACAAGAGTCCTGAACTTGACCGTAACTATTTTAAAATAATGCCCAGAGGTTACCATGCACCTTAGTCGCCTACAAGAGGTGAACGACAGTTCTGATGGGTTCTTTGAACCCGCCGTCGCGAGGAGAAGACTTGATGTGTAATTTCGAGCTGTGGTGTGGAATCACGCTGAAGCCTCACGATGCCTTGAAGGAGAGGGCTGTTGGCGGTGGCAGGAGTGCTGAGGTGGGAGGAGGAGCTGCCAACAAGATTGATTCAGTGTTGAGACAGCGTGGCCCAGCCATGTGTTATTTACAGGGAACACTCTGAGTCCATCCGTGAACTGAGGAGCCATTCATGCGTGTGGTAAAAGATGCCCTTTGGGGGAATGTGTTTCTGTGCTCTGTGGCCACCCCCTCTGTCGGGGAACCGCTGGCTCTTGGTGAGGGCTGTGAAGACTGTCGCTTTCATACCTCTAGGTGCAGAATGACTCCCATTTTCCCGCTACCAAAGGGTGGATTCATCATTCAACTCGTTAGGACCAAAAGCACTTGAACATATTTGGGGAAGACTACTCTTGTTTTCTAGGGGACACTTCTAAAAGACCAGAAGTTTCCAAAGACTGAACTTTATTCCAAAAGTTCAGTTTCTGCCTGCCGTGTTATCTGGTAGATAGTGAGTGAGTGAGTTTAGTCTTGTGAATTGAAGCCTGTTTATACAATATCAAGTCTGACATACAGACTATTATTTTTAGCCTGAAAAAAAATCATGAAAATCATCTATTTAAAACTCCTAAAGCTGAATGGCAGTCTCCTCTTGCTTAACATTCCTTCCAGTACTTTTAAGCCAGTGGAAGGGAAAATATAAACAATTTGTTAATTGCAACAGCTGCTCTCTGATTATTTTTATGTTAATGTTTTGAATGGGTGGATTTGAAAGATTTTTTAGACAGAGCATCTGGACTAACGTAGTCCTATTCAAACCTCAATCTTGAGAAGTGGAACCAGCCTCTTCAAAACAAACAAACAGCAGCCTCCTACGGAAATCAGAGGGTGACTGCAAAGGCATGGTGAAATTTCTCTACAGTCGTGGGGGACTGTGAGACAAATGGTCCCGGTGAGGCTGTGCCCGGGCACCCTCTTATTGGATTTAGTATGGTGTTTATCTGACTGCTGTGGTAAATGAGGTGAAGTCTTTTGCGTACACAGTTAATTCCCAATTATTCATACATGCTTTAGCCAAATTGCTGATTCTCTATGGACTTTGGAGAACTTTCCTCTGTGGCCACGCCCCCCCCCCCATTTGTTGTCCATCCGGTCCCCTGGTCTAATCTCCTCTCTCACTATGCTTTCTCAGAGGGGTTCCCAGCTGCGCTCCTCATTTTCATTTTTTGTTTCCTTCTCTGGCCCCCACTGCTTTGCTTTCTCTGCTCTGTTCCCCGGATTTACCTGATGGCCCACGCCGTCTCTCGTCTCACCCTGACTGCTTTTGTTCTGAGTTCCCTCAGGTGCATGATAGAGAAGCTGGTTATTGTCAGGGGAGAACTCTGTCCTCTGAAGAAGGTCACGTCTGCTGCTCCTTCTTTCTCTTCCTGTCCTCTGTGACCTTTGTGGAATAAAGGAGGGGAGACTGCGTAGAGAAAGTAGTTTCCCTAAGACGTTTCTCAGCTGTGTTTTCAAATGATTTTTTCGGGATTTTACAGTCCTGTGGAGGAGGTATTAGAGCTAAATGCTTACATAGTCTTTTCATGCTTCATTTTCTCAAATTGGACATTTCTCCTTTCCATTGCCAGAAAGCAAATAATTAGAAAGGGGCTGTTTAGAGGATGTTTATCTGAGGAAAAGTCCACCTTTGGGATGGAGTTGTAGCTACAACAGTAAGAACAGCCTTGAGTGGTTCCTCGCTTAGCAAATACCTAATTGATTGAATTCTTTTTACGTTTTGCATACTGTGGAAGATATAAAGTGAATTTGACTTGTATTCTGTCTTTAAAGAGGCTGAAATAAATGGAAGAGAGGAGTCTACACCGAAGCCATAAATCTAAAGCCAGCACATAAACACTTGATTACCATAATATGTGAGAAACTTGTTGGGTGTAGATGAGGTGTGAGGGCTCCCCCAGAGGACTTCATTTCTCCTTGGGGAGGGGCCAGAGTTAGGAGAGATGTAAAAATTCTGCCCTAATACTCCTTTTCTGCACTGAGGGCATGGAAATGAAAACTCTCCTATGCCGAATAGTTTTATCTAGACAATTTTTATGAACTGTTTTTATTCCCTTTTTGTATATTAAATGTCTACATAGAATGTAAATTTTCTATCATCATAAGAGGGCTCAGTAGAGATAGCCAGGCCCTACTTAGCTGAAATGTTGGTTAAAGGAACACAATTCTGTGTCCAATTCCCAAATCAAGCGTAAGGGTTGGGTTGAAAGGCCTTTGATTAGCCAGTCAGATTCTGGATAAGCCAGCACCAAAACAGTGTGCATCGGATTCATGGAAGAGGCCTTGGTACCCTCACTAGCACCTGTTGTTTGGTTTATTTGTGGTGCCACGGAAGCTTTTGGTTTCTCACACCAAATGAGATGGAAATCAGCAAATTTTAAGGAAGGGGAGCTATGAGAGGGCGAGAGAGGTGGGGTGGGGGTAGATTGACTAATAACAAGGCTGAAAAACTACAAGTGGACACACGAGTTCTGAGAGCACAGTAGCTTTCGGTGGGATTTCCATTTAAAGTATTGATGCTCTAAGAGTCTTAACCTTCCACAGAAAAGCTCAACTCACTCTTTGTATTAATGAGGATGTTTTTGTTGCTTAAATATGAGCCAAATAAAAATAGTCTGTAAATTGCAGTAGGGATTTAGTTCCTGCTCTAACTAGAGATTTCATGGGGAGGATGAGGGAAGGTGCCGGGAGTAGAGATGACTGGGGGGCATCCCTTTAGAATTCTTGCCCAGGATATTGATGATCAAGTGAGATCATGTAAGACTGCTTTATGGTTGGAAAGTGCTAGAGGAATCATGAGTTTGTCTGAAACTGTAGTTCAGTATTTATTAAAGAGTAGCTCATGTTATTTTTCTGAATGACCTGCAGTGCTGGTTACATATTTCGATTCCTGAGCCTGATGCTGGGTTTACTGAATCAGCATCTCTGAGGACAAGGATCTGAGAATCTGCATTTTAACACACGATTTGGGCAAGTCTTCTGCACTTTACTCCGAGCTATGTACACCGGAAGTTGTAGCCTTTTGAAGTGTGAAGTTGCCAGTTGTGAAACTTTGCCATTGGATAGCAGGAGAGTGTGAATGTCAGCTCAGAGCTGACCACAGAGTTACAACGGGAAGGGTCTCCCAAACAGGTCTTCTGTCTAGGAAGTAGGTGTGAAAGACCCTCCTCTAGAAAGCCTATTATGTGCTCTGTGTAATTTGCTTACATGATTCAATTTTCCCAATAGCCTCGAGGAAAGTTTGAGTTTACAACCCCTGCATTGTGAACTGGGGCAAGCTGAGGGTCAGAAAGGCTGGGCAACTTGCCTAGGACCACACAACTAGTCATGAAGGAGCTGAACTTGAATCTGATGGGAGCTTGAAGCCCGAGCTCTCAGCCTGTGTCAGTTCTGGATCGCCCAGTGTGGATGGGACGGTCACAGCCGGCGGGGACGGGACGTGGTGGGGGAGGCAGGCGGTACACTAGTGCAGCCACAGTACTGGCCCATGGAAATCGGACATGCTGAAGCCGTGGCAAACCCATTAGTCCTGATACGTCCTGGGTGAATTGGAGGCCCAGGAAACATTCAAAAGAAGCTGGCTGCTTTGTCACCTGAAAGCTCATGTATGACTTTCTAAAGCAGATGGGAAGAGAAGATCACACGCTTTACTTCAAACTGCCTGTGAACTTTTTATAATGCTTTTAAAATCAACACTCATCCATGTTTTTCTTGACAGATGGTAGGACACAGACTGCTAAGAGTTAAGAGCTTGTCTAAAGTTTTGCAGGGGATCAAGGCTGTAGCTGTGGGAATAAAAGAAACATGAGAGGGAAAAAAAGACAACAAAAGCTTGATGCATAGAAACTCAGGGAGCTGGGATATTCCTGCAATCCCACATTCTTGTTATTTTAGTATGTCTTAGAACCAAGGATATCTGCAGAGAGTGATGGTGAAGGGGATAAAAATACAAATTATAATAGAGGTCCCACAGATCAGGGAAATTGGAAGAAGCCTGAAGTTGCTTGTGGGTAAAGAGCCTGTGCCACGGTCTGAGAACGTCAGGGTGTTTTACTTCCATGTTGCCTGTTCAGTTCGGCTCCCTCACACACCCGTGGGTAAGAGTTTGTGGTTTCCATATCTCTGCCTTGTGATTTAAATATGAATACTGTAAATATCAGCGTTTGACAAAAATTTGGTTTGTCATTGGAATGTATAGTTTTGAAAAGGTTTGCTCTGTATTTTGCTGTTTCTAGGGTCCAGTGGACCATCGGGTGCCTGGATGCCTGGATGTCTGATGAGCATCTGACTCTTGATTTCAGCTCAGGTCATGGTCCCAGCATTGTGGGACCGAGTCCTACACTGGGCTCTGTGCTGAGCACAGAGGCTGCTGGATATTCTCTCTCTCTCTCTCTCTCTCTCTCTCTCTCTCTCCTTCTCTCCCTCTGCCCCTCTCCTCTGCTCCCCTTCTCTCTAAAATAAAAAGAAAAATGTAAAAAAAAAAAAAACAGTCGTGAACAAGGTAAATGTAGGATGTAAAGCAGAAATTACTTTGAGATGATTAAAACAAAACGTTCCTTTCACATATACAAGGGAGATGGAAGTGGGATTCCCTGGGTTTTGTGCCATATCCTCCCTGTTGGCAACATACATAAAGTCCCCAACTATCTCCTGGGCCTTAGTGTCCTCATCTGTCTGATGAGGGAAATGATCAAATGACGTCTTTTGGGTTTTAGATCCCATAGTCATCAACCATAGTTTTACGGTGACCCTGATGTGCCCCATTCTGACCTTGTGACTTATGGAAACATGTCTTATCTTCTTCCTCTCTTCCCATTGGCTTAATTTGATAGTACTTGCTCCTTACACTGAGTGGGTCCTCAGGCACAACAGGTCTCCTCTGCAGCGCATAGAAGTGGGTGTAGGCAGCCAGTGCTGCCCCGTGGCTCGTGCTTTATTCATCCAGCTTGACAGCATCTCTCAAGTGTGGGTGGTGGGTCTCCTGGGGGTTTGGTAAAAGTGCAGATTCCTAGACCTCTTGCAGACCTGTTGAGGATGAATCTCTGGAGATACGGCTGTCTGGAATCCCTATTTTAACAAGCCTCCAAAGTGATCTTTGGGCTCTCTACACCTTGAGAGCCTCAGTGAGTCACCTCTAAGTATGTGCTGAGGTCTTCAGATCTAACCCATAGTTCCCTGAAAGCAGTGGCTGTGCTGTGTGTGTGTGTGTGTGTGTGTGTGTGTGTGTGTAAATAAACCTTCTGAGAAGAGTTGTAATCATCTGGTTTATTCATTCATGGAACAAATATTTGCACGCTTACCATACACAAAGCCTTGTGTAGCTGCTGTGGGAATGGAGCTAGGACAGACCTCAGCCACTGACGGGATATGAGGGATGTGGGAGAGGTCAGAGCAGGTTTATAACTGGGAATGGGAGTCTAGTTGTGCCATAGAGAGAAGCGGGCACACAGGGGGAGCAGGCAACAGGTTTGGGGGAGAAGGCACCTGACTAAATGAACCTATAGCATGATGATAAAATATGCCTGGATTTCTGGAACAAGTTATAAAACTGGCTTATATACAGATTGATAGTATCTTAGAGTTCGGAGGTTATTTTCTAGGTCCTGTTCGGTAGTCTCCTCGGAAGCAGGAAAAATAATGCCATTTGGAGGCTGTGGCTTATGGGGGGGGGGGGGGAAATGCAGTGAGGGAAGCCAGTGTGTGTAAAGGTGACCTTTCCTCTCCCAACTTGACAGAAGCTGATTTCCTTAATAATCTCTAATTGATTTTGGATCTCTACCAGAAAAATCTGGAATTAAGATCTTAAATGACACAGGCATCCCTAGCAGGTACATTCTTTTGGTGTTTAAAGAATAAAATGCTTTTAGGGGTACCTGGGTGGCTCAGTCACTTAAGCGTCCAACATGGACTCAGGTTATGATCCCTCAGTTTGTGAGTTCAAGCCCCTCGTCAGGCTCTGTACTGACAGCTCAGATTCGGATTCTCTCTCTGCCCCTTTCCCACTCATGCTCTGTCTCTCTCTCTCTCCTGTCGCTCCCTTCCTCCCTCTCTCTCACAAATAAATAAATATTAAAAAAAAATTTTTTTTAAATGCTTTTAGAATTTACTGTCTGTATAGAGCATTGGTATGTTTTCTTTAAAGGTAGCCACTCCGAACCTGCCTCAGTCTGTAAGCTAAGGAAGGGGGAGGTACCGAGGCCTCCAGGGGAGAACAGACCACTGCCCCTCCACTGAGTGGATGTCCTTGGGTGACCTCGTAGTGTTTTCCCAGACTGCTTAATAAATAAAGGCTGGACATGATTGTTTTTCCCGTATTCTGGCCCGAGAGTGATGCAAGGTAGTCTATTGAGTTTAAAACGGTCTTGAGCTTCCACACCACACGTAGTTTTAAGCATGTGTTCTGTTCTCAACAGCAATGACTTCGGCATGGAGTTGGTTTTGCTCTTGAGGCAGTGACTTCCCTTGTCTCACCAGAATCAGCAAAGTGTAGGTTGGGAGAAACCCTTTGCCAGCGGGACCGGAGCCAGCAAGTGAAGGCTGGGTCAGCGGAGGAGCACAATTCACGTTGCTGATGCTGTCACAGGAAGGACAGAGTCAGGAAGAAGCATGAGTCAGGCTGGTGACCGTCCGTGGTCTCCTCACACCAGCAGCTGGAGAGCTGGGGCCGAAGGTTGAGTCAGCCTCCTGGCCTGAGGCCAGCACGGTGGAGGTGGCGGTGGCGTGCCAGGCTCCCAAGCCCACTTCCTCAGGCTCAGCGCTTCCTGGGCTCTTCCTCTCGTGGGGGAACCAGTGATCAGCATCTTGTGGGCTGTGACCTCTTCCCCGTCAGCAGTGTCAGGCGAGGCAGAGCTTGGTGGCAGTGCTGGGCACGGGTTTGCTACAGGTACTTGTAAGACGAGTGGTCAGGCTGTGGATTGCATGTGACACGATCAGCAGTGTTCTTCAGCGCAGCTAAATGCAGACTGTAGGAACTGCAGAGTCTCTGCATCAGGGAATTCGGACATGGAATCTTGAGGAAGTTTCTCTCCCTTGAGGTGTCATTTATGTCTTTAATGCCCGTGCAAATAAAAACAGTGATATATGGAAAACATCTTAAGTTTTCTAATAGAATCTGTTTAATTTTGTGGCAGGAGGTAATAAACTTTAGGAGTGAGAATGAGAAGTAGAGATGAATTATTTTATTAGCTTAAAAAAGGGTTAAAAAGGAACTCGGAATGTTATACAAAGTTTCCTGCTCCAAAACCCCACCCTTTTGCCACACTAGAGGCAGAGAAATTACAGAAAGCTGATTGTGTCGTCTATTTGGCAAGTCAAAGCAAGATCCAGCAAGCTACAAGATGAGTATTCTAGATTGCTGTCACTTTCTGTGACATGAAGCTTCTAAACATAAAAAAATAAGAAGCCCCTGGGCGGTTGCTCTTTGGAATTTGTGTGGACAGAAGCAGGTCACCCTTCTGCTTCTTTGTGCTTTTTAAGAAGTGAGACTTTCTTGATTAGTGAGTCAGAAGTTCTGTCTGATAGCTTTTAGGTTTGATTATTTAAAAACGCAGCTTGTTATACAAAATTTACATTTATAATTTCTGATTAAGTAAGAGATGAAAATTGCCCTCCTCCCGATTTCATTTCCAGAGGTTTCTAATTGCCATGTACTAAAACCTAGAATTTCTCCTCTGTTTTACAAACATATTTAAAAGACTGGTTTTTATTTCTCTTTAGCTAAGTCCTTAAAGTGAGTTGCTTTACTTAATGAGAGACCCACTATGCTTCTTAGAGAGAACTTTGTCAGAATGTGTGCCATTTTAACCCACTTCTGATTGTTGCTGGAAATACAACAATAGTTAGGCTGTTTCTTGATCTTACAGTTAGGCTATATGAGAAAATTTTGTTTTGTCTTTGGATGACATTACGTTTCTTTCAGGCATCAGTGGTATTTCATGCTTTCACTTATCCAAGTTTTGCTGGTCTTAGACCAGTGTCTGGTCTATTTTAGTTCTGGACTAAGATAACCCTTTCAATATTCATACATTTGACTCTATTATAAGATTATGAAAGTGTAGGAGAGATGTATTTTCTCCTTTCCTCACTCAGCCTCCCTTCCACTCTGGAAATGTAAGTAAGGCTAGAAATCCAATCATCTGATAAGTCTGGTAACTTTCCAATATTTCAACTGATTGGATGGAGACTAAGGATTTCTCGTGTTGGGTCCCCCCACCTCCACACGCCCCTATTTTGACATAGTGATTTGCATTAGTATTACTACTTAACTTCTATTCATACTTGTGTATGCTGGGTATGTGGCTGAGTGTGTAACCTGCTTCTGATCCCCATAATTACTTTGTGATAAAGTGATGTTATTTAAAATACAAATGAAGAAAGAGAAATATAGAAATTAGAAGTAATTCATCTAAAGTCAAATAGCTATTAAGGGATGGATATTTGAACCCAGGGCGGTTGCTCTTTGGAATTTGTGTGGAAATTTGAATCCAGGTCTGTACTGACCTCAGAACCTTGACTTTTGATCTTGCATTGTTCTTTTATTCAGCTCATACTAATGAGCTCTGACCACGTGATTCATGGTTCTCTGTGTTGAGAAAGCAACAGCGAGTGGAACCCACAGGATGAAACAGATAGTAAAGAATCAAGCGAACAAACGTACACCATCACCACAGGTGGTAATGGCCTTGAAGAAAACATCATCGGTTAAGAGGGATGAAGGGGTGTGCTCTCTGGCAAAACAGAAAAATAGGAAATCCTTTTCCAGTCATCGGTTCTGTTCAACATCCTAGGGCAATATGAACAAAAGGCAAGAAAAAAAAATTAGGCCTTTAAAAAAAATTCAGGATCAGTAAAGTTTCAAAGCTTAATTGAGATGGTGATTTTATTGGCACCTTGGCTTGCTAGGCTGCAGACTAGAAAAGCTAATGGTTTGTAGATCCCACAGGGCAGTGTGACCTGATAGGACGTGAGTGTGAGGGAGATGAAGGGTTAGATGCTGGGAGCATCGTCCGGTCAGTCCCAAGCTCCAGTGCTAGTCTTTCAGATCACAGTTGTGAGAAAATTTCTTTTGCTTTAGGAAATACTATTTTAAATTATTATTATTTTTTAATGTTTATTATTTATTTTTGAGAGACAGACAGAGACAGAGCCAGAGTGCAAGCAGGGAAGGGGCAGAGAGGGAGAGGGAGACACAGAATACGAAGCAGCACCCAGGCTCCGAACTGTCAGCACAGAGCCCGACGCGAAGCTTGAACCCACGAACTGTGAGATAATGACCTGAGCCGAAGTCAGAGGTTTAACCGACTGAACTGACTAGGAAATACTATTATAAGATTATTTCACCAGGAAGTGCTAACAGATCTTCTCTGTTACCCCCTTTGCTAATAATTCTCACATATGAATTTTCTTTCACTGTTCAATGTTTGTTTTAGTTGGTGTGACACTTGGATAGTTGATTGTATTGTTTAATATGCAGATTTTTCTTTTTAGACCATATGGCAATGTACACTGTTCTGATGCATAGAGTACACAAAATAATAATATGCACAATACGTGCAATATTGGATTTGTACGTTGGATCCCAGGATGTGATTGCAGAAAAAGTTGGTCTAGGTAAGCTGAGTGAAGGAACTAGAAGTTCTGTAACACGCAGTAAACACACGTCTGGTTTGAAGAGCAACTGCAGCGTATGCAGCCCTGGCGGTTGGTGGTGGTGGAACCACTTTTAGATTAGTCAGGTTAGGACCACACAAGATAGGTACCATAGCTGCACGGCTTTGCAAACCATTCCTGTTTGTAACATTAGGAAATTGGTGTTTTTCCTAGGCCCCTTTAATACTACTGCTTGAGTTACTGATCACATAAAAAGAACATTCTGCACAACCTCCAGATAAAACCTGGTTGGAGACTAGGCAGTGAAGTGGCCCAGGATTTGAAGGCGTCAAAACTGCAGCCCTTTCTGGATCTTGCGAAGTGACCTGTGCTCTTCTTCAAACAGGCCCTTCCTGAGGAGTCCCTCACCTTCCCGACGTCAGGAGGTTCCGTTCTGTCCCGTGATGCAAGGACGTCACCTTTTATGCCGTAGAGATCCTTATCACGGTGGAAATTGGTCGCACATTTGCCTAAGATGCTTCGTAGTGCTTCTGCCAGAATTGCCATAGACAGTCCAACGGACCAGGATGTGTAGCCTTTCACTTTGATCACTTCATAAGCATGGCCAAACACCTGTTCCACCAGTGAGGTTTTTAAGATTCAGAAGTAAAGAAAAAAATAGACCAAAATTCAAATGTTAAGAATGAATGTTGTGACTGTTCTGAAAATTGGTGTCCAAGCAGTGACATACTACCTATAAAAAAATTTATTTTCAGGATGGTAGACAGGGGCTGGTACTGTTTGCCGCTTTGAAGTTGTGTGCTCTCTTTCGTGCCTTTTGTCAGGAACATTGATCTATCACAGAAGACTGGCTCAGCTTTGTCGTGTGCTTGGTTTGTTCTTTAGTAGGTTCTGTCAGTTTCCTGGTGTCTTTTACGTGACACATGACCTTTTCGTTTATAAAAGTTTGGAGAGGCTGTGGGACTTAGTTGGGTAAGCATCTGACTCTTGATTTCAGCTCAGATCATGATCCCAGGGTTGTGGAATTGAACATGAAGCCTGCTTAAGATTCAAGATTCTCCCTCTCCCTCTCCCCTCCCCCTCCCCCCTGCTCATTCTCTCTCTCTCTCTCTCTCTCTCTCTCTCTCTCTCTCTCTCTCTCTCTCTCTCTCAATCGGGGGGGGGGGGTGGGAGGAGTAGAAAGGAAGAAAGGATATCCCATATCTTTTTATTAGGTAGTCTTAAAAAGTCCTGGCCTGTTTCTGGCCATTTTTCTTCCTCTCACCATATCCATTGCTTGTCCCGATAGCCTAGAAGTGGATAGGTAAGCAATCCAGGCAGACACAGAAGACGCCTAATCCTGTGTAAGACCTTACCTCTGAAAAATTATTTGTGCTGTATAAAGCAGACCATTCCTCTTTTCTTTACTTGTATTCTTATTTTGGGGAGAGTTGGAGATACTCAGTTCTTTTACAGACTGTATTTATCTTATTTTCAAGTGTTTCAAGATGGAATTAGTTCTTTTGTAGTGATCTATTTCTTATTGAGATTTGAAAGGAAATGTTTTATTTTAAAAACTCAGGAACAAAACTTAAATCCTTCTTATTTACAATATGTCACGTTATCTTGTATCATTTTATTTAGAATATGTTTATCATAGTTACAGGAAAATTTCCCTGCTGTTGCCAGAAAACAGGCCAGTGGGTTCTGTGAACTTTGTCTTGGTAATTTAATTCCTTACAAAGAAAAATAATTTGTTTAATGTATTCCATGTGTTTTTTTAATTACAAGGAAGTAATTATACTGCACTGATTTAATGTGGACTTTATGGCTTCTTTGCTTCTCTCTAAAAAATTTAATATATGTGGTGTATATTGAATTCTTACTGAATAGCTAGCTTTTGCAAACTATCACTGCTTTTGAAGACTGTACCTTCTGTTTTACTAAGAGACCAAGACTTAAAAAAAGGAGAGTGACCCTAAATAACAAAAACTTGATTGTAGATTTTGAGGCTAGAAGAGGAAGAAAGCTTTGAAAGCTGAAGTAGGGCTTTCAAAAGTTGGGGAGCTTAGAGGATTTCCATGAATCAATTGTTCTTAAAATTCCTTGCCTCACTAACCTCTTCCAGCGATGGAAATGTCTCCCTCTGTGATGTTCTATCTGCCATAGTTTTTTAACTTATGGAACTTGGAAAAAGTAAATAGTTGAGTTCATAAGTTTTCATCTGTTTTTTTTTAAAGTCTGAATAAAATTTAGGATGGCACATGCTCTTTTCCTCATCTCTATACAATATTATATTTTATTATCTTTTTAACGTGTATTTATTTTTGAGAGAGACAGAGAGCAAGCAGGGAAAGGACAGAAAGAAGGATGGAGGGAGGAAGAGAGAGAGGGGTCAGGGGGGAGAGAGAGAGAAAGAGAGAGAGAGAGAGAGAGAGAGAGGTAGGGAGAGATAGGGAGACACAGAAAGACACAGAATCCGAAGCAGGCTCCAGGCTCTGAGCTGTCAGCCCAGAGCCCTCTGTGGGGCTCAAACTTGTGAACTGTGAGATCATGACCTGAGCTGAAGTTGGATGCCCAGGCACCTGACCTTTATGCAATATTTTAAAAAAACAGCTTCAAATTTGGGATTTGAGCATTATGGCAAAGTCGTTCAAAAAGCATCTGAGGTGCTTGCTTTATTCAGTCAAGTATTTAAAGACTTATAGGTAGGACACATTTATGGGTCCCCTCCTTGAAACAACCCCAGACTCCTACATGACATCCCCAGTCTTAGAAAAGCCTGACAAACTGCATAAACTTGACAAGGGGGAAATAAAGGCACATGCCATTTCCCCCAATTTCTGACTTCTAGGGCCTTTCACTGTGCTGTTTTTATTCCCAGCTTACAAATCTCGCGGCAGCATGAGAAAGTGAAATCGAGGGCAGGAGAGTAATTGACATTCTGAGTGTCTTCCTTTAGCACCTCTTCTGTCTTTGCTTTTATCTTTAACACATGGGGAGATGCAGAGAGGCCGAGGTCGAACATTTTTCCATGTCAGCATTGTCTTCCTCAGCCTGTTCTTGCTCATGCTTTTTGTGAGCTGTTATCACTGTATTTCCATACCAGCCTGTACTATGGCTTTTCAGTGTTCTCATCGACAACCAAACAGGGTTCCATGGCCCAGTTTGTCTGACTCGAGTTTCAAAGCCAAAGTCATCCCTGACAACATGATTTAACTTACTTTTTATTTTTTAACTTATTTTTATTTAGCAGCTGGAGGCAGGGGAGTATCGTAAGATCTTGTCTCCATTATTGTAGCAGGTGGCGATTACTTACTGGTTCTCCTACATGAGTTCTTCCCGGATACTGCACAGTGGCTCGCCTCCGAGAAGCGTTCCACGTGCACTTACTCTCTTGATGTATCAGAAGTATATGGTGTATCTTAGTTGAGATGATCAGCTGTGTGTGTTCTTCTTTCCAAAACTGTGTATAGAACTGTCTTCTTTTTACATATTTGTGTTGCTCCTTTTTTTTTTTTAATGTTTATTTATTTTTGAGAGAGAAGAGAGGGGGCAGAGAGATGGGGAGACACAGACTTTGAAGCAGGCTGTCAGCACAGAGCCTGGTGCTGGGTTAGAACTCATGAACCGTGAGATCATGACCTGAGCCGAAGTCAGATGCTTAGCTGACTGAGCCACCCAGGCGCCCCTGTGTTGTTTCCTTTAAAGGAGCATCTTAAAATCCTATCATAAACAATTCTATTTGGGGGCGCCTGGCTGGCTCAGTCTGAAGGGTACATGAGTCTTGTTCTTGGGGTTATGATTTCGAGCCCCATGTTGGATATAGAGATTACTGAAATAAATAAAACTTTAAAATAATTCTGTTTTGAAAAATCAATGCATTTGTCTTAGGTGAAAACAGTACTTGACCTCTGCTTATTTGTTGATAGTAGTAATGTGTACCAGAATTACTTTGTGACTGACCGTTTCACCACTCTGCCCAGCCCAGCCAAAGAGGTGAGCTTCCTGTAAGTAGCGATGTTGGGAGTCTTACTCACCTCCATGTCACTCAGAGCAATACCTGGTGCTTGGGCACTCAGTCCATGTTGGAGGAGTGATTGTTTTAATACATGAATCATAGATCAGTTCTAGAAAACGTGTAATTGAAGAATTAAAAATTTCAGACTTCATTGTTTCACTTATTTCTATGACTCTTAAACCATCTTCAGTGCATTTCAGCCTGAAGATGTACTACAGATGTGTTTGGTCAATCTCTTTGTTTTTATTGCTATTATTTAGAACTCAGCCTACATTGCGTTATAGTTAAAACCTCATTTTTGTTTACATTTATTTATATATTTATTAATGTTTGTTTATTTTGGGGAAAGAGAGAGTGTAAGCAGCGGAGAGGCAGAGAGTGAGTGAGAGACAAAGAATCTGAAGCAGGTTCCAGGCTCTGAGCTGTCCGCACAGAGCCCTGCACAGGGCTTGCACCCATAGACTGTGAGATCATGACCTGAGCCAAAGTTGGATGCTCAACCAACTGAACCATGCACGTGCCCCTGAAACCTCATTTTTATTTTTAAGCAAAGTGCTGTAAACACCACTATACTAAGTGATACTGTTGTGACATAGGGCCTTGCGGTTTTGAGTGCTTTTGTTGAATTTAAGTTGAAAAGATTTCAAGCCTGTGAGCTATACTGGGCACACACCCAGTGCATCTTGTCTTCTGGTCTTTGTGTTTGGTTTCATGCCTCAAGTGCCCCAACCTCCCCCTAACGTGTGAAGCTCTATGGCGGCTCCTCCCTTCACGGTGCCCCAGATGTCTTACCTACCTTGCAGCATTTACATTGTGTGTGAGTCTGAACTCATTTAGATCATTGTCTTTTGTTCACTCTTGTTTTGATCACTTCCAGGCGTTTTCCCTTCTATTGGAAGAAAGAAAGGCCCTAGGAATAAACCATCTCAGTGGGAAGGGAAGCATTTAAACTTTATTTCCTATGTCTTTGATAGTTGGGGAACTGTGAGTATTTTTATTAGCATTAGTATTTGCTTCCAAAGAACAGTGAACTTGCCTGAAGTTTGTAAATTTTAATCGTGATAATGGGATATTCACAATTGTTTTTTCTTAAGTTTGTTTAGTTTGTGAGAGATAGGGAGAGGGAGAGGGAAGGAGGGAGGAAGGGGAGGGACAGGGAGAGAGAGAATCCCAAGCAGGCTCAGTGCTGTCAGTGCAGAACTAGACGTGGGCTCAGTCTCACGAACTGTGAGATCGTGTCCTGAACCTAAATTAAGGGTTAGACACTTAACTGACTGAGACACCCAGACGCCCCACAGTTGGTCTTATTTGTAAGATATAGTTTGCTTTCTATCATGGTCCCATTTTAGAGGGGAAATGTGTTTTTAAAAAAAAGTTCAATTACAATATTGTCATTGACACTTATTTTTTCAAGATGTAAAAACAAGTGTTCACTTAGGGCAAGTTTGTTAGAGGACATCTTCTCCCACCTCTGGCTTTCTGCCAGTGTCTCCTCTGCAGCACCCCACCCGTCATTGAGAATTAACTGCTTTCTGTTTCAAATTTTCTGTGACAAGGTGCTCCCACCTCAACAGGGCCTCACCATGGCAACGAGGTAGTTGTTTCCATTTTTGGAATATGAAAGCGGTGGCTTCTTAAATCTAATGATAAGTGCTAGTCCCAGAAAACGAGTGTTTTGAATTAATTTGGCTCTTCGCTCTCTTCAAAAGTCACATCATTCAGTCCTGTTTCTTACATTGTTTGGAATGGAGACGTACCCAGGAGCTAGTTCAATTGTCCTCTTTTATTATTCTCGGATACTTAGCAACTGAAGTTGCTCAGTGTGTCTTTTTGCTGCAGGAAAGTTAGGCACCTTGACCAGATTCCCAGAGCTCGCAAGAAAGGGGATTGGAATGCCGGCCCAGGCAGCCTGACTTCACACCTGCTGCTCAAAACCACGTCTGTGTCCTCTTGGACCCTTGTTTCTCTCTCGTGAGCCCAGCCTGCTCTGTCTGAGTGTCTGATCCTTTATAAGGTGCGAGGCCCCAGGCGAACAGGACTGGGGTGCACAGGATGAAGGGCAACAGGCCTGACGCTGTGGGAATGGCTGCAATTCAGACACACTGTGGGGTTCCTATAGTGAGCGGTCCTGTCAGGGGGTTTTTAAATTACAGCCTCCAATAGAAGCCTTCTTAGGAAAGGCTACAGGTGACCCACCAGCTACGGGAGCCATCAGAGGTTACAGCGGAAGCGCTTTCAGTGTTCTTGAAAAGAGTATGGTAGGAAGCTGATCACCGCGTCTGTTTCACACAGCCTTTGTTAGGAAATTCCTTGCTTTCTGCGGTCAGTTTGTAAATTTCATCCCTGTAAATAGTATTCGGTGTAATTGGATTGGTTAAACTAAAGGGGTAGGTTATTCGGTGTAACATTTAGGTGAGGAAAGGCTGATTAAATATTCAGAAATTTGATTGTGGTTTGATAACCTTTATGTTTCATTTAATGATAAAACATTGAACTTGAAATTACCTTTGCATATAATCTCATTTCACTTATAAGATCATGCAATTTTAGTGGTAAATAACCAACCCTCTTTATTTTGCAGGTGAAGAGATTGAGACTCAGAAACGCTATGTAATTTGCCTAAGATCACACAGCACACAGCTGGTGATGCTTGGAGACTGAGTCCTTTTGGCCTCATCTCCCAGTTTTCTCCTGTGTCTGTGTGTATTGTTACTGTTTTCAGTTTAGTCCTCCTCCTCACTATTAAAATCGTACAGTCACTTACTGTTGTATCAGTATCTGGTGTATGTGTTATTAATGTTAAATCTCAACACAGTGATACGTTTTGGCTGCAGTGGGAGTGTCTCAGAGGGACTTAACGCATAGTAAACAATTGCTTACTCTCAGCCATCGCTGTTAATGCTGTGAGAATTGACCCCGTCACCATCCTCCTCATGGACCCCACTCTAGAGGTCAGAAGGCCTGAATTCTTAGAGCTTACGAAGAAGTGGTAGATCTAGGTTTCAAATCCAGACTTTCAAGTACTGTCTATTTTGCAGAAGGAAAATGAGGTTTCAACTTTCCTGCCAACTCTCAACCAACTGATTGTCCTTGCCTGGGGTGCTGAGTGCAGGATCTAGAAACAGCCTCTGGGCTCAGGAGAGAGGTGCAGTGTTGGGTGAGGTCTGCCATGGCCTTGGGTTGGGGTCAGAGGGGGTACATGTGACATATATGTTGCCCAACCTGTTTCTCCTAATGTAACAATCTGATTCTTGGTTTCACAGCATAGAAAACTCAATTTTAAGCATACATGGGAAGATGGAGGTAGGGTTTATGATCAGGCTCTGGAAAACCAACTCCTAGTAATCACATTTGCAGAAGACTGTGTTTTTTTAAAATGGTTTTTAATGTTTATTTTTTGGAGAGAGAGAGCATGAGTGGGGGAGGGGCAGAGAGAGAGGGAGACAGAGAATCTGTCAGCACAGAGCCCAATGTGGGCCTTGAACCCATGAACTACGAGATCATGACCTGAGCCGAAGTTGGACGCTTAACCGACTGAGCCACCCAGGCGCCTCTCGCAGAAGACTGTTTTATAAGTCCTAGTACCAGTTTAGTAATTTGCCTTTCTGTTGTTGGGTTCACTCAATGTATTTATTCAGGAAGGATTAATTCTGTAGGTATCTTATCCCCTATTTTATTCTGACTGTTTCACTTTTCAGTGATAGGTCATTACAATTTCTGACTTCATCTTAACTGTTGGTATTTCCCCTAAGAAGAGCATATAGCCCCTGATGACTTATTATGGTAACAAGGACTTCACTGCAGAGCTCTGGAAATATAAATTCTTACTCATCAAGGTTGGATGTCTCAAATGCAGTTGATTTCAGGCTGGAAACAACAGTGTCTTCAGAACTCCGATGATTATTCGAAAGAACTCATTATCTAGAGTGTCAATTTAAAAATGCAGTTTATTTGCACATAAGTGAATGTCTTAAGCGTACCCTTGTGATTGTCTCTTCGTTCTTCATTTCTGCAGTTCGGCTCCTCTCCAAGTCTGTAATCTTGGGATGCCAGTGTTAAATGCCAGGCCGCAGTCTGCCTTCTCTCTGTCCTCTTCCTCTGACCTTCTTTCTCATTTCCACTATCATTGTTTTGTTCCCCCTCCTCCTCCCCACCCCCCATGATATTTGGGTTGTTAGTCTCAAGTGTAGTAAGAGGTACTGCAGAGTACTGTTCAAATACAGAGTATGGGCCGCGTTACTCCAGTTTTAGTCGATTGACTATGTTGAATGGCTTTTTATTTGGCTGGCAGCCTCCTGACTGTTGACTTGTAATCTCGTGTGCGGCAGTGTTTCCTGTTCCACGTGCTCCGTAGCATTTAGGTCTCTGGCTGGGGGCACCCCTGCCGTCCTCCACCACTGCTGGGCCTGTGTAGGGTTTGGGGTGCCCGCATTCTGTCTGGGTTTGCTTGGCCTGGTGTCTTTCTTCCTTCTCGTCCTGGGACCCTTTGTTGGAAGGGAAGATGTTGTGGATGTCTGGAAATGAGTCCTTGTAGGAAACGATGATAACGGGAGGTGGTATTGCCACAAAAGGAAGATCAAATAAAGCTTTTCAAACACCGCATCATGCTTATAAGTGAAGTGCTCACCCCGAAAGGTGAATGGCAAAGAAAAATAATTATGGGTGAAGAGGCAAAATTTACAAAATTGTCGTAAGAATTACACTGTTGTGGAGTAGTCCCGATTCAGGCATTTGTCGGGTCGGGAGTGGTTAGTGAGGTCCTCCTGTTTGCCAGGTTCTCCAGTAGGTGCCTAAAGCTATAAAAATGGAAATGTGTGATTCTTGCCTTAGACAGCTTACCTGCCATGTGAAATAATACATAAACAGGATCTGTGCTGTACAACTGTGAGTGAGATTATGTGCCACTATTAAAGATAACAGTCACATTTGATAATCAGGCTTATATTTCTTTTGGAATGTTCTTTCAGTGGGTGGGATGAGACTGAAAGGCTCCCAGCATTTGTAAAAAACATTCTATTTTTATGAATTCTTAAGTAATCTTAGGTACAATGGAAATGACTAGGGTTGCAAATACTGTAAAACTGAGTAACTCATGTAACTCTTGAGTGCAATTTTAAACATGTATTTTCCCAACACAAACAATGTCTGCTGTAGACTTTGGAAAGAGGTATTTATGTAAATTAGGAATTTATTTCTTTCCCTCTATAGACCGTTTATTAACCTTCTGTAATATGTGAGCCAATGGTTATATAAATATTTGATTTTAAAAGTAAATTATCACTCTTTTGTTCCATGGATGTTTTTAATGAATTGGAAATCATTGTGATTTTTTTTTGATATTTGTTAATGGAACTTTAGAATACTTTCATGCACATGCTAAAGTTTTTGTTTTCTGTATTTGAATTATAAATTTCTGCTTACTTAAAATCATCTTCCAATCAGAATTATACCTTTTACTGTTAAGTTTTCACTTTTGAAAGGAATCTAATTGTAACATAGATCCTATACCTTGCTCCAAATTTCTTTAAACAAAAAAAAAGGTATTAAAAGCATTAACAATTGTTTTACAATTGAGAATTATGTTTCTAAATATCTACGTATCTGCTCTAGCACTGAAAAGTCACATCAGAGCTTAATTTCATAGGTGAATCACAGATGGCATTGACAAATCTTGTGTTTTTCATGTTACCTTGGGCCTATAGATTTAATGAGTTTAAATTATTCCTTGGGCCTCCACCCGGGTGGGTAACCTAATTCTAATACCACGGTGAATGGTTACTCGGACTACCATGTTGCTAAGGAACCTGTTATGTTATCGGGTTGCCCTGGTGAAGCAATGGCTTCTGAGGCCTCCTTCGCTCTGCTGGGAGGTGGTTAATCAGAGCTCCGAGGGACCGTCATAGAATTTGTTTCCCAGGTTATAACCAATTTTTCATCAGGAAGAGAAACAAACCTGGGTCTGTAAAAGTTGACATAAAAGAAAGTCCAAGTTACTTTAAATTAAATCATGACCTCTAGTCAGTTTTTTCAAAGAGTTGTGATCCAAGATACAAAGCGATTCATACGAGTATTAGGTTGGAACCATTCGTGTATCGAATGGTAGGTATTTCTTTTCCTCCTTAACTTTGCATTCCGTTTTTGTTTTCTTAGACTGACTCTTGGCAGTGCCTTTACAATGTGTAGACGAGTGTTTGGATTGAGTCTGTGAGAAAAACAATGTGTGAAATGATTTTAGTCACTTGCTAGAAATTGCTCTTGCTATGAAATGAGTTTATAAGGAAACAAACGCTACACTCTGTAGCATGTTTTTAAATGTACCCAGACTTGTTAGGTGAAGAATCCCATTCAGGGCAGGGCCCTGGCTTTTGATGCTTTTGCTGCCATTGCTCCATGGCTAAAGTTTCTTAGATAATTTTGTCATCACTGCAGATTCTTTGAGCTCTATCCCACACCTTAACGTGTTATAGGATCCGAGAGGTTGTACTGTAGACTGTGTATCGTCTGGGTGTGTAACTTCAGTTTCCGCCATATTATCTTCTTCAAATTCCCACATCTTTGCCGTGCTTGGTTTTAGCAATTCAAGTTTTGAGGAGCCTTGTTCTGGTCTACTGTCCAGATGAAGAATGGCAAAGGAGATCATTCCCCATTGACACCAGCCTGCTCAGGGTGGTACCCGTTAAATCACACGGTGGTGGCACAGGTGTGGCGGCAGATCAGGGACCCGGGACTGGGTGCAAGCAGTTTAAGAGCTCAGACTTCGGAAGTCAAACTGTCTGGGTTCAGTTCTGGGTCTTCTGCCTCAAACTTTCTGACCTTAAATGAGTTACATAATGACTCTACTCCTTAATTTCCTCCACAGTAAAATAGGGATGATAAATTTCTACCTCACAGAGCTGTGAGGATTAAATGAGATTATGTGAAAGGCTTAGCTTGATTTTTGGCACATTCTGTGAGCTTTCATAAAGGTGCAATGTTAGTTATTGTTACAGGGGACATTTTTAGGGGGGCTGTGAGTTCCTTCATATCTTAAAGAGTTAAGGTAGCTTGCATTTAACACGGCCTCCCACATGAAAGCTCTCGCTGAGAAGAGCTTTCACGTTTTAAAATGTTTATTTGATGTTTCACTTTTTATAGTTGCTTTCTGTTTGCCATTTTTCCTTCTGTCCCTGAGTTTGGTGTTCTTGGTCTTTCTGGGACCTCAGTTTTCTCATCTGTAATGTGGAGGGGTGGAGGTGGGATTTGGCTGAGGTCTCCAATCATGCTTAACTCTGTGATCGGAACTGTGGGAGAGCACGGTGAGAGCTTCCATTCTGAATGGAGGACGGGATCTAGAGTTTAAGGACAGCTGTAAAGTCTGATAAAATCAGAATGGACCACACAAATGAGAGCATCTCCCTTTTCTCTCTTCCCTAAGAAAGCAGCAAGAGCTCTCCGGGGAAAGTAAGTGGACATTTTTTACATGTTTGGTTGGGTTAAATATATGCTTTAAACCGTCACTTTCCTTTTTTTAAAACGATTCTTTAAAATTTATGAAACCGCCTCAGATTTAACGCAATTGTTGCAAATACAGTGCCAAACGCCTGTTAGCACTTATTGGCTAACACCACATTTTTGAGAGGGAAATAGAGTAGTACAGAAAACTGAAGGATTCAGTTCAGAACCGTGTGTGGCCTTTAGTTGGTGGTATCAGTTTAACCTGTTTCAGATGGGGCAGTTACACAGTCGTCCTTAGAATTCTGCAAACGTCCTGCTTTTGAAGATCACAGGCCAGTTATTTTGTAGGATGGCCTTCTCTCTGGTTTGATAGTGTGTTTTAAATTACCCATCTTTAGCAGGACATCACAGAAATGGCGTCACATTCTGATTGTCTCCTTTCAAGTGCTGATGGTTTTGATTTGTCCCATTACTGATGATGACCATTTTGATCAGTTGATTAAGGTGGTGGTGTCTGCCAGTGTTCTCTGTTACAGATTTTCTCATTTTCCCTTTGTAATAAGTATTTTGTAGGAATATAAATAAATCATTATCAAAATGTCCATTTGCTCATTTATTCATTCTAGCATGGACACATGGTTTTGGTTTACTTACTTATTTACTCATTTATTTAAAGTATGCTCCATGCCCAGTGTGGGGCTTGAACTCATGACCCTGAGATTAAGCGTCACATCATGATTTTGGTTTAATTCAGTGGGTTATAATGCATGAGTGATATCATTTATTCTGATGCTCAAATAAAATCTCTTCCAGACATCTTATGTGTCCTTTTAACATGGCCCTATCAGTTTTTGAGCACTTCCTTTCTGGCACAAAAAGATCTTCCAGGCTTATCTTGAAATTTTCCTGCCTTAGTCCCGATTTCCATTTCCTAGGAAATCCTGGTTTCTTTTAGAAGAAAATGGTATTTAGAAGCCAAGATCTGGGTAGTATGTGTGTCTGTTACATTGGGGATAGCTCCTCTCCAAGACTGTCCGTGTTCAGGGCTGGAGAATATTTGAATGTATGTATGTACATACTTACACAGTCACATACACACACACACACACACACACACACACACACACATACTATATATCTATTGTATATATTTTCATATGTATATACATACAAATCTGTGTGTGCTGATACATCCAGTTCTACTCAAAACCAAGGGTTCATTTTAATTTTCCTTACCATGTTTATATAAACCTCTTTCTTCTATGATAGTGGGAAATCTGGCTCCCTCCGCAGGTAGTCAGCTGCACAGCACTTCCCCTGCCTTACCCCTTGGGCTCTGGCACCAGAGGCCGGACTCCCTTGTTGTCTGGCTCAGGGTCTGACACCAGTGCCAAGCTGCTCCCATGCTTGATATTTTCTTCAGCCCTATCTCCTGATCCCCATGCCAGGCCAGCCTCTCATGTGGACGCTCCATGTTGGGCTGCTTCCTCCCCTAGCCTTCCTCCTCTCCCACTCCAGCTTTCACTCCCCATGTCAGGCTGACCGCAGGACCTTGGGATGCTTGCCTTGGGGATAGGGAACAAGAAGGGAAAGAAATAAATGAAGAGCTATTTTCATGCTTTTAATATGCCAAGTGAAGGAGTGGTGATTGTTAGGAATATTTTATTTTTGACAACGCTATTATTGACCACACTATTGTAGTAATAATTGCTCTTTTTGGCATTTGAACTGAGTGTAAACACACGAATGCAATGGTGTATGTGTGCCCTCAATTTATTGGCTTAGTTAGAAACATAAAACTATACCTGAAAACTGGGCAAAAATGATCTTGTCATCTGGGGAGACGAGAGAGGAGCATTTGAAGCAGTAAATATTTTTTCAAAAGTACACCTGAGTCCCTTTGCTTTTATCTAATTTTTAATAAAAGGGCTATCTTTGTGGCAATTGTTGTCAACGTAATTGTTTCCATATGCATATGTGAGCACAAAGTTAGGGTTTCAACGGCACTAGTTAGCTAAAACCAGCTTCTTGGCCGATTTATTTCAACAGCGCTTCAGAATTTTTACGCTTATGATCTCGTCCCCGTGTGGATGTTGGGGCCAGCCATGTTTCCAGAGAGCCCTGTTGCAGCTTGTCTCTCTAAGGGCTCCCACAGTGAAGTTCTGTTAACGCTTCCATTGGAAACCTATCCTAGGGGCTGGGTTCTGGCCGAGTGCCCCTCTCCAGAAAGCCATAGCCCCAGCGGGGAAAGCGCAGGGTGGAGTTTTTCCACCCAGATTCTGGCTGCTTTCCAGGCCTTTTAGTGTCTGTGGGGTTTCTTCTCCTTTCTTTCTTTCTTTACAAAATACTGTAACACTAACACTTGGACACATTAGGGACGTGGGCAGTGTGTGCTTGGGGGCAGGGTAAAAGTGGAGTGGGTCTTTTGGTTAGCTCCCTACTGGTGCTCTTCCGCCACCGTTTTTCTTATGAGTGTGACCTCATGAGAACTCAGAGCGGCCCGGCGAGGTAAGTCCGTACTTCTTGAGGATTTCCCAGTTTTGGGCATTTTATTTCCCTGTGGTTGTCTGAGTACGGCCATAAGAGTCTCCGGCTGTGTCTTTAACTACTTTTCAGTAGCATTCTTTGCCCAAATTGCTGGTGGATTGAGAGTCTAAATCATCCTTACCTGTTTCTCACCTTCCGGCCTAAGGAGGTTACAAAATGGCAGCTGGCTGACAGACAGTGGGGTTTCCCTTCACGTCTTCACATACAGGTGCCAGATTTAGCAAATGAAAATGCAGGATACCCAGTTAAGGTTGGATTTCATATATACAAGTAATTTTTAGTGTATGAACCATGCTGCACTTAGACCACAGTTACATGAAAAATTATTTTGTATCTGAAATTCCAATTTAACTGAGTGTGTCCTGACTATATCTTTTAGCTGGCAACTCTTTTTCATGAGTTTTTGTGTGATGCAATAACTTGGATATGAGTTGTACTTAAAGTTATGTGTGTTTGTGTGTGTGTGTGTGTGTGCACGCGTGTGTGTGTGTATAATCCGTTTCTTAAAAATTGGCAGCCTTCACAAATAAGCCCTTGTGTGTACAAAAATGTGAGACTTGGTCTTAACCATCCTTTAAAAACATCTTTTTTATGTTTATTTTTGAGACAGAGAGAGACAGAGTGTGAACAAGGGAGGGACACAGAGAGAGAGAGAGAGAGAGAGGGAGACACAGAATCTGAAACAGGCTCCAGGCTCTGAGCTGTCAGCATAGAACCCAATGCAAGGCTCAAATCCATGAACCATGAGATCATGACATGAGCCGAAATCAGCGGCTTAACCGACTGAGCCACCCAGGTGCCCTAGTCTTAACCTTCCTTAAAAGGCTACTGAACTGTATTTGAGCTGGCAAATCACATTTGCCGGATTCCTGGACTAACTTGAGTTGACTATCTTGAGGTGTAATTTGGAGTTCTAGCATCCAGAATTTCTAATGGTCTTTTATTTCCTCCCTCTCTTCAATGACTCTTCAGCTTATAGATTGGACATTTGGGCTTCACTAAGTATTTCCTTCCTGGAAGAGATAGCCATCTGAGGTTGGATTAGTACACTGCCTTGCCTTCTCTTTTATTTGTTCAGAATTTCCTTTGGCACATTCTTCAAGAAAACCAGAGAGCCCCATGTGGTACAAAGATTGCTCTCACTGTCTGTCAGATACTCTCTTTCACATCCTTTGACTCACCTGATTCAACGAACACCCTTTTATAAGGGCAAGTGGTTATTATTCCTAATTTTGTAAATTAGTAATTCTCCAACTTGAGGGATTTATTAGGTATATTTCCAAAGGATAAAGAGTCTGTCTTATTACAAAGCCTTAGGATTGTCATATCAACTCGCTGCAGTTGAATGAGCAGAGTCGTGGCACGGCTTCTTCTATCCTCGGCTCTGTCGTGTTCCATCTTGTCCCGAGCCTCTGGGTCCTTGAACCCTGGAAAAGATTGTTTGAAAGCACACTCATAAGTGGGGTTCACATTCATGATTTGGTTTAAATATAATCTGGAGTTACTATTTGAGTCTTTAAAAGAAAGTTTATTCATTTATTTTGACAGACACAGAGAGAGAGAGAGAAAGAACATGAACAGGGGAGGGGCAGAGAGACAGGGAGAGAAAGGAATCTAAGCCGAGTGCAACGTGGACCTCAGTCCCACAAATTGCGAGATGAGGACCTGAACCAAAATCAAGCGCCAGAGGTCAACAGACTAAGTGACCCAGGGAGGCTTTCTTTAAAAAATATTTATTTAGAATGCATGCCCAACATGGAGACAGGGAGGGAGTCCCAAGCCAGTTCCGCACCTTCAATGCAGAGCCCTGCTTGGGCTTAAGTTTCACAAACTGTGAGATCGTGATCTGAGCTGAAATCAAGAGTCAGACACTTAACTGACTAAGCCACCCAGGTGCCCCATTTAAGGCTTTTTAATGGTTTGCTACAAGATTGGCAAATCTTGGACAGGATAGTAAGTATCTTGCTGATGTATAGTCTCTGCTGTGTATTTCTCTTTATTTCTTTTACACCCTTTACAAATGTGAAAGCTCCTTGGTGTACTAAATGCCATAGACTGGCAGTAGTTTCCTAAGTAAGAATACTTACTCTTTTTCTTAAAAATTTTTTAAAGATTTAATTAATTTTTGAGAGACAGAAACAGCGTGCAAGCAGGGGAGGGGCAGAGAGAGAGGGAGACACAGAATCCGAAGCAAGTTCTAGACTCTGAGCTGTCAGCACAGAGTCTGATGTGGGGCTCAAACCCATGAACTGTGATATTATGGCTGGAGCCAAAGTTGGACGCCTACCCGACTGAGCCACCAAGGCTCCCCTAAGAGTGTTTACTCTTACAAATCTATTACATGGAGATTTTTGGGGCTCTAAGATTTACCTTTTATAAGCTATGGACATTATAATATCCTGGGGGTCACTACCCCTCCTCATCTGACCTTCCACTGTGACACTGTATCATACTCCTATTTTCATTTGATTTCATATTTATACTGAGCAAAAATGACATCCTGACAGGTTTCTCTTATCAGATCTATAGGAGTAAGTACTCATGTAGCAAGTTCATGCCCAAAGTGGAAGAAAGCATGACAGGCCATGAATGTGTCATATGTCTTTAGGGTTGTTGGTGTTTTTTTGTTTTGTTTTGTTTTTTGTTTTTTTAAACTTGGGTCATGGAGGATTTGGTGAAAGGTGTCTTTCAGAACTGACAATTCTTAAGAAACTGCATAAGCATATTATTTTGAAACCTTACGGGAAGGGATGTCACGTTCACATACATTATTTCCTCCCTCTTTGCTCTGGCTTCCCTCTGAAAGGTTATACTTGATGTTCTTCCAGAGTGCAATGGTAACAACATCCATGCTCCCAAAAGCACCTTAAGGGGAGAGACAGCCCCTTAGATTCATCATATACTTTATACCTTTCCTACTGCTTTTCTTACTGATTGGTATAAAGCCGTTCAGCCATTTCGTGTCTATCATTGTAAATGGAAATTGGGGTCGTTCCCATTACTTTTTCCCTCCAGACCTTTACAAATGATTTTTGGGCCCAAATGCAATTGTGAATAGACAGACATAGCTTCTAGGAAAGCCGTTGGGACCCACTGAATTGTGACTGTTGGACAAAGGCATTTTGTTTAGAAGGCTTGTCCCAAAGTGGTGTTGGAGTCTGAAAGAAGGGCCGCCAGCGTCTGGTTCTTTCTGCCGTGAACTAATAGGAAAGCTGATGTTTGCTGAGTGGATGGCTGTGCTCACTGTCCAAACAGATCTCTGTTTGCCAACTGTGAACATATTGCTGCCTCTGTGAGGCACTCCATCATGCCTTGAATGGATCCTCTTGTGTACAGAATTTTCTGACTCAAAGAGAGGGAGAGAGAAATATTTCTTTCAGACTTCAGCATTCACTGTAGCATCCATAGTCTCATCAGACCTTTAGAAACCAAGCATGCACCAGATACACTTATTAAGGAGAATGAGAAAGGGGTAGAGAATAAGGAAGAAAGTAAAAGACAGCCCCCATTGAAATGCCTTTATTCTGGCCACTTGTGGCCAAGTTTTCATAAATAAACCAGGCCGCCTTGGTAAATAGAAAGGATTGTGAGAATATTCCCGATTTCTCCCGAGCAAAAGAAAATGCTTGGCACTGAGTTTCCAACTCGTGATTCATTTCTGTTCACCTTGACCTACACACACCTCCCAAAGCATAATATGTTACTGAATGAGTAATAGAGCTTTATGCCACCTGAATCATTTCTCAAAAAAGGGTAATTGATAGAAGTTTTTATTACTTTATAAACTCTCTTTTAATCTTCGAGTTCCAAACTTATTCTATTTTTTCCATAATATTTTATTGTCAAATTGTTTTCCATACAACACCCAGTGCTCTTCCCCATAAGTGCCCTCCACCATCACCAACACCTCTTCCGCCCCCCCCCCCCAAACTTATTCTATATTAAAGGGTGCAACTGAGACAAGATTGTTGTTGTTGTCATCAGTTTGGTCACTTTATATCCCAACGTCTACTGTTTGGCCGGGTCTGGTGTTAGCAGTGTGCAGCGAGGACACAGCTCATTGGGGAAAGGTTAGGCATTCTTTGCAATTACCCATTGTTTGTTTGAAGGTTTAGAAACCTTGGCTGAGTAAGGGCAGGTGGGGACTAACTGTGTTGACTAGCAGCGCGGCCAAGTGGGCACACGGCATGGACAGGACATGTCCATTGTGGCCTGACTTATTACCAAGAACCAGTGGAATACTGGGCACACTTTGTCTGGCCCTGTGGGGGGGGATACAGAGGGCTGTTTAAGTTGATGGCAAGGACAGATGCTTTTATGAATGGGAAGGAAGTGTCCCATGCAGTAATAAGCTGCATTACTTTCCCTAGGTCAGTGAGAAATCAGCATTGATTTGCCCAGGCCTGGAGTAGTGATTTTTTTTTTTTTTTTTTTTTTTTTGGGCTGAATCTAGCAAAAAGCTTAAAATCAGAATCACCACCCCATCCTAAGCTATGCTATTGATAGTTTTTGTTGTCTGGATATTTTTATTCACAACTTCGTGTGTCCATAAGAAAGTTTGGATCCTTACCTTTTCTGATTAAACTGGAAAATAACAGGAAGAGTAGTAGGGACAGTTGGAGTAGGAAGTGGTGGCCGAGGCTATGATGTAATAGCAGTGACCTTGGCTAACCTGGTTATGGAGCCAGGGATGTGCCTGGCATTGTTCTAATAAGCACTTTACATCTAGCTCACTTCTTTGCAGCTATAGAACTGTGGCTTTCTTCATCATCTAGATGAAGAAACGAGGCACAGAGAGGGCTCTAGTAATCTGCCTGGAGTCACACAACTAATAACTCGTGGAGCTTGGAATTAAATCTAGGAATTGCGGCCCCGGGATCTGGGCCACAACTAACTACTTTACCCTGGTGGACTGGTAAAGCAAGCTGCATGCTCCAGAAGCAGCCCAAGTGTCCATCAACCGATGAATGGAGAAAGGAGTGATTTTACCTATATCTGTATCTGTGTCTATGTCTACAGTGGAATATTATTCAGCCATAAGAAAGAATGAAATCTTGCTATTTGCAGCAACATGGATGGAGCTAGAGAGTATTATGCTAAGCAAAGCAAGTCAGTAGAGAAAGACAAATACTATATGATTGCATTCATATGTGGAATTTAAGAAGAAATGAACAAACAGGAAGAAAAAAAAGATAAATCCAGAAACAGACTCTTAACTACAGAGAACAAACTGATGGTTACCAGCCGGGAGGCAGGTGGAGGCTGGGTTAAAAAGGTTCTGGGGATTAAGGAGTACCCTTGTCGATGAGCGCCGGGTGATGTATGGAAGTGTGGAATCACTATATTATACACCTGAAACTAATAAAACACTGTATGGTTTTAAAAAATCTGTATTCTCCTTGCAGTTTTCAATTTACCTTTCCTTTGCTTTCAGTGTGGTTTTTGAATAAGTGTTTAAAGTTGCTCAAAATGCAAGTATTAGGAAACTGAGATCACTTCAGAAAGATAATGCATTCTACAGGTAAAGGATTTTGCCCCTCTCCTGTATCTGTTTTTATCAGAGAGATGTTTCGTATTTAACTTATTCCTTGGTAGTTATTATTGTAAATTGATTGAATGACATTGTAGTCTAGTAGGTAGTGTTGGGTGATAATACATTTTGTTCAGTGCTTAATTAGCATCTTGATGTTAAGCTTAAAACCAATGAATCATTATGAACTATTTTAGTGTACAATCAGGATATTTACATATACTTGCATGCTGTCCACAAAAAAATGAAAAGCAGATATATAAATTGTTCAACCATATATTTCTTTATGATGTGGTGAGAGAGACTAATAAGGAGCAGAAGGCTTGGAAGCAATGTTTTTAGATTTTTACTACTGTAAGGTAATATGACTATTGGCAGCGTAATTAGTTTTGCTCAAGGGACAGTAGGGCTAATTAAAACTGACCAGTTTAAGATGATTTTTATAGGAGTTAAATTTATTGCCGCTCACTAATGTTATTTTAGTATTTACCCGTCATCTGAAATGTTGTGCCAAGTAAAGAGGAAGTCCTGACTCCTAAAGAGAAGTCAAAATAGTTTTGCATGGATAACAATAGGCAAGTCTCATCATTTATTTCCAGGAGCTCATCGAAAAGTAAGTTTGTGTATAAGTATATCCTAGAGACCGTGTTCCACAAAATCAGTCATAAAAGATATAAAAAGATCACACATATTGTGATGTTTTACGTAGTTGTAAGCCCTGTAGCTGATATAAAAAGTTTTGCAAACATGGTGAGCACGTGAAACCTCTACAAAATTTTTAGTATTGGGATTGCTCTAAAACTAAAGTTTGTTCAAGTTTCCTTTGTTTTGAGAGAGAAGTTATGACAGAAAGTATAGCTTGGCTTTCTGCCTCGTTTTAGGAATCTTTGTTTTGGCCGCCTTTGCCGTCGTTAGTTTTGTTTGTTTTACACATCTTGTATCTACTTCTCCGGTTTTGAACCTGTGCTTGTGGAGCTTTGACTTTACACCCGGAGAATTCCCAGCCCACAGCTTGCTGATTGATGTCTGTGATCACCACCTTAATACTCTCCCAGGAGCCGTCCATTTTTCAGCCATCTTTTCCTTTTGGCATAGGATTAGTCTCTAAAATGCAGCTAAGATGTTAATTTATAGCAATCAGAAAATATCTTAGGTGTTAGTTTTTCCTGATATCCAGTCAAAAGTAGAAGTCATTGAGGGGCCCTTGGGTGGTTCAGTCGGTTAAGTATCTGACTTCGGCTCAGGTCACAACCATGGCTCATGGGTTCCAGCCCCGCTTGGGGCTCTGTGCTGACAGCTCAGAGCCTGGAGCCTGCTTCGAAGTCTGTGTCTCCCTCTCCCCACCACCCTCTCTCTCTCAAAAATAAATAACATTAAAAAAAAAAGTAGAAGTAAGTGATAGCATTATTTGCACTTGCTCATCAATCATTGAGAGCAAAAGGACCATGAATATCAAATTAGCAGGAGAAATGGGGGTTGTAGGGGAGAGTGACCAAAGCACCCTGTGGATCAGATCTGACCACTTTTGCTTTTGTGTGTTTATGTTTCTGGCTGTTATGATTCTGTTTGGTTAATTTTGATAGGCTAGACTTCTCCAGATGTCTCAAAGCACTTTGTGAGTAGTAAATTTAGTAAAATTAGGACATTAAAAGATAACTAAGTAAAACTTTGGTGTTAACAATAATTCGTTTTCTAGAGTCTTTAGAGAGAAGTTTGTTTTTTAACTTCCTGGTAATTTTCGTTCTGTAAAGCCCAGATTAGGACTGCACATTGGTGCTTAAAATCTGAGCTTTTATTTCCTTTCATTTGGCTGACACTAAGGAGAACAGAGGGTATGATAAAGCACAAATTAAAGGAATCTGGCATTTTTTCAACTACCAGAGAGCAATAGTGTTCAAACATTGATTTCCCATGTGGTCACAGCAATCATAGATTATATAGACATACTTACTGTCCACTGTCAGAAATGGCTTTTTCAAAACATGAATAATAATACATGTATTTATCTTAAGCCCCTTCCCATATCGCCTTCTCCCAGAGGTTTGGGGTAGGGGGACAGCATCAGGGGTAGGTAGGAAGCAAATGGAGAAGACACAGTATAACTTATTTTTTTAGCAGAATTAATTGTTTATCAGTTATTACATTCCAAGAATTAATGAGACTAAGAGGGATGTAGAATGCTTTAAAATGAGGGACAAAACAATATTTTTCATTATGTTGAGACTGAGTTTTTGAAAACATATGTATTTGTAAGAAATGGCATTTTAATGCAAATCAGACGTATTGTAGAATTTATGGGATGACAGAACTTTCCCAGCAGTTTACACTCCATCTGTCCGGGGATGCCAAACTTTTTAAAAAGTAATTTTTGTTGTTGTTGTTGTTGTTTGCTTCGCTAACCCGTTGTACTAATACTTCTGAACCACTGGTTGTGTGAGTTCAGAACATGAGGATACTAGATTCATGGCTGATCTTAGAAATTATCTTCAATTTTTGATTTAGTGGGTAGTGAGTCTGCCGTACTGTTCAAGGCGATAGGGACCCATCTTTTTGTAAATTTTAGATAATTAATAAATTAATCTAAAAATTGTGTGGTAAAGTAGAAGGAAAGAGCTTGTTATAGGAATATTGAGTTCAACTAAAGTGTAACAGATCCTCATTTGAAGTTAAAAGGAGAGAGAGGTCAGGTACATTTGTTTAGGTGCTACTGTATCCTTGCTTCTGAAAGTTTTGTGCAGGAAATGAATTTTCGTGGTTTCTGAGATATCAGACTCGAATGATGCATGCTGGGTAGTTCACACCAAATTTTGTGATTGTGTCCACAAAGCTATTCCGTGTCCACTGGGCAACTTTGGGCCATTGGACAGCTCTCTAGGTTAGGTATAAGAACTCACTGATCTCTTTGTGAGCACTGGGCCACGCAGCTAATTCTGCGTGGTCGTCTCCTTCTAGTCATAACCCGACGTCAGGGTCGCATTATCTTTGTTTATTCTCAAATTGTATACTTACTGTATTTCATTAATTTGTAAAAACCACACTTCTGGGGCACCTGGGTGGTTCAGCCAATGGAGCATCTGACTTTGGCTCAGGTCAGGATCTCACAGTTCATGGCTTCCAGCGCTGCGTTGGGCTCACTGCTTTCATCATGGAGCCCACTTCAGATCCTCTGTCCCCCTCTTGCTGTCAGTCCCCCACTCATGCTCTCTCTCCAAAAAAAAAAAAAAAACAAAACAAAAAACTTTTTAATGGAAAGCACACTTCCAGGCCCATTTTAAGATCTTTTAAATTGGTGAGCATTTTACAGCTGATTGAATGTCAGTTGAATGCAGTTTAAGCAGCGGTTTGGTCCTTTTAGTAACATATTAAATCTTCTTGCATCTTCCCAATGATATCCTAGATTTGGTGGAATTAATATGATATTTATGAAAAAATGACTCTGTGCTATATGCACAAAAAGATGCATCTTCTTGTCCCCATCTTATTCTATTGAATCAAAGTAGGGATTCTAGGCTTTTGGGCTGTAATAAACATAAATAAATTTTATTTTTTTAATGGATAATTCCTCTGTGAACCTCATTAGTTTAAGAGTTTTGTAAGTTGCTATAAGTTCATAGCACTATGATTATACCATGAAACAACTTCTCACAAAAGGCAAATTTTGCTTTTTAAAGTAAGAAAATCCAATAGAGGCAAGTACTTCTGAGCAAAACCTTTCCAGAATATTTCATGAATTATATTGGCACTTCCAAAATAGTTTGTGAAATTTAACTAGGAAAGTCTTTACAGACCCCCTTGCTATATTATAAGCTGTGATATTTATTTTTAAGAGTCTACATATTTGTGGTACTTTTAAAAAACTTTCTAGCCATGTGTAAGAAATGAAAAGATTTGCTTTATGAATACCCAAATGGGTGTGAATGTTGAGAAGAATAAACTAAGGTTTTAGGGAAGAAAGCATTCTTTTTCCTGGCTCCAGTGAGAGAAACGTCAGCTAAGAAGCTTGCTTTTTAGATGTGTTATCTAAATCTAGAATCATTGTCATTAATTATATTTTTTATTTCTGAGAGAGTGAGAGGGAGCCCCATGTGAGTTGAGGAGGAGGGCAGAGAGGAAGGGAGAGCGAGAGCGAGAGAATCCCAAGCAGGCTCCATGGTCAGTGTGGAGCCTGACTTGGGACTCCATCCCATGATCCTGGATCATGACAGATGTCAGAACCTCAACCAACTGAACCAGACAGGCGCCTCTGTTATCATTATTTTTATATGCATTCTTAGAGTTGAAATTTTCCACTGACATGTGCAAAAACTGGGATTGAAGACTAGAAAGTATCTTGATTAAATCAGACTTGTCCTTTAGTGCCTGGCTATTCGGTTACAGAAACCTTTGAATTATAGTTACAGATAATAAAAGTGTTTCATGTGAAGTGAACTTTGTTATGATTTCATATGCTAATATATACATACACACACCTAAAAATATATCCAAAAGATTGCATACAACATAAGAATTACTTATAGCATATAAACACGAAATATAAATATTTAAATAGTGACTACAGTGCTAATTTGAATACCAAATGATATCAGTAACCTAGTATAATTTAGTGAAAAAGCCGAGACATCATGATCTCCTTCAGATTTGAACATGGCAGTACCTGGTTGTTCAGTTCTGCCTGATGACGGTGGATTGAGTTCCCAAAGGTTATCAGAGGGGTTGAAGATTCGACAATTTATTCTCATTAGTCAGCTGATCATGGTGAGGGGTGAGGTGGTTTTGTTTCTGCTAATGAGTAGGCCAGTGCAATGATGGTAATCCACACCTTGTACTTAAGGGAATGATAGACTGCAGCGTTTCTAGAACCTGATTCTAAAAAGGACCTTAGAAAGGTAGATTATTAGAGTGAGCCATAGGAATGCAGTTGGAAGCCTTTGTTTGTTGTTTGTTTTTGGAGAGATAGAGCATGAGCAGGGGAGGGGCAGAGAGAGAGAGAATCTCAGGTAGGTTTCACACCCAGTGGGGAGTCTAACACAAGCTTGATCTCCTGATGCTGGGATCTTGACCTGAGCCCTCCAGTGGAAGCCCTTTCATAGAAATCCCAGGTGAATTTGTCTGTAGAAGAGGAGACCTGATGAGATTTAACTCTCCAAGTGTCTGAAGGGATTGTTTCATGGGATTGAAGTTACATTTAGTCTGTTTGTCTCTTAGGAACAGAATTCAGATTTCCGTTTGTTAAAAGGTTATTTAAAATAGCAAACATTCAACCTAATAAATGAAAATAATTTTATTTATTTTGAGGGAGAGGGGGAGAAGGCAGGGGAGGGGCAGGGAGAGGGAGAGAGGGAGAGAGGGGGAGAGAGAGAGAGAGAGAGAGAGAGAGAGAGAGAGAGAGAGAGAGAATATCCCAAGCAGACTCTGTACTCTCAGTATAGGGCCTGATACAGGCCTCAAACTCACAAACTGTGAGATCATGACCTGAGCTGAAATCAAGAGTCAGTCCCTTAACTGTCTGAACCACCCAGGCACCCCCTCAACTGAGTAAATTATAAAAATCTAATTGGCATTATTAATCGATTAATGAAATGAGCAGCATACCATCTAGCAAGTAGATGGGAACTCCAAAGAGGAATAAAAAAGGAAAGGTTTTTAAAGCTAAGAGAAGGGAGTCATAAACAGAAGAATGCATTATTTCAGGTGAGTTCATCTTCACTTGAGGACAGAGGGTTTTCGTAGGATTACATTATCTTCCTTTGAGGGATGAAGAGGGCCCCGTGACAGATTACCTTATTGGTGCCAGCCAGAAAATTCATGACTGACTGGTTAAAGGTCACATTCCTGAGGGGTTGAGACTGCAGCTAGGTTAGGTATTAAGTCTTGGTTTACTGATTTGGGGCTTTAACCCAAGTGACACCATTTTGGGCCTGTGGTTTTCTTTTTAACAAAGGGAAAGCCATTTATTAGTTAAGAATGTTAAAAAATGGAATTTACTGCATTTTGAGGAAGCAAACTCTATATTACTTGAAGTATTCTGGCCACTTGCTAGAGAGTTTGTTCAGCAGGTCAGTCCTTAAATGGGGGACTAGACTGGATAAGCTTAAGAGCCTTCCCACCCCCAGGGGAATTCTGATTCTTTGATATTGGCTGTCAACTAGAAACATTTCTAAAGAAGTTTGTTAACTACTCTACCTGTTTACCTATTCTTGGGCACATCGAGTTTCATGGTAACCATTACTGGTAGCCAGTAATCATGTAAATGAATGCATTGATTACATAGACTGCTTCTTCAGAGTGCTTATTAGTCTATATCCTAGGAAATCCTGTGGTCGTTTTGTTTTTGTCTTGTAGTATACTAAGAGTTGCTTTATTACCCTTAAAGCTGGAGGACTAGTTTTCACCAAAGTAAAGTCATCTTTGTTGAAATATATTCAATTAAATACCCATCGATAGGATAAAACTTATGGTAATTCTGCCATCTTGTTTTCCCTCTTTTAAACGTTGTGCTGAAATTAAGAGTCATCTAAGTTTGCTTAAAGTAAGTACAGATAAGATGTGTTTCAGGGATCTTGAATGTGCTTATTTTTTTCTTTATTGTGCTCTTTCTTTCTTTTGGTATATTTATTTATTTTTGAGAGAGAGTGCACAAGCAGGGGAGGGGCAGAGAGAGAGGGAGACACAGAATCCAAAGCAGCCTCCAGACTCTGAGTTGTCAGCACAGAGCCAGACATGGGGCTCAAACTCGTGAACTGCGAGATCATGACCGGAGCCAAAGTCAAAGTCAGAAGCTCAACCAACGGAGCTCAACCAACTGAGCCAACCAGGTGCTTCTTTATTGTGTTCTTTCTAGGTCATTATTCCTCTGACTGGTCCATAGAGTACTTACATCAAAGTCAATGATAGGAGATGGGGAGGAAGGCACAGGTGGCCAGCCTTTAAAGAAAAGCAGATTCCAGAGGCCTGGAAATCTACATTTCCAAAAGGCCTCAAAGAGTCTTTCTTTCTTTCTTTTCCTCTCTCTCTCTCTCTCTCTCCCTCTCTCCCTCCCTCCCTCACTTCCTTCCTTCCTTCCTTCCTTCCTTCCTTCCTTCCTTCCTTCCTTCCTTCCTTCCTTCCTTCCTTCCTTCCATTCATCCATCCATCCATCCCAGCATGAATGCAGAGGGCAGAGAAAGAGAGGGAGAGAGAGAATCTCAAACAGGCTCTGCACTGTAAGCATAGAGCCTGATGGCAGGGCTCCATCGATCTCGAGAACTGTGAGATGATGACCTGAGCTGAGACCCAAGAGTCCGATGCTTAACTGACTGAGCCATCCACGTGCCCCAGACCTCAGGGATTCTATGTAACTCACATTTGAGGCTCACAGTTAGAAAGATTTTAGGGATTGTCAACTAACAACTGTTTTGTAGAGTCACAAGAATAGACATAAATGACACGAGTGCTGTGTAGCATATTACTGTTGAAGGAAGCATAGAATTTATTAGGTTCCTTCTTCTTCTTCTTCTTCTTCTTTTTTTTTTTTTTACATTGCATTTGAGACAGTTAACATGGGCAGTTAAGTGAAGTTAACATGGACAGTTAAGTGATTTGCCCAAGGCCTCACAAATGGGAACCCATATCTCTACTTAGCACCACTTGGTTTGGGGGTGGGGAGTACATTGAAGAGAAGAGCTTTTAAAAATTCCATTTGAAGCTGAAGTGAATCAGCAACCAGCCTCCTGTGATGCTTTTTATATGTTGCCATTTTAAATATCATGCATGTGCCATCACCACAGACCTTTTAAGGTGTCAGTTGAACTGGAAAATCATTCAGTTGAGATTAATAGAGGGCATATATTTTCTGAGTGTGGTTTTCTGCCTGGTCTGTGGTCATTTACCCATCAAGTTCACCAGATTGTTTTCTCTTCTGTTTCCCCTACCTCTTCTTCCATGTTAGGTTATCTGTCTAGATCCACTCTTCTTTTCAAAGAGAGGGTCAACTTTCTATCCCAAACTTCCTTTTCGCTACCTACTCTTCACTTAGTTCTATAAACATATCGTCTAACAGACCTGACCTCTTATCTGCAGCCAAGAAATTTTGAATCAAGTATTTTGACATTGTTTTAGTCTTCTAAAAGTGAACCTGGTAGGTACTCCTTGGTAAACATGAGCCTGAAGGTGCGTCTTGTTGAACTTCAGGACAGGTGCACATTCATACATGAGGATTATTTTACAGGTAAAATCAGGGAGAAGAGAAGTCACACGACAGCAGGGGTTTCGAAAAGGCAGTGATGGAGAAGAAGATAAAAATTCACACTCACAGCTCAATCTGCGTAGGAGTGTCTAGAAAGGGAAGGGCGGAGTCCTAATATTTTTCCTTGCAGGGATTTCTGACTTGCTCCTGTTTTGTATGTCATACATACCTGTTTGTGGTTTTGGTCTTGTTAAACTGATAGTACTGCATGTGAGATTCCATTTGGATGTAGTTTTGTTTGTTTTTATTGAACATGTTGATAGTTTTTCCTTTTCCCCTTCTTACCTATCCTCAGATGGTGTAGGCATAGTCTTGGTCATTCCTGATTAGCAAACTGAGGGCTGGTGCTTGTCTGGATGAGATAACTTCAAAATATATCTATTCTTTTGAGAAGCCTTCTGCTTTTTCAGCTTAGGAGAAAAAACACAAAGCAAAACCAGCAGTGAATCGGCGAGGAGACCTTTATGGTAACCTATTCCCTAAACGTAGACCCTTTATTTTCATTTGTCTCGGCCCCCTTAGTGATGGCAGGGTTGATACTCGAGAGTGAAATTGTAGCCTGTTCGGTAAGATGGTGTCTGTGGAACCAGGGTGCCAGGACTAGGAAGTATTTGTGCCATAAAGCGGTCTGCTGCCCCTCAAACAGTGACTGTGTCAGCACATTTTTATAGCTGAGAAAATAGCTGGCCAGGGTGCCCCCACCTTCCCACAGTCACTCAGAGGTGTTTACCAACCGCCTTTGATCAGACTTCAAATGAGAGAGCCTAACCTATTGGTGGTTGTTGTTTACTGTCCGTCCTCAGCCTGCCCTTTGTTTTTCACATACCAACAAAAGAGTGAAAGCAACAGGCTGTGTAAACATGGCTGGCATATAGGGACTCTCATTTACTTTCCTGGCTTCCTCTGTGTGGTTCAGGTAAGACAGAGACGAGAACTATAAACTGAACTCATCATTTCAAAACCCCTTATTAGATCCCAGTCACTGGACAATTTAGAGAAGTTTTATTAGCCATCAAAACACTTTTGTAAAATTAAGTTAATTTCAGAAGATTGCTGGTCTCGGATGTGAGAGACAGTTTCCAGTCTGACATTGGTACTTGGGAGGGAGTGAGCAAGCCTCCTCACTTGGAGAGAAAATGGCATCGGGCAGGTAAACTGTCATTGGTGTCTTAGGAAGCATTGAATTCCTTCCCCCCCCCCCGCACCCCCCCATTTCCATAGTAACTACGGCTTTTTACAAAGTAGTTCTGTTCCATGGATCTCAGATATTTCTCTCTTGCATTTAGATTTAGGGTGCATGAGTTAAAAGAACTAAGCTAGTAAACCATCAATAAAACGCCTTTAGAATGTGGCCAACTGCTTTCCTTTATGGCAAGCGCTCTTGCAAGGACAACTGCCCCCCTGAGAGTAGTTAATGGGGATCCTCTTCAATTTGTTTTGTAAACCTCATTAGAGCAATGGATAATTGCACTCCCCTCAATACATTGAGTAATGATGTGTTGGTAAAGCTATGTACATCAGTGTTATTTGTAATTCAGCTCTCAGGTGGGTGATGTTTTTAATGTTCGTTCATTTGTAACATGAATAATGTCAAACAGCTTGTAAGAAATGCAATCACCTATTGTTGGCTGGTTAATCATTTTGGTACTTGTTTCAGATTTGCCCCTCTAGAGCGTGACCTTGGAATTGTGAAGCAGAGCACAGATAGGATAGGAAGTGCACGTCTGCCCCTGAGTTCTTCACAAAGTTGTTATGGAAGAAACTATTTGCTATCGTGTATTTTGCTCACTGTTCTGTCCCTCCTGGGAGAAGAGGGCCTTTTATTAGCCATTAGCCAAGTGGCCAGCCATTTGGGGGTGGGAGTGGGGGTCTGGAAAAGAAGAGTGGATGATGTTTCATTCATCCCTCTTCCCCCTTGAGCTCCCCTGGAGAGCAGAGAAAGCTGGTGAGAGTACGAAGGCAACCCCTTTAAAGTCCTCAGGGCCACGGTGAATACATTCTGCCTATTCCTGCTGGCATGTCGCCCAGTCATCACCTTTTAATCAACAAACAGTCTTTCTGATTCTTTTCCCTACAAAATTAATAGATTTAATGCTTTTCTTTAAAAATAGCAGTTTGTGTCTTAGCTTGGGACATTTAGAATGAAATTCAAAATACTCTGCTTTCGTACATTTTTTACCTCTAACAAGACTGCCTGGGAGGCTCCACTGAATTTGATTTTGTTATTAGCTGGAGTATTAGCTGTTGGGTGAAATGTTCCTTTTTATTGTGTGTGGGGAAGAGGCGAGCGTTCTTTCTGATGCTCTTGAGGGGCTCCTGGGTTGGATTGCCTGGGTGGCTCAGTCGGTTAAGCATCCAACTTTGGCTCAGGTCATGATCTCACAATCCATGGGTTCAAGCCCTACATCAGGCTCTGTGCTGACAGCTCGGAGCCTGAAGCCTGTTTCCGATTCTGTGCCTCCTCTCTCTCGTCCTTCCCCCCTTTCTCTCTGTCTCTCTGTCTCTCTCTCTTTCTCTCTCACAGACATAGAAAAAACATTTAAAACTTATTTAAAAAAGAAAATATGCTGGAGAAGAAGGCTTTGAAATAAAATGCTTACCACCCTTTTTGATACCTTTAACTTTGCTGCTGATATTTGCAGAGACTTGTCTTTTTAAAATATCAGAAACCCTTTCTCAGTATTATTGAGTTGTATTTGTATCATTCCTGAGAACTTTGAAGTTTGTAAGGTTCTGGGTTAAGTATAAATAAGGAAATTCATGGATTATCTGTCATTAAAACCTGACATTAAAAATCAAAACAAAAGACATACTGAATCTCAGTGTTCATTTAGGTAGTTGAATTAACAGGTTAATATTGGACGTGTTTCATCTGTAGACTGGTAAATTATATTCCATATTTGGATAAGGCAATAAGGGTAAGCTTGAAAGCAGGGCCAAGAGACCTTGGGACGTAGAGCTTCAGCATCAGTGTGAGCACACTGTTTTCTGTTTTGTTTTGTTTTTTTTCCCCCCAAAGAGCAACTTCTTGAACTATTCTCATATGCCTTTTACCTAACTCTTTCATCATTTCTATCGCTAGGCCACAGCTGTCTGGGCTGCATGCCTCACTCCACGCCGAGCTGCACTGTGTCTGTCACAGAGGCCTCAGGCCAAAAGCAGGACACGAAGCTGGGTTTCCCCCTCCCCCTCGCACTTCTGTGCACCTGTGCATTACTCATTCTGCATGCCATTCTCTCCATAATTAAGAACAGAAATGCTTGGTCTCTTCAATGTCATTGTGTCCTTGGCATCGTGCACAGGCTCTGGCAACTAGACCGGGCTCAGCAAAGGTTTACTGAAGAGAACAAAGCAACAATCAAGAGTTCTCAAATCAGAGGGGAGGGCTGCGTTACCAGCCTCTCATAGTACCTACTATCTTGGACAGTCTTCGTTTGCATTTCTGAAGCCCTGAATTTAAATCAAGTCCTTTTTCAAACCGTTAGATCATCATGCCTATTGTGAAATGGATTCACCAACTGATTTTACTCTTGATTGCCGGTCACTGAGAGTTTTCAGTGTCTCCCTTCCCCACCCCGTAGATATTTTTTATCATCCAGTTCTAGAGCTCTTGGCCTCTAATAAAACAATTGCTGCTTATTTATAGTCGTTTGTAGTTAACATGCCTGTTGTAAAATCTTCTCTATGACTTTTAATTCCTTACGGCATGGCATCTCGTTTGATAAGGGTTTATGGAATTCAGTAAAATATTAACTCTGATCACACAGTAATTATATGGATTTTATTAACAGGCCTTAAAACAACTTGATAAGGTAGACTGGGTAGATATATTTCAGTTTTATCGAAATTGCAGAAAATAGGGATTCAGCAGGTTAGTCTCATGTAAGACAATTAAACCTTTGTCTCCCAATGTCCTTATAACACATAAGTAGGAAAACAAGCTCCAAGAGAAACATTTGAAAAGACTTTCATTTTCTTTAAAAAAATTTTTTTTTTTACATTTTATTTATTTTTGAGAAACAGAGAGAGACAGAGCATGAACAGGGGAGGGGCAGAGAGAGAAAGAGACACAAGTCTGAAGCAGGCTTCAGGCTCTGAGCTAGTGGTCAGCACAGTGCTCAACGCGGGACTTGAACCCATGAACCGTGAGATCATGACCTGAGCCAAAGTCGGACGCTCAACCGACTGAGCCACCCAGACACCCTGAGACTTTCATTTTCAATCTGCAAAGCAGGCCTGAGAAGAAGCAGGTTAAGTGATAAGAGACCCATTATTTATGAATCCTATCAGTAACTCAGTTTTGGTTCTTGGTAGAGTGGTTGACTACGGGAAGATTTCAGCAGGAATGTTTAGGCATTAGGCAATTTGTTGTTATGGTCACTTGCTACTTTTAAGGACAGTGGCTGAGCCAGCCTAGAAATTCTTGTAATAAAGCCAATGTCAGAGACATGTGGGGGATCAACTTTCAGAAAACAAGGGCCGATCCTTTGATGTAGAGCTGTCTCAGGACAGTTGAAAGTTAGACACACCCTACTTTCTAAGGTTTCCTAGAAATTAGGGAAAGATAACAGGTACTTTGGGGAGAGGTAAAGAGAGCTGAGATTAGGACAGAGAAGTAGACAACCTTGGGAAAGCATGCATCCTTCCTTTTTTAAAATTTGACTTTTATTTTTTAATCATAATTAATATATCTTGAATATGTTAAAAATTTTTTTAAAGGAAACTATTTCCAAGCTACAAAATGGGAATGTGTTTTTAGAAGAAAAAATCATCAAGGAGAAAACAATTAACTTGCCCATTTGAGAAACTGTAATTCTTCATTTGTCTCTGTGGTAAATGATTGCACACTATTAATCTCTTACTGTATTCATTTTTCTTTTAGTGGCACAATGTTAAAGTTGTTTTTCAAATACCATTATTTGACCAGGCACTATGCTAGGGTACTGTACATCTTCCCGTTACATCTTGCAGTCCTCAGGAAAACCCTTGAAAATAGCCTTTGTCATCCCTTTTTAAAGTCAGAAATGTGCTAACCAGAGACATTTTAAGAAACTTGGCCCAAGGTCATGCTAGACCCAAGTAAGGTCCATTCAAACCCGGGCCTCCTTAGCTTCACGACTTTTTGTTCTTTGCACGGTTCTGATTCTGCCCCTCCCAGCGCGTGTCCTCTCTGGGAAGTAGTTCCGGGTCAGGGAGACCAGCCTGTCTGAGCCCCAGAAGTATGCCATCTATACCTGGCTTCTGTCTGAACATCACACCCGGAGGCGAAATGACTGAGCAGCAGCATTGTAAGGAGCAACAGATTTTACTCCTGAAGGAAAGTAAAATTAGAAACTACTAAATCTACTCCGCGAAATCCAAAGGGCCCTTGAAATGCTCACTTCTGTAATTACTAATGTGTCCATGGGATGATAATCTTTTAAAATCTTGCTAAATTTAGACAGTGCCTGAAATGCCTCCTTGCGTTTATTTGTTTATATGTCTGTATCCCCGTAATTAGACTATCAGTCCTTTGAGGATGGAGGGTGTGTCTTCCTGGTGTTTGCATAGCAAAGCACCTCAAAATAGCATCCTTCCAAATACAAATGTATGAGGAATGAAGATGTTCTCTAGGAGACTTCTATTGCTTTTTGATAATTTATTAGTAACTCCAGTTCTACTATGTTCCCTTTTTTTTTTGGTTATATGCTCATCATCTTAAAAAATGAAGTGAAATGCATGTAACATAAAGTTAACACTCTTATTCATTGGCAGTTAGTAAATTCACAGTGCTATGCAATCACTACTTATATTCTGAAACATTTTCGTCATCCCCCAAAGAAACCCTGCACCCAGTAAGCAGTTTCTCTCCAGATCCCTCCTACCCCTCAGCCCTTAGAAACCAACAATTTGAGTTCTCTCTCTCTATTGATTTATTTATTCTGGATATTTCTTATAAATAGAATTATATAATATGTGATCTTCTGTGTCTGGCTCTTACTGGTTTTACTTAACATAATGTTTTCAAGTTTCATCCACATTGTAGCATATTTGATTTCTTTTCATGGCAAATTTCTTTGTATTGTATCATATTTTATTTATCCGTTCATCCTTAAATAGACATTTTGGCTCTTTCCATCTTTTGGTTATTGTCAGTCATACTCCTGTGAACAAGTGTGTATATGTATTTGGGCCCTTGTTTTTTATTTTTCTGGTTATATACCTAGGAGTTATATTGATGGGTAATATGGTAATTTTATGTTGCCCTTTTTGAGGAAGCACCAAACGGTTTTCCACAGGGACTGTACCATTTTACATTCTTACCAGCAGTGTACAAAAACTCAAATTTCTCTACATCCTACCAACACTTATTTTCCATTTTTCTGAAAATAGCCATTGGAGTGGGCGTAAAGTGGCACCTCATTGTGGTTTTGATTTGTGTTTCCTTAATGACTAATGATGTTGAACATGTCATGCTTCTTGGCTGTTTGTATATCTTCTTTGGTATAATGTCTATTTAAGCCCCTTGCCCATTTTTAAATTGGGCTGTTTATTTTTTTTATTGCCTCATAAGAATTCTTTATATATTTGGGATGCAGGTCTCTTATCAGATATATGATTCGTAAATATGTTTCCTCATTCTGCAATTTGTGTGTTCACTTTCTTACAAATGTCCTCTGCACCAAAGTTTTTAATATTGATGAATTCCAGTTTATATTTTTTGTTGTTTGTGCTTTTGATGTTCTATCTCAGAATTCAACATCATGAAATGTACTGTTTTCTTCTCAGACTTTAGCTCTTACATGTAAGTCTCTGATCCATTTTGAATTAAGTTTTGTATATGATGTCAAGCAGAGGCCCACGTTTATTCTTTACTGTTTGGGGCATTTGGCAATTCCATGTGTATCTGAGGATCAGTTTTTCCATTTCTGCCCAAAAGACCATTGAAATTTTGATGGAGATTACATTGCCTGTGTGATCACTTTGAGTAGTGTTGCCATCTTCACAATATTAAGTCTTCCATTTCATGTCTTCATTTAGGTGTTTTTAGTTCCATTTCTTTAGGTCTTTAATTTATTCCAGTAATGTAGTTTAGGTGTCCAAGTTCTTCACCCCCCCTTGGTCACATTTATTTCTAGATATTCTTTTGGATGCTGTTGTAAATGGAATTAGTCTTTTTCAAGTTTCCTTTTCAGATTGTTCATTGCTGGTGTATAAAAACTCAATTGACTTGTGTGTTGCGTCATACCCTGCAAATGTACTGAATTCATTTTTTAGCTCCGGTAAATTTTTATGGAAAATTTAGGAAATTGCCACATAAAGGATTATGTCATCTGTGAGTAGATCTAGTTTTTCTTCTTCCTTTCCAATTTGGATGCCTCATCCCCCCACCCTGCCTATTGTCCTGTTGAATAGTGGTGGTGAAAGTGAGCCTTCTTGTCTTGTTCCTGATGTTAGGGGGGAAGACTTCAGGCTTTACCCGTTGGGTATGATGTTAGTGGTGGGTGCTTATCATTTTTTAACCCACTAAGTCAGAGGTTATCAGCTTGTGGCCCCTGGACAGCAGCATGTATATCCCCTGAAAACTTGGTAGAAATGCTAATATTTGGGACCTGCCCCAGACTTTCTGATTCTGAAACTGTGGGAGGCAGAGTTTAGAAACTGGATGTTAAGAAACCCTCCAGGCGATTCTGGTATACACTAGATTTTAAGTTTCTTTCAGGATAGGATATGTGTTTTGAGGACCTGTGCTTTATTTCTTTGTGTTCCTTTTCATTCTCTTGTGCAATTAATCAGTGTGGAATAATGTTAAAAAAAGAAGAAGAAGAAGAAGAAAAAGAATGTTCGGGCACCTGGGTGGCTCAGTCGGTTAAGCGTCTGACTTTGGCTCAGGTCATGATCTCATGGCTCTTGAGTTCGAGCCTTACATTGGGCTCTCTTCTATCAGCACAGATCCCACTTCAGATCTTTTGTCTAACTCTCTCTCTCTCTCTCTCTGCTCTTCCCTTGCTGGCTCTCTGTTTCAAAATAAATAAATAAGCTTTAAAAAAAGGAAAGAAAGGAATGTCAAAGTTTCCCAAAGTGCTTACACGATCTCTTACCTTGCCTACGTGTTTTGAGTCACCATAAATAATTGGAGATTCATTATTAGACATTTACAACATTCATCAGAAAACCTCACATTTCATACTCAGTCTTAGATTGATGACAAACAAACAGCACAAGTGTGCTTTCATTTAGTCCATTTATTCTCCTAGTTTCTTGCACTATAATTATCTGCTTACCTGCTAGCTAGGGATTTATCCTTAGGACTATTCCTGCTGGCAAGAATTTCTCCTTTGGCTATTTAGAAAGACACAAGGATCACTTTTATAGGGTTTATTGGATTTTATCACATCATTATTTTGCTTTTATCTTTCTCAGTTTCTTTGCTATGCTGTGGTTTCAGCCCCCTTACATCTTTTTTGAACAAGACAATATTTAACTATTAAGATAAGAATGTGATCTATTGCTACTAAGGACTATTGTTGAAAATAGCCATTTGGACACACAGTGTCAGTTGATAGACAGATACACTAAGTGTGTTTAGTCACTACTTGTTTACCTATTGGTGAAGATTTGGCTTTTAAAAATACCATTTAAAATTGTCCAAAATTGTGGGATAATTATTTATTTATAGCTGGCCTTTTTCTAAAGCTGGTTTAAATGATAATTTATATACCCTGTGTTCCAATTTTCCACCACTCTCACATTTCTGACCCTCCTTTGTATGCTCACCTCAAGTCCATCTAGTTACCCTTGCCCCCCGAGTGGGTAAAGATTCAGAGTATAGCATCAGAGCATGGGGTATGTACGTGTGTGAGCTCTGGGGGTCGCTGTTAGCAGGACGGAGCACAGAGTGAAGCAGAATGTCCTCCCTCACAGCCTTGGCAGGAGCTCAGGATCTCTCCTTGGACATGTGTGGTCCTAAAACTACAATACTGCTGGGCTTTCCTTCAGTCTCTTTGATGTGGGAGTACAGTCCTAACATCATTGTAGAGATTACCATTGATTGACGAAACAGCTCTCCAGCCTTTCTCATTCAAGGTTTGCCATAAGCAAATGAAAAATCATCAACAAATGCCAGCAGACTTTTAAGATGGTAGACCATGCACTTGCATCTTGCAGTTAAATCTTTTAATGACTGTAAACAATCATAGTTCTTATTTGTGTTTCACATCTTGTTCAGTGAAAAAAAATGAATTCTTGACATTTGAAGTCATAGGCTAAAACCTGAAATTGATCAAATTGCCCAAGGCATTTTTCATGGGGTTACTTGGCTCTTAGCAAACATTCTTCTTCCATTCTAAAAATCGTGCATGTGACACTTTTCATCTGTCTATGGAATAGTTCATGTGTTCTCTAGCTGAGCCTGCTTCTTAATTACTTTCCCCAAAAAAGAAATCTGACCACAGTTTGGAAATACTGTATATGTTTGTATACTTTTGTTTTTAGGTGATTTAATATGAATACATACATCTGGGGTAGATCTACTTACATCTAACACAAGGGTTTAATTAAAGGTTCCCAATAAATACCTTAAGAAATAAAAAAAAAAATTTTCCCCAGAGGTTGTAACAGTTCAATGATTTCCCAATATAGTCAGAGAGGAGATTGCTTTGAGAAGAGTGTGTGGCTCCCTCCGTCTTCCCCCAATATATCAACTCTTAGTTTGAACAAGAAAAGAACCATTTTCACCACATTCTAAGAACTGAATGATTTAAGTCTTGTGTGTTGATTAAAGGGTATCGACTAAAAAATCAAAAGAAACCTAGTAGTCCTAGAGTTTGAGTAAGAGCAGTTTGTTTACATTAGGGAAGGGGGTTCTCAAACGCAAACAGTTGAGCAGGGGCAGTAAACTCACTGATTAGGAGACAAGTATTTGGAGAAACTTTAACTTCTCGTATCACCATTGTGCATGGACTTCATTTTGCCAGCTCTTATACTCCTAAATGCCTGTGGGTGCAGTGGTTTATTTCAGAAAGGACAGGACCCTGGGGGCTCCAAGGCACAGCTGAGTTTTGGGAGCCATCACTATATATTTTGCAATGCCCTTTGAAAGGGTTAGAGGACAGTGACAAGAGGAAGGGTAACGAGCATGTTAAAGTCATTGGGCTTCTTTTGAAATCAAGGCGGGGAAGAAAACATTTTCTGGCTGTAAATCACTTAGTTGTCCTACACGCTTTAAAGCATTTCATACAAATGACTTTAACAGTTTTAGGGGTCATGCCTGGGGTTAAGAGACTGTTTGCCTGGTATATATTTCGATGATTAAAAAGCAATACTTTATGGAGATGGTAGCATTTATGTTCACAGTCTCTACTGTCAAATATTTGATATTTATCTGATGAGCAAGGTTTGCCTCTTAAGTCAACAATATACCCGGTGTATACTTGCTGATTTTATGTGTTACAGGAACATGGACTATTAAAAAACTTTTTTTTGTACTCAGTGTAATTGTAACAGACAAGGCAAAGCAAAAAGCCAAAATAAATAGAAAAAAATGTGACGATTCTGATGAGCCATTATTGTGTCATGCAGTGCTCTAAGCACTTTTTCATGTATTGAATTCAGTCTTTAAATCCAACCTAGTGAGGTAGGAATTGTTATTCTGATCTGTAACTGTTGAGAAGTGAGGCCGAGAAAGTCTAAAGGAATTGTCTAAGGTCACACACCCAGTGTGAATAATGAACTAGGGACTGAAACCTGTCAGAAGCTATGCTTTTAACGCCTGCTTATAAAGCCGAGCGCATTGAGTCTCGGGGACAGTGCCCAGGCTAAGGCTGAAATACTTGCCTATGTGTGTGTTTTTTTAAGTGAGTCAAATAAAAAATATTTAGTACATACCTAAATGTCTTTTGGGCCGTGGCCAAAATGCTGAGGCTGATGAGAAAGACGGATTTGGAAGATGATTTGGAAAGTGTCTTCAGTGGCTGGTGGTTGGCTTAGTTTAAGTCGTACTTAAAAATGGAATGGGGTCATGCAAATATCCGCTCACATGTCATCGTCGTCTTTTGCTTTAATCAGTTACCAGTGTGTTAGCATGTGCGTTACTGCTGGGGTTTTGTATGTGTTTAGAGCTTATCATTTAGTTTAGTTGCTTTGGTATATTGTCCGTGGAGCTGGAGTGAACCACTACAGTCAGAGGGAGTTTTACATGAATATGAGCAGCTTTTCTGCCTTTGCTCCTGGTTTTTTTGCTGGACTCGCAGATCTGCTGATAGACACCCATTGTCCCTCCACATCCTGCACTGGTCCACTCCTGCGTGCAGAGTATTTATAACACTGGATTGTACCCGGAGGTGAAAGGTGCATTATGCTTACAATGTAAATGCAGCCCTGGGTAGTGGGATCTGTCTTCTTTTGCCAAGAAAAGTGTTGTATTTTTCTTGGTTTTTGTTACAGCTGAACAATTTTAATTGCCGGCAGCACAGCACACTTTAGGAGAAAGCAAATAAACAACACAAGGCACTTGGAGCCAGGAAGTCGCATCTCAGACTAGAAACACAGCTTTGGATTGACATTTGGGCAGTGGGTTGCTAAATAGGGGAGCCGGCTACCAAACTGAAAACCAGTGACCGTGAGCTTCTTGCACTTCTAGGGAAACTGTTCAATCATAGGGTCATCGGAAAGGTGTTAGCAGTTGATTTTAATGTTATGATGATCAGTTCATTGGTAATTAAATATTAACTCAAATGATGTCTTAGGTAACTAACTGAGGTAACTGCATTCTTGTTTGCCGTAGACATGTGAGTAACATTTATTGAATTTAATATTTTGAAACTAATGTCTTATTAACTGAATGCTTTACTTTGAAATAATCCAGGTAAATTTGACAGGAGTACTCCTAAGCATGCCTACTTTGAAAATATGAACTGTTTTCTCCTTGAAAATAGTCAAGTCGTTAATTCTCTTCAGGTTTGATAATAATTTTATTTAAACACCAATATTATTTTGAGTGATGTGGATTTTTTCAACGGTTAATATCTTGCTCTTGTCTCTCATAGGACCTGCTGAAGTTCCCATGATGTCACCCAATGGGTCCATTCCCCCCATCCATGTGCCTCCAGGCTATATCTCACAGGTAACCGTTGATGGACTTTCCCACTCACTAGGGGCAGATCGTCGTTTCAAGAGACTATATCCGGTAGCTGCAAAAACTTACTCCAAGATTAATTTAGCCAGGGTCATGCTAGACTCGTCATCACTTTTGTAGTACCACATGGTCCTTCCCAAGTCTTGCCCTTTGATTTGCCAGAGAGCCAGAGAGAGAGAAACATAGTAGGGCTACTAGGCTGTCCTCAGCCAAGGTGCATCGACACTTGATTGTGCCATAGAGATTTCCTTCCATCTGTACCACAATTTGCTGGAAAGAAAGAATTGGTAGATAGACTTAATTAGTAACAACACCAAAGGAGGCATTGTTCAAGCCAATAAGGCCTGCCCTCTATTACTGGAGTCCCATTTCTCTGCGGTGTGGCCTCACCTGGGCGTGGGGAATTGTTGAGTGTGATGGCAGAACCTGGCTGTGGTTGTACTTGAGTTTCTCTGAAATATAATTTTTCTTAGTAAAATAGCAATGGTGATTTAAAAAAATAATAGGAATTTCAGAGGTATGTGGGAAGGATTAAAAAAGAAGTTAGGATAAATGCTACAGGAGAAACTAGACAAAGTTTACGGTGTGCAGGGTGCCTGGAACATGGAAGTCTCTGCGACCTTTATTCTGTCCTGTGCTCAGTGCCAGATGAGCACATCCCTTCTCTCCCTGCACAGCTTCCTTTCCAAATGCCGAATTGACTCTTTTTCTTTCTCTGTGCATTTTGTTCTTTCTTTGCGTGATTATTAGAGCATTCTGTACTCCTTGGGGGTGGGGGGAGAATCAGAAAAGACAAGAGAGACTAGAAAAGAAGACATTTATAATTTTACTACCCATGGAAGATAACCATTGCATTAACATTTGTGGGATTATATTCTGGATTTTGTTCCTTTCTGTTCTTCCTCTGTCTGCTTTTAAAGTGGTTTCAAATGTATAATTTTCAGTTTTTAATGATTTTGTTCGGGTGAAAAAAATTGGCAGCTACATAGGAAAATTGCTAAAGTGCAGGCAGGAATCAAAGATTTATCCTTCTCTGATGTAAAAACTTAGCCATTTCTTCACTGTCTAAGCCATAGTGCAGCCACTATAATTTCATTTTTTCCATTCCTGCTTTTACATGAGTCAATTTGAGATCTTTTTTTTTTTTTTTGAATACTCAAAATGTTGGCCAGTTTCCCCACGGTTGCAAATAAATGACTTGTTTTATACAAGTCTTTGTACATAAGAGTCACTAAAAGGAGAGAGGGGGAGGGCGGGCCCTTCCAGCCAGGACCCGCAGTGATGGATCCCATCCACGTCACCAGTCAATTAACAGAAAAGAACAGGAATGTAGAATTCCATTATGTCTCCTGCTCATTTATTTTGAGGAAGTGTTTCATTCCATTGAACCGTTTTCAGTTCTCACAGTTGTGACAGTAGAAATAACACCTCCTTTCACACACTAAAGGTCCATTTAAGGAATAGCAGTTAAAAGTTGGGACATTCTTGGGCAGAGAAACTGCAGTGTGCTTTTCTTTGCTAGTGGTGTTCCTGTGATTGCACTCACTGCAAATCATTTATTGGGAGTCCTAGGGAAAAACAGAGAATTTTAGACCATGGTGTATTTCTGACTCCCTGAAAACTTCTATAGAAAATCCAGATAGAAGGATTAATAGCAGAACTGTAAACTCACTTTTGTAAAACTGATGATGGAAGCATAGTCAGCACTTTCTCGACTGTGAATTATGGCAGAAAATGCTAGAGGATATTGGAAGGATAGTAGAAATGGAATCATTTGGATTCTCAGTCGAGAAAAGAGAAAAAAGCATGTAAGGCATGAGTTCAATTTCATTTAGATTGGGCTCCTGGATTAGAAGATGGGCCCAGAGTTACTTGACCTTCGGTAGCAACACTGTCTCTTTAAGTGTGGGAGTAAAACCAATGATTAATATGGAAGAAAATTGAGAAGCAGGTAGAATGTGTGTACATCTTTTTAAAACTCACAGCATATACCCTTCAAAGAAATGGGGAGGTTGGAACCAAGAGTAAAATTTCTTAGGAGACTTGTTATCACCAAAAAATCTAAGGAGCAAAGTACATTTTGTCACGTAGTTCTGGAAAGAAAAAATCACACATACACACACATTCTCCTTTCGGCTAGACATATTTGAGAAGTGCCCAATACTGGTCTGTCCCTATGTGCGCCAACACTCCACTGAATCCCCATAGTTCTTTTCCTCAAATACATGTGGCTCCCTTGTTCAGATCTAGAGTTGGGTGTACATCACATAGATGCAGAGTTCAGATTCTCAAGTATAGAGGATGCGTCTTGAATAGTCAGCTTTGCTCTCCTTTCAAGGGCCACCTGTTGGCCTACATTGCTACCACCTTAAACTTCTGTGCCTTGGATACATAGCTGGTCTCTTCTCAACTACATACTTTTGTGCCCATATTTCCCGCTTAAAATACTCTAGAGACTTTCTTGGTTTGACAGTTCAATCATCCTTCTCATTCAAATGGCCCTTCCCAGTGTGACCCTTTCAAGAACCTCCAACACAGAAATGGTGGTTCTGTTTTTTCAGCATCTTTGGAGCTTTGCCTCCATCTCCATCATGAAATACAATTTTATAGCCATCCTTCAGAACTCGTAGTGCCTCATTGGGATTATTTCTGAGAATCTAGAATACTGCTTGGTACCTAATAGTAGGTACTTGATAAATGTTTCTAAATGCAAATGACTGGCCAAGCTGAAATTAAAGTAAATGTAGCATAGATCTGCATCAAAGATTTAGAGGTTCGAGTAATAAAATACCTGACAGCAAGATCATAGGGAGGTGCACCTACAAGAATGAAATTGTCTGAATGTGGATTTAAGAGGAAGAGGAATGCCAAGACAGTGCAGAAAAGGAAAGAATAGTCTCGTCAACAAATGGTGCTGGGACAGCTGGCTATCCAAATGCAGAAGAATGAAGCTGAACCTCTGTCTCACAGCACATGCAAAAGTTAATGCCAAATGAGTTATAGACATAAGTATAAGACTAAGACTGAAGAACTCTAGGAGTAAAATTTTATAACCGTGGATTAGGCAGTTGATTCACAGATTTGACTCTAAAGGCACAAGCAGCAAAAGAAAAAAATATATAAATTTCTTTTCATTCAAATTAAAACTTTTTGTGTTCCAAAGAACACCATCAACAAAATGAAAAAGGAACTCAGAATGGGAGAAAATATAAGCAAATCATTTATATTTCAGAAGGGACTTGTAAGATTCTTTATATATTCTAGATACAACTGAAGAATAAAAAAAAAACCAATTTAAAAATGGGCAAAGGATCAGAATAGACATTTCTGTAAAGAAGTTGTATAAATTGCCAATCAGCACATGAAAAGATGCTTAGCATTGTTTTTTGCCTGTTTGTTTCTTATGCAACAAGGTGGTTTTATCAAAGCGTGGGAGCCAGGACCCATGGGCAGCGAGAGCTGCCAAGAATCTGAAAATCATTAACCATCAGTGTAATGCAAATCAAAACCACAATGAAATATACTTTACTTATACTGGAATGGCTGTAGTTAAAAAAGAGATAAAAGCAAGTGTTGGCAAGGATGTGAAAGAATTGGAACCATTATATACTGCATGTGGTGATGTAAAATGGTATAGCATCTTTGGAAAACGATTTGGCATTTCCCAAAATAGTTAATAAAGAGTTACTGTATGACTCAGCTATTCCACTCCTACGCATATACCCAAGAGGAAGGAAAAGCCAGGTTAACACAAAAACTCTGAGGTGAATGCTCAAAGCAGTATTACTCATAATAGCCCCCAATGGAAACAACTCAAATGTGCATCGCATTTATGAATGGATAAATTTCATGTGGTATATGCATGCCATTGGAATATTACTCAGCCATAAGAACCCATGATAAATGCCAAAATGTGGATGAACCTTGAAAATATTATACTAAGTGAAAGAAGCCAGACACAAAAGCCATATACATACAGTATCATTCCATTTATTTATAATATCTGGAATAGGCAAATCCGTAGACACTGAAAATAGATGAGTTTTTGCCAGGGTCTGGGGGAGTGAGCATTAGGCAGTGACTGCTAATGGGCATGGCACTTCTTTTGGGGTGATGAAACTATTCTAGAACTTAAACAGAGGTGGTGGTCATTCAGTTCAAATGTCTGTATCAGACACTGTAAAAAGATAGATTTTTATGATGTGTAAATTGTATCTCAATAAAGCTTTTATAAAAGAAAGGAAAGAGATAGTGACCAAGTCCTAATTATTTATCAGTGAACAACGGGACAGCTGGGGAAGATGGGCCAGCTTGCATTGGTGCAGGTGGCAATGGTGATGGTACCTATTGTGTAAGGTAGTCACTACTCTGCTAAATGCTTTCTTTACGTCTGTAGCCTTCACCATCTTAACTTGACATGGGACGGAGCTGAGGTCCTGTGGAGAATGAAAATTGCACCCTAAGCATTTGTGAGCTCACTGACCTATTTCCCTCCGTGTCGTGATTTCAGAGTCAGCATCATTCTGTCTTGATGTGTATATTTGCTTTATGTTACATTACTTTCTGCCAGTGTGAGTGGGGATGTGTGGTGTGCCTACTCATGCATTTCCAGTGCTAAAACACCAACCAGTCACCTATGACGTAGTCCGTCACTGGAAGAAAATTGAAGGGGGCTGCGGGGGAATGATTAAAGATGTTACATTAGTAACTCTAATCTGAGTCAGTAGAGAAATTCTTGATTATTGCCTTCATTACATAATTTGATAGCTGAAAGTACTTTAAAGATAAGTTGATGAAATTGATAAAATACAAATGTCAGTAATGCACAGATTGTCTTCTAGAAAGGCAAATGTGTAGTGTCAAAGGCTGCTCTGGGGTGCAGTCAACAGCACAGTCTAGGTTGTTTTGGGTTGAGAAGGACTGAACCCATGGACCTAAAGATAGCGTGGACTTAGGGTAGGATAGAAGGGCAGTGGAATCATGTCATTTCAACCCAATGATCTCTGATATCGCAGGCTTTTATGTCGTTGAGCGTGTGTGTGTTTTGTGCTTACCTTTTGGTGAGAGGCTAGGGGACGCTTGAGGAAAACATAACCTGAGCTTTTCCACTTAGAAGAAAATAGAGGCTAAGTTTTTTTTTTTTTTCAACTATAAGAAAGTAGACTTAGAAAGGAGGGAATTTAATCTTATCACACTCATCACCATTACTTCCTTTATGTAAAAACAATTATGAATGTGATTAGGGCTGAAACTTGGGGGGGGGTCAAGTATTACAGCTGGGAAGAATACGGGCATTACTTGCAGAGACCTGCCTTCCAAGTCCACCGCATTTCACCACAGCTGCTTTCCACGTAACTTAACAAATGCTTTTGCCACATACGTGAATACCTACCCGATAGGGTAGAGGTAAGAATTAAGAGAAATGTTATGTGAGGTCTGTAGTCCACAGGGCCATCCAGTAAGTGGTAGATGATATTATGACGAAGACTGTTAGAACAATCTGGTGAAACTTTTGGCAGACTTTGCCTTCCTAAATGTATACTGAGATTGCACCGTATGAAGCAAATTTTTCCTTTCATTGTATACTGGCTGCAGTTTTTCTCAGATTCTTTTAACCTCATCCTTAACTTTCGAATAATTTATTTGTAAAAATTTCTTAAGCAGATGCCTTGAGTTTTATTTTCCATGCTTCCATAGTAATTTATGAAATATTTTTCAACTGTTACGGGAAAGGACTTCATGTAGACCAAGAGATTTAAGCATATGAAAAGAAAATGTGAGACATCCAAGTTAATGTTCTGTCATTTGGGAAACCACTCTTTTTCTAGATTTACTGATGTAACTTAAAAATTCCTAGTAGTGGTCAAAATAAGTGTTTTTGTTGTTTAACCACAGGCTCATGCTTTCCCTCATTTCATCATTTTGGGGATTAGTTAGTGGGTCAATATCTGTTGAAATTGTATATGTTTCATTTCCCTTGATGAGGGAAAGGCAAGGAATCTATTGAAAAATTCATGTAAATTTTGGTTAGTCATTCTCCAGTGGGGGTTGTTTTAAGAGTTGGCCACAAATCAGAGCCCCTGTGAAGAAATAATGGGGTCTGTTAGGTGAAAGGCATGGAATACTTTTTCCCATTTTGCTCAGCTGAGCTAGCTGAGATCTGTAAGAATTAGCCTCAACTACCTGCCTTTGGTAGTTATGACCTGGGATTAAACCAATGCTTGGGTTCCACCTTCAACATTTTGAAAATGATGAGCAGAAAGAATAGGGGATTGCCTTGTGCCCTGATAGAGAATCCAACCCATTTGGTAGCCAGTCATAAGAGAATTGGAATCTTTCAAGACTTTAAATCCTTTGAAAGAATTGATTTTTCTATAGGAAGTTAGCAAAATGTTCCACTATGAACAGAGTACGTGCATGGCGGCTGGGACTTCTAGGGAAAAGAGCAGAGGGCTTACACATCCATTCTGTTTTAATTCCATTATGAACAGACTTGGAGCAACTTTATTTTTTCATTTTATGGCTTATTTTGTCTGAGGAGTCAATTAGAGACAGGGCTGGCAATGCTAAATTAATGTACCAAAGATGTACCCTCCCTCGAAGAATTGTGCGAGTTTCCTCTTTCTGAGCCTTCACTTTGTCTCCCTGTTCTGCCTTTTCTCTTGGATTTCTTTCCTTTGTTTCTGCGATCCTGACATTGTGGCATTGGAGAGCACACGGTTAACAGGAAGGAAACCTGAGCCTGAGTGGGCTCCGCATCTAACCCCTTGTGTGACTTTAGGAACAGTTTTATTTATTTGGGTCTTCACTCGCTTTCTTACTTGATCATTGTTGGTCTTCTTCCCTTTTAGCATGTAAGCTTCACAAGTCCAGGGATCCCCACGTGGCCTCTGCATCGCTGGGTCTCCAGTTCCTTGAAAGGTGTCCAGCATATAACAGGCATTTTTCAGAATTTGGCTGGCTGGCATCTTTATTGTGTAGAGGGGGAGGGGAAAGGAAATGTTTGAGGATCTCTTAGGTTCTTTTCTGATCTGAATTTGGTGATTCTACTGTATGGCTCATATTATTCCTTAAAAAGGAGACCAAATGGGAATGTAAGTAAGTTCCATAAACAGTTGTTACCAAAATGGTATGGCACCCTCCTTTGGTATTTAGCATTCTATTGACTAGAGTGCTAACTGGGATGCTGTGTGTTACTTTTATAGAAAAATGATAGTTGATTTTTCCTTCTTTAGGATTATTTTTATTTATGTATTTTTACAGTTTACTTATTTTTAATGTTTATTTATTTTGAGAGAGCATGTGTTCTTGTGCACATGAGCCAGGGAGGAGCAGAGAGGGGGAGAGAGAATCCTTAAGCAGGTTCCTTGCTGTCACCCTGCCACAGGACTTGAGCTCTGAAATGTGAGATGACCTGAGCCAGAATCAAGAGTCAGATGCGTAACTGACTGAGCCATAAGGTGCCCCTGAAAGGTTTTATTTTTAAGTAATCTTCGTACCCAACTTGGGGCTAGAACTCACAACCCTGAGATCAAGAGTCACATACCTTACAGACTGAGCCAGCCAGAAGTCTTGATTTTCATAATAATAAAATTGAGACAGTGTCACATGCAGAAATGACTTCTGAATCTTTAATAAGAATTGAATTGTGTACACTATTTAATTATTTGTATCTATGACTACGTTGCACAATCATTTGTATTTCTAAATTGGTAACCTACATTTGTCATATGTAACAGCTGTTCTTGGAAAAACACCTTTGCTCAACTTGTTGGGCACAAAAGTTTATTAAGGTCAGGCGGATTTTATCTTCCTGCCCACTCTGAATATACATAACTTGGTTTATTAACTTGGATTTACATAATAATACAGTTACTTTGCTCTGTGATAGATATGATCCGAGTATCATCACAGATTCTTAACCCTTGTACCGTAGAACCTAGTGGTGGATTGGTGAGGCATTTGTAAATGTAATACAGAAAATTCATAGATGCAATCTAGAATAATCTGTCTATGTTTCCATGGGCATGAGTGTGTCTGAGACAATGGAGTGAAGAGATGTGATTGGCTCTCTCTTCCATGCAGATCCATGGAGATGGCCTGGGCTGAAAAAAATGGTGACTGCCTCCAGATTCCTGTAGTGATATCTTTATTAATATATTAAGGCAGTTCAGTTCAGCACAGATTACACCATCAGATCTTTACTTACTGTTTGTCTTCTGACAGATATTTTGCTCCTTAAAATAGCATTTCTATTTAGTGTGAAATGCTCATTGGGTCCATTTTACTGATGGAAATTCTGTGATGTAACTGTCCTCACTTGTCCAGTGTGCTTATGTGCCTTACAAATATTGGGGAGGATTAGATTTGATTTTTGATCTTCAGATGTGTTTTCTTTTTAGTATTTAGATTGGTGATGTACAACAAAATACAATAGAAGAGACACAGCATTTCTATGGTACTCGGCTATGAATCTTGATCCCCCACTTAGCTGGCCTTAGGTTAAGTTACTTAGTTGTTCCCGGAGATATTTCACCTTGAATTTAGGACTGTGATGTTCCCTGTGTTAAGGGTTTGCTGATTATGTGAGTTAAGTTCTGTGCTGAGCACTTTATAGGCTACTGAATGATACACGAATCACAGGGGTTTTTAACGTCACCTTGAATTGTTACACCGAATTAATCACTTTGTCATTTTGGCTTCAGCATCAGTGCCCAAAATTTTATTTCTGCTTGGAGAAGAGCTGTCTTGGCCATCAGCAGTATCTTGAGATGCTTAGTTCTTTCTTTTTTAAAATTTTTAAATTATTTTTCATGTTTATTTACTTTTGAGAGACAGAGAGACAGAGCATGAGCAGGGAAGGGGCAGAGAGAGAGGGAGACCCAGAATTAGAAGCCCGCTCCAGCCTCTGAGCTGTCAGCACAGAGCCCAAAGTGGGGCTCAGACTCACAAACTGTGAGATTATGACCTGAGCCAAAGTCAGACGCTTAACCAACTGAGGCACCCAGTCTTCCCAAGATGCTTAGCTCTTTCTCAGCAAGGACTTCTCTACCCCTGTGGGACCCTCAGGTTGGAGCAGCTGAGGTGTGGTGAGATGGAGTTGGAGCCAGCTGAGGACTCAAACTTGGTTCTGCAGCTCCTGAGATGTTCTCACAGCTTGTTGGGCATCCTTTTTATAAAATCTGGAAGGTCTTAGTTAACTCCCAGTGTCCACTCAACTACAGCAATTACAGGCTTTACTGAAGGTGATAGGTTAAAGGGATACTGCAGACCATGGACTTATTTCCGTCCTCCTCTCCAGCTCTCCGGGTTTTATTATAAATCACTGGGTAGTTAACCCAGACAGAGTTAGGTGTGTTTAGTAAAGAACTCAAAGTTGATTCTATTTATATGTATGTGCCTTAGCTGTGTTTTTATCAGAGTCAAGATTTACATAAGTGTGAGTAGCTTGTCCTGTTTCTCTGTGTGAAGGTGTTGACATAACAAAAGACAACAGAAGGGTGAGCACTATTTATGCTCGTGTCTCCTTATACCAGTCACCTCTGGAGCAAGCCTGTTCATGTCCAGAAGAGGACAAATGCCACATAGTGCCTTCAGCTTGTGATCCCCTATACAACCAACTCAGATTTGTATCTGGATCTGACCATTTCCCGCTTAGTCTATTCCCAGCCGTTGCCTAGAGTTGGCCATGTAGGTTAAAGATTAAGCACTGGAGTGCCTGCGTGGTTCAGTCAGTTAAGTGTCCCACTCTTGATTTCTGCTTGGGTCATGATCTCACGGATCATGATCGAGCCCCACATGGGGCTCTGCACTGACAGCACGAAGCCTGCTTGAGAGACAGAGCCTCTGTCACTCTCTCTCTGTGCCCCCCCCCACCGAGTGTGCTATAAATAAACAAACAAACAAACAAACCAATAAAGCACCAATGGGAAACGTAAGATTTGTAGATATAAATGAGTATATAGGTAAAAATGGGGGAGTTTTGTTTATTTGTGAGTCATCTTATTGCTTAAAACCTTTGGTTTGGTTATTGATAAAGCAAATGAACTCAGTTGTTTACTTAACACTGGCAAGAACTGTTTGAGAAAAGTAATTGGAGTTTTTTTTTGATTCAGGGGAGGCTATCATTCTATAACTATTCTGCAGAAAAATCTTAAGATATTATTGAAAGGGCATTTTTAGAAACCTGGAAACATCACCAGTAATTCATTTTTCCTTTTGGCTACAAAACCAGGAGTGCTGTGTGGCAGAAGGAGCTGGTCCTAAACCTGGAGGGTTTATTGTCTAAAGCACAATGATGATGGAACATTGGAAGGAGCAAATAACATTTCATCAGTGTTAGCCATTATGGATAGGAGGAGAAGGGAAAATGAGAAGTAGGGTTTGCTGTTTTCAACCACAGTTATAATCCTTAAATTTGAAAAGACAGGAAAAAGTTAAGTCAGGATGTTTGGGAAATACATTCAACTTTGCCACCATTTTTAAGTCCAGTAACTTAACTTCATCTATAAAATAGAACGACTACTTGCTCCTACAACTCTTCAGTTACTCTTTGAATGTTCCTCTATTACAGTTTTCACTTTCTTCTAATGGCACTTGGGTGCTGAAGAGGGGAGTTTCCACCAGGGTAGCAAGAGGGCCTGGGCTAGGGAAAGGGGATGGTCTTTAGGTTTCGGGTCTCTGTCTTCCATGAAGAGCAGACCTGCTTTTCCTCTTGTATGTTGTTCACTATATTAGAAAATGCAGAGTGAAGGGTTAGTGAAAGAAGGAAATGTGAGAACCAAAGTAACGCTTTTGTGCTCCTGTTTGGTGATGAATAAAATTCCTCAGCTGCTTTTGCAATTGCAGTAGAACCTAAGGTGGAAATGTTTAATTTTTCTGTGTCTTTCTTTTGGTAAAAGTAACATTCACTCAGAATAAGAGGTTCAGGAATGACAAGTGGAGAATTAACTAGGTTTAGATTAACTGAGATTTTAGAGTAGGATGTCTGATACTTACCTGAGTTATGGGGAAAATTTGATAATGAATGTGTAAATAAGTCCTCCTAGACCTTAAGTCTAAACAGAGAAATCCTTCTTTTTCCTTCTTCTCTTTTCTTCTCTTCTCCATTCCCTCCCCTCCCCTCCCCTACCCTTCCCTCCCCTCCTCTTCCCTTCTCTCCCCTCCCCTCCCCTCCCTTTCCCTCCTCTCCCCTCCCTTCCCTTCCTTTTCCTTCCTCTCCCTTCCCCTCCCCTTCTCTTCTTAGTCAACATTTATTGAAAGCCTACTGTGTGCCCAGGTACCCTTGGGGGACTTACAGTTGGTGCAAGAGACAGATCTGTATACAACCTATGCTACAGGACAGAGGTGCTGGCAGAAAATATTGCTTGGCCTTTTCTTCCCCCTTGTTCACTGCTCACGTGCTTAGTTTTAGCTGAGACTTCATTCCTTCCTGGAATGGCCGGGAGCCCATTTCAAGTATGTTGGCAGCAGTTAGAAATTGATTTTGAGCCTGATTTTCACAAACTCATTTGGTCCCAGTTTTCTGTGTGTGGTCAGCTTAGTGCTCATGCCACTGCAGCAGACTGGTGCCTGGCCTGCGTGCGTGTGGGTTCATGCGTGTCCACATGCTGTCATGCTACCCACTTCCTGGATCATCTATGGCCATCTGGAACAGTCTTTAAAATGTTTCCTTTTGTTTCCTGCCATTTAAGCTCTTCTTTTGAATGCTGTGGCTTGCAACCCAGAAGTGGGAGGAAGAGAGTTATAGAAACTGAGGAGTTAATAAAAATTTCCTGTGGAACATTTTATTTCAATAAGGGGAAATAAAATGCTCCACAGGAAATTTCTCTTTGGCTTTGAGAAAGATGGAGAATACTAGATTTTTGAAAATGTCTAGTGATTTTTGTGATTTTTGAAAATTTGTGAATTTTGGAAAAGTGAGTTCTAATTTCTGACTAGCATTTATGGGACTTAGTCTCTAATTTTTCTTTTTATATTATTCTTAGAGTATAGAGATGAATTCTACCTATTTTCTTCTTCACTCCTCCATATCCAGTGCTTAGCTCATAGTATGCTTTAGGAAATGATTGTGGAATTGAATACAGGTGCTTTGTGTCTGCACAGTGTCACAATTTCATTCACTGTAAAAGCAAATGAATCTCTCTTTCCAGTTGTCAGTTGTGAAGCACATTTTATTGTCTCAGGATTCTTGGACTGAACTCTAATATCTGAATTCTTCGCTAGTAATATTTCTTTATGACCCTAATTTTTAAACGAAGAATGCTATTACCACCATTTCCTCAGTGGCTTATTATTTTGTGCATTGTTATTGCTCCTTGGACTTCCTTACTCTTTTTCAGGGAATATAGGCAGAATTTCCTTATCAAGACTAAATTTGATAATTAAATATGTTGTAGTTTGTGTTATGGAAGAACAATGAAATATTCAGCATATAGTTTTGACTTGTGTTTCTGATTATTTCAGAATTAATATTTCATTTCTTGAAAATATTTTTAATGTTGAGGCAGACCTTTGCTGGTAAGGGAGCAGGTTTCTGAAAGAGTTGCATTACTCATGTGCATGTAAATAGATGTCTTTCCCAAATACCACAGAATAATTTAAGATAATTAAAAATTGGGCTGTCAAACAATTTTCATACATGCAGGCAATTTGTGGTTTTTAAAAGCTACTTAGTTTTCTAACTGGGGACCTATTTTTTTGTGAAGGGTAATTTATACATCAGATTTACTAATTTTTTGAATTAGTGGCAATACTTATTCTTACAAAATATAGTGGTAAAAAAGTAATTTTTAGTTGCCTTATATTTTTGTTTTTTTCCTCTACTGGAATTCTTATCTTTGTTAGTGCTTTTTGTTAAACTCTTTAGTACTTTATTTTAACAAGTCAGAAATCATGATAAAACGAACATAATTTCTTTGAGGGCCCTGTTTTTGGTTTTACTTGGTTGAGTCTGTGAGGCTTGTTGACCATTGGAACACTTACAGTAACGAAAATAATGAAGGTTGCAAGTTTCAAGAAGACAAATACTTTGCTTCTGTGAACCTGCCAATGTTTACCACATGATTGAATGAAGGTTCTGTGAAAGAGGAACATCTGGAATATGCCTTCCTTTTTTCTTTTTTTTAATTTTAATTTTTATTTATTTTTTTTTTTCCTTTTTTCTTAATAGCCGGTGGCGGGGGGGGGGGGGGGGAAGAAGACACTATAGAATAATCCATGTTTATATCAGATAGTAAGAAAAATCTGTACTTGTACAAAAGTTGTACAAAGTGTGCTACCTAATGTCATTTTAGATAATATAGAAGATGCTAACGCATGTAGTAGAATTTCCAATGTCACAGTTTAAACATCATTTCACATCTACCTGTGAATTTACAGCTATGCCTTCATAAATGAGGTTAATGTAATTAGCTTGCCAAAACCCAGAAGAAGTTACAATTACTAAAAATTATATAAAAACCCACGGCTGAGTCTGACTCAGAATCTTAATTTTAAGGAGTTAATATTGTTTTCTTAATGAACTGTTTACAACATAGTTAATTCTGAAACGATCATGTTAATTAATTCATTAATAAAAATAAAGATTTTTGTTGTCTTACCATAGAGACTAATGGCCATTACATCAAACGAGACCTATCTTGTGCACCCAAGTACAGACTAATGTTGATCAACTTGCCATTTTGTATCAAGAGGTATTTTAAAAAACAAAACTTACTGTAAAATTTTTTTATTAGAATGCTTTAGACATGATTTAAGTCATTTTATTTTGGCCTGTAATCAGCCTCCTGAAGTGTAATGAGAAATCTATTCCAAAATACAAGTTTAATTTTCAGGGTATTTATTTATTTATTTAGCGAACATCCTACCGGTGTGAGCCTGATTGTCTTAAATACTTGATTAGAGCAGCTGCTCTCTCTGGCCCTGCGAGTCCCCTTCCTTGCATGGCCCTGACCCAAGGTCCTTTCTGTCAGCTGTCGCAGTAGTACTAATTCTTTCGGGTCCCTGAAGCGCTCCCTGATCCTGTCTTTCCCTGTACTTTTCTCTGTCCTCCTCAACTTCTCTTCTTGATTGTGGTGTCTGTTGTGTTATTTCTTAGCTTGCATCTCAACAGAAGTGTTTGCTTTTAGACCAGGTAGCATGGAGTTGGCCAGACAGGCAGTAAACATTGTCATTGAACAGCCTTAGCCATCTGCCTTAGGGGAATTAGAAAGCATTTGGGGGAAGTATGGACATAGTGTTGATGGGCTCACTCTGCTCATAGCAGGCCCCTGTCATAGTGTCTGCCTTCGCAGCACCCATGACATCGTCAGGACATCTTGGAGCACAGGTGTCCATCAGGATTTTGTTATTGTTTAAGTTTTTTACTGTTTGGAACCCCTCCATTTCTTCAGTGTCCTTGGTCCCAGATTAAATGACACTTTGGTACTCTTAGGGCCTCTGAAGTTAATGTTCTGCCCTTGTATGAATGGAATGGTCATGCTAAAGCAGGAATGGATCGAGTGCCATCAGGCCAATCTGGAAAGCTCTGCTCTGTGAAGCACATTTGTTAACTCAGAAATCTCTTCTTTCTGGAAAACCACTGAACCATTAGTTATAATCAGAGTCATTCCTCACATCAACTTAATCATACATTAAATTCACCGGTCGTCTGCGACGCCTGACGCCTGGGTTGCTCAGTCAGTTGAGCACAGCTTCATCTCAGGTCCTGATCTTGTAGTTCATGGGTTCGAGCCCTGTGTCAGGCTGTGTGCTGACAGCTCAGAGCCTGGAGCCTGTCTTTAGATTCTGTCTCCCCTTCTCTCTCTGACCCTCCCCTGCTCACGCTGTCTCTCTCTCTCTCACACAAAAATAAATAAAACATTAAAAAAAATTCACTTGTCTTCGGTGAAGTCTTCAGAAGTCTTCTGTGTCTTCTTGGAAAGTTTTATGAGACAAACAAAATTTATGATCAAGCTGTTGATCTCTCCAAAGAGTTTTGTGTAATCACAATCATGTGGTTGATGAAAAGTTTGTTTTCATAAATTTTAATTGTTATATGTTGTTATTTCTAAAACTCATCTAACTGGTTGAATTAGAGAAGCAGAATTTAGAATGCATTAATTTTTGTTCCCCACGAGGAGAGAAAATTAAATTAAGGGAAGAAATTAAATGCTGTATATATTCACAGGATGTTTGCTGATAATACACACACAACTCTTTTTTTTCTGCTGTTTTCTTTAGGTGATTGAAGACAATACTGGAGTCCGCCGGGTGGTGGTCACACCCCAGTCTCCTGAGTGTTACCCCCCAAGCTACCCCTCAGCCATGTCTCCAACCCATCACCTACCCCCCTACCTGACTCACCACCCACATTTTATTCATAACTCACACACGGCTTACTACCCACCTGTTACTGGACCTGGGGATATGCCGCCTCAGTTTTTCCCTCAGCATCATATTCCCCCTACAATATACGGTGAGCAAGGTGAGTAGATTGTTGCTGGCATCAGGAGCTGTTGAAACTGATAACAACACACAAGTGGCTTTGGAGAACCAGAGAACCAGCTGTTTCTTTCTGTAGAAGAGACTCTACTAGCTGTAGAAAGCTTAGGGGAGATTCCTAGCTTCCTTTGTCCTGAAGTGAGTCTTGCAAAGATAGCTTTGTGGGTTGCAGTTCTTTATATTTTCCAAAATTCTGCCCTCATCCACACAGCCCTCAAAGAACAGGGCGAGGGCTGCTTACTGAAATAGGCCACTTCTTATTTTAATAAGAAGTAAGTGATCTATCATATGTTCCTGTGTTCCGTTGACATATTTTTATGCCCTTATGTAGAACTATGGCACATTATTTCTTAAGCAGCCATGTGGTCTACAAGTAGAAGAAAAATTAAGTGTTCTGTGCCCAATTTCCAATGATCGAAGACTCTGGGGTCTCAGTAATCTTTCTGATTCCTGGATGCTCTGTGTAGCAATCTTGGTGGAACTCCGCATCTCCTCAGTGTCGTTCTCCTCAAGCCTGTTTTTACTTGAAGAGTAACCATTCATGCAGCCACACTTTCACTGGTTGTTAGCCAGCTATTCACCTTGAAATGAGAGAGTCTCAGACATTACGTCTTTGTACTTTTGGCATTGGTGTTGGTTTAGTCTTAAAGCCTTTTTCTATCAAAGTGGATACTAAGAAACCAGGTAAGTGAGGGCAAAAATCAGACTTAAACATGTAAGACTTTGTAAAGTGATTTTCTTTTGACTATAAAGTGAAGCATTTTATCACTTCAAACATATTTTTATATTGGTCCAAATATAAGAATTGCTGTTACACTATAGAGTTTTAGAGCAAGTTACCCTCTTGCTTTCTCTTTTATATATGTAGATATCTATTAAATGTTTTTCTTATTAATAAAAAGTGGATTGTCCTTTAACTTAGGGATTGGATTTCATTTTGCTGTTGCTGGTTTAGTTTTTTGTTTGTTTTTTCAGTAGAAAGAAGTTTAGTGGGGTACCTGGAGGCTCAGTGGGTTAAGCGGCCAACTTCAGCTCAGGTTGTGGTCTCGTGGTTCCCGAGTTCAAGCCCCGCATCAGGCTCAATGCTGATAGTTTAGATCCTGGAGCCTGCCTCAGATTCTGTGTTTCCCTCTCTCTCTGCCCCTCCCCTGCTCACACTGTGTGTCTGTCTCTCAAAAATCAATAAACATTAAAAAAAAAAAAAACCAAGAAATTTAGTATAATTCACAAGAATCAGGTGCTGTCATAGTGGGGTATGAAGAGATGATGGCATCAATAACTTTGTGTCCCGTTCACTGACATAACACCCCAAAACATCAGACTAGTGAGGAGATGCTATTAAAACATTTGGGTAAAATTCCCCCAAATTAATACTGTCATTTTTTTTTTAAAGTATTCAGTGCTTTGGCACAATGTATGTTAAGTATTTGAGTATTAGAGCTTTCTGATTTGGTCTGAGCTTAATTTCCAGAAGACTTGGCGACTGTCTGATTTCTTGATGAAGGGTATGTGCCCTGCCTTGTGTCAGCAGAATGTTAGTAGGAAGACACATAGTTATTGGTTTGTAAATGATGTCCTCTGGAATTTTAGATAATAGTTTGACTTAAATGGTCATTAGAATTAAGAAAGAAAATTGTGTCTAAACTGTAGGAAAAAGGGGGGTGTGTGGCACCTGGGTGGCTCAGTTGGTTGAGTGTCTGACTCTATCTTGGTTCGTGAGTTTGAGCCACATATCAGGTTCTGTGTTGACAGATTGGAACCTGGAGGCTGCTTCAGATTCTGTGTCCCCCCTGCCCTCTGCCTCTCTGCACCTCCCCCTCTCATGCTCCGTCTCTATTTCTCAAAAATAAGTAAACTTAAAAAAAAATTGTGTCATCACTTCTTAGGGTATTTTGGTTTAATTTCATTATAATAACATAGAATGATAATGTACAAATGAAAGTGTCTCATCAATTTTCAATTAAAGAAAGCAAAGAACAAAATCCCTTTCCTTTATAGATATAAAGCTATTTACATATTCCCCATGTGCATATCTAAAAGCACCTTAAACATTTAATTTCCTAAAGCATAGGAGTAAAGTCTTCAACATGCTTTAAAAGATTATTTTGTTAGTGTCCACGGTGAGTATCTTAAATCTCAAGTGTGATGCATTGTGATAGTTAGAAAAAATTTACCATCCTTTGTGTATAGTTGGGTATAATTTATTTGGGCATATGCTCTTCGAATAGGATTCTTTTTGTTTTTTCACATTCTCTAGTACAAAATAATTGCCTTGTGAAAATTTGCTTTTTAAAGATCTTCCTTAAACTATGTGAACAGAAAGAAAATGAAGAGCAAACCCTTGCCATTGAACACTCAAAACACTGGTTGTTAAGTTACATAGGGTGACGGCACATTCCTGGTATGCTTAGAATAGTCCTGGTGTCAGTCTCTTGTCCAGAGACATGATTAGGAATGCTAGGGGCGTCTGAGTGACTCAGTCCGTTGGGTGCCTGACGCTTGGTTTCAGCTCAGGTCATGATCACACAGTTCATGGGTTCAGTTTCTGGGATTCTTTTTCCCTTTTTCTCTGTCCGTCCCCTGCACGTGCACACGTACACTCTCTTTTTCTCTCAGAATAAATAAGCATAACTTAAAAAAAAAAAGAATGCTACCTTTTCACTCTCGGAAGTATTTAGTTTAGACGCTAATTTATTTGGTTATTCTATGCCTAGAGGGCCCTTTTCTCTTGTAAACATCTCCATGTCATATATTGTCAGTTTTATGGATGCCTTAATATAATTTTTAATTGATTTAATATTTTTAATTTAAAATAAATGTTTTCTTCTAAAGTCATGAAATTATTCTGTAGGCTCTCATTCTTTTTTTTGAACCACCTACAAAATATACATAGTGAAGCCAGGTGACATTCTCCCAGTTTGTCTTGCCTCTTGATTCCTCCAAAATAGAAGGTTCCAACCATAGCTTATTATGTGTGGCACCAGACTGCAGACATGGCCTGTATTTACTGCTACTGTTTCTCCTTAAATGTTTCCCCTGATCCTTTGAGCTCTGATTATTTTTAGTGGAAGTTTTTCATCTCATTGTGTTAATATGTTTTAGTCAAATGTTGGCTCTTTTATTTATTATTATGATTTTTTTAATGTTTATTATTTTTGAGAAAGAGAGAAACAGAGTGTGAACAGGGAAGGAGGAGAGAGAGCAAGAGAGGGAGACACAGAATCTGAAGCAGACTCCAGACTCTGAGCTGTCAGCACAGAGCCCAACGTGGGGCTCGAACCCATGAACTGTGAGATCATGATGTGAGCCAGAAGTCAGGCGCTTGACCAACTGAGCCACCCAGGCCCAATGTTGGCTCTTTTAGATGCCACAAATAACTCTTTAGATTCTGGTTGTTATACTCTTTCCAGTAGAAATGCTATTTTGTCTGTAACAATGAGTATACTTTTAAGTGTCTTGATTCTAAGGACATGTGTATGGGGGTATTTTGTGGTTTTTTTCTGAAAATTTTTTATGTTGCAACTAAAAACATTCTGACAGTGATTTTTGAAAAAACAAAATCAAATTTATTTATAAGTTCAACCAAGTTATTAACTCTTTTTGAACAGCAACCTTGCCTTGTTCAGCATTTTCCATAATTTCTGGAACATTCATAAACACACAGGTACAGTTTTAGTGATTATTCCTTGGTTGGATAGAAATGAATGGGAATATTTTATTTTTATTTTACTTTTTCTTTAAGTTTGTTTATGTATGTTGAGAGGGAGAAAATACTAAGCAGGCTGTGGACTGTCAGTGCAGAGCAAGACGCAGGGGCTCAAACTCAAGAACTGTGAGATCATGACCTGCGCCAAAAGCAAGAGTCAGATATGCCTGCGCCTCCAGGTGCCCCAAATTGGGAATATTTTAAACGTGTATTTTATATATAGATATATAAAATTTTAAAGATACTTATTATGGTAATATTTTAAACTTCTTTTTTCAGGACTCCGGTTATTTGACCACTTAGAATTTATTATTGAAAATGTAGACTGAGCTTGCATTTGTCATAACCCTTCGTTTCAGAAATTATACCCCTCTATGGAATGTCAAGCTACATCACCCGGGAAGACCAGTACAGCAAGCCTCCGCACAAAAAACTGAAAGACCGCCAGATTGACCGCCAGAACCGCCTCAACAGTCCGCCTTCTTCTATCTACAAAAGCAACTGCACAACCGTGTACAACGGCTACGGGAAGGGCCACAGCACTGGGGGTGGCGGAGGCAGCGGAGGGGGCAGCGGCGGCGGGCCAGGAATCAAGAAAACCGAGCGGCGAGCAAGAAGCAGTCCGAAGTCAAACGATGCAGATTTGCAAGGTAATGTGCCAAGATAATTGCCCTAACGAGTCAACTGTGGAGATGGGGACATAATCACAATGTCATTTCCCGGTGATTGGTCTCTCTGCCAGGAATGACTGGTTAGATTTTCTCTGATCATTTTCTAAGTTAGGGCAGAATATCGTGTCCTCTTTTTTATTAGTACTTTGTGGCAGAAATCCCTTTGGGTCACAGGTGCCATGTGATGTCCTACATACTCTCTCTCAGTAATAACTATCTGAACTTGTTTCACTCCAAGGAGACAGACGGAGAGGGGAGAGATCCATAGAAAAACAGTCTTCTAAGAAGTAAAGCGCTGGTTTAAATCTGAACAGAATAATGCTTTATAAAGTCAGATGTAATTCCTTGGCTCTGTAGTGAAATTTATCTCTGTGGAAGAGGAATATATTTCTGTTTCAGGCCTCATTCCTTGTTTAATGCCACCTTCACATCCTGAATAAAGTACTCCTATCCCAAGAATGAGGTGAAAGAAATAAGGTCACCACATAGAAGACGTTCACTGAAAAGGACAGTTTTTTTGTTTCTTTTTGTTTGTTTTCGGTAGATTAGTCTTGTGGCTGTGGATCAGTTAATTTGGGAGGGAAGGTATATGTGCTTTAAATGAAGTCTTTAGCCAAGATTTAGAAACAACCTATTTTGATGCCACAGGAGTTAAAAACAGGCTTCTTATATAGTCATGTAGAGTCTGACTTAATTTGAAGCACAGTCAGGTGGTGTTTTGAAAAGTCAGGCGAGTTTACAAATGTAAATATGTGAAGACATCAGCAACTATAAAAGACAAAATCAGAACCATAGAGCACTCTTTAACTATACTCCTTTCTTTTATCAGACCTTATCTAGGTGTGCATGAGAATCTGTTTGTGAAAGAAAAAGAAGTTGAGTATGTTGGATTGTGTAGGGAAGACTAGACTCTGTTGGGGCCAAGGAAGCTTAGGTAGGACCAGACGTTGGTATCATTTCCACCTGTTTTATTTATGAGCGAATTATAGCATTAAAAAGAGGAATAGTAAGGTACAGTAAAAAATGATAGTAATTTCTCTGAGTAAAATGTGTTATTCTTCTAATTTTATCCTTTATTCTTTTCTATATTTTCCAAGTTTCATGCAGTTATCATGTATTATTGTTAGTTATTAAAACACAAGCAATATAGAAAAGAAACTCAAAGTATAAGGGGCCTTTAAATAGCTTTTTAGGTATAGTGCTATTCCTGCCATATAAAGTAATTTTTAGTCAACTGATACTACAATTTCTAAATCTGAAATTAGATTACTAGCCATGTTAGAACTTTTAACCAGGGGCACATAAGGGAATTCACACAAAAAACTAGAAATAGGTTTTTCTAAGGAGCGTTTTAGTTTATAAAAAAGAGAAGAAGAATGTATAAGCAGTCTTCAGAGAGCTTGATGAGGTTTGAACTACCTTGATTATATGATTCATTCTTTAATATCTTTTGCCCTTCCTTGTACCAAAAAAGATTTAAGACAGATGACATGGATATATATATATGTCAGATAGAATAATTTGAGTAAGATCTAACGGGCAAAGAGATGATGGAATGTAAGATGCATCAGGGTTGAAGTTAGGAAATAAAGCTAATGTAATTATGGATTGATTATGTCAAAAGTAAATATCATCCTTATATGTGTAGTTATTTCATATCATTTGTCTTGAAGTATAAGCTGCTCTATATTTTAATATACTCATAGCTGGAAGAGAGGATGTGGATTTGCATTGAAATCTATATTTACAAGCATTTTGGCCTTCTATGTAATGAATAAGAATATAATTATTTTGAGCATCTCCACTTCTTTGCTTTCATGTAGAAAACATATTATTATTGTAAATATTATTGTGATGGTAACAGTGAGATCACTTTTGCTGTGGACTTCCGGGAGTGTGTGTATTACAATGAAAAATTAGAAAAAAAGTTTTATCTCAGCTTTATTCTACACTTGGTCTATTTCTCCTTTTCTCATCACATTATTTAGCTCCTCAGAAGCACTCAAAGTACAGCTCTTCACATGGTTTAGTCATGAAATAAAGAATCAAATGGAGTATTATGTGTTCTACCTCATTTCAATAAGGATCTGAGGGTTTTACGTAATGGGTTTATAAACTAAATATTCATTTTCCCAAATGAGTTGGAAACTTATTTCCTGACCAAAACATACACCCAAGTATTTATAGCAGCTGTATTCATAATTGCCAAACCTTGGAAGCAACCAAGATGTCCTCCAGTAAGTAAACGAACTGTAGTATATGCAGACAATGGAATATTACCCAACACTAAACAGAAATGAGCTGTTAAAGTATGAAGAGGCATAAAAGCACCTTAAATGCATATTGCTAAATGAAACATGCCAATCTGACAACCGCACTCCAAGGAGGTAAAAGATCTATATTCTGAAAACTAAGACTTTGATAAAAGGAATTGAAGAGGACACAAGTGGAAAGATAGTCCATGCTCATAGATTAGAAGAATTAATATTGTTAAAATGACCATAATATCCAAAGTAATCTATGGATTCAATGCAGTCCCAATCAATATTTTGATATTAATATCGAAATATCAACATTTTTCACAAAACTAGAACAAATGATCCTAACATCTATATGGAACCAAAAAGACCTCAAATAGCCAGAGCAGTCTTGAGAAGGAACAATAATACCACAGTCCCAGATTGCAAGATATACCAAATGCTGCAGTAATCAGAAGAGTCTGGTACTCTCAGAAAAATAGACATATAGATCACTGCAGCAGAATAGAGAATGCAGAAATAACCCATGATTATATGGTTAATTAATCTACAATGAATAAGGCAAGAATATACAATGAGGAAAAGATAGTCTTTTTTGCAAATGATGCTGGGAAAACTGGACAGTTATATGCAAAAGAAAGAAGCTGGACCATTTTCTTACACCATACACAAAAATAAACTCAAAATGGTTTAAAGACCTAATTGTGAGATCTGAAACCATTAGCAGTTTTAAAAGAAGACATAGGCAATAATCTGTTGGACTTGGCCCTTCTCAGCATATTTATGGACATGTCTCCTGAGGCAAGAGAAATGAAAACAAAAATAAGCGATTTGGACTACACCAAAATAAAAAGATTTTGCAAACAAAACCATGAAAAAGTCAATTTATTGAATCGAAGATATTTGCTAATGATACATCTGATAAAGGGTTAATATCCAAAATATGTAAAAGGCTTCTACAATTCAACACACACAAAAAGTACAATATAATGAAAAATAGGCAGAGGCCCTGAATAGACATTTTTCCAAAGAAGACATACAGAGGGCCAACAGGCACATGAAAAGATGATCAATATTACTAATCATCATGGAAATACAAATCAAAACCATCAATGTCTTCTTGGATCAGTTAGAATGGCTAGTATCAAAAAAACAACAAGTAGCAAGTGTTGATGAGGATGTGAAGAAAAAGGAGCCCTCCTGCATGGTTAGGGGGAATGTAAATTGGTGCAACCACTGTGCAAAACGCTATGGAGTTTCCTCAAAAAAATTAGAAATGTAACTACCATATGATCCAGTGATTTCACTACAGGTTTTATACCCAGAGAAAAACACTAATTCAAAAAGATATATGTACCCTTTATTGCAGCATTATTTACATTAATCAAGATATGTAAGCAACCCACGTGTCCATTGACACATCTATATCTTAGTTTTATATATATATATATATATATATGTATATATATATACACCTACACACACACACACACACACACACACACACACACTTAAATATTCAGCCATAAAAAACGAATGAGATTCTGCCATTTGCAACAACATGGAGAGATCTAGAGAGGGCATTATGCTAAGTGAGATAAGTCAGACAGAAAAAGACAAATACGATTTCTCTTATGTGTGGAATCTAGAAATCAGGCAAAAAACAGACTCATAACAGAACAAAGTGGTGGTTGCCAGAGGGGAGGTGGCTAGGGGGTGGGCAAAATAGGTGAAGAGAATTCGGAAGTGCAAACTTCCACTTTTAAATATGTTAAAAGAAAAAAAATCTCTAAATGAGTCAGATATTGTTTAAAAGGAAAATACTGAAGAATAAGTAGGGGTACATGGGTGGCTTAGTTGGTTGAGCATCTGTCTTTGGCTCAGGTCATGAACTTGCAGTCTGAGTTTGAGCCCCGAGTTGGGCTCTGTGCTGACAGCTCAGAGCCTGGAGCCTGTTTCAGGTTCTCTGTCTCCTTCTATCTCTGCCCCTTCCCCAATGGCGCTATGTCTCTCTCTCCAAGATAAATAAACATTTAAAAAAAATTTAAAGAATAAGCAGATGAAACAATATGGAAACAAGAATAGAATTGAAGACAATATAGTAGATAGAATGAAATAAAGTAAGATTCTGGATTCAACAACAAAAAAACAAACCCAAAACAGATCCCTCAACCTCATTTTCAGACCTACTAAATCAGAATCTCTTTGCTTGATCTGGCTTCACTTTTTTCTTGTCTTTCTTCATTTTTTCGTTTGTTTTTTCATCAATTTTCCACTGGGAATGATGTCAGCCAAGATGAAGAACTACTGTCCTAATAGTAAGGAGGGTTACAATAGGTGTGGTTCACTAAGTTGTACACGATAGGAGCTAGGAACTTTAGTTCACCATTCTCACCTCCTAGAACTATGTCTGGCACATAGCAGTTACACAGTAAGTATTTGTGGAACTTCTTCTGTACTCTTAATTGGTTTGTTTTCTAGAACAGGCCTTCTGTTTGAACACATGTAGCTGTTGTACCATTTCCTCTTCCTAGGAAAAATCGCTGTACTCCTCAAGGATACAGCTCTGTAACCAACCCCTCCTTTCATTTACTCACCTTCGAGAGAATAGTGTAGGCAGGGCAAAGTCCCTGGCACCCTCAGAGAAACATAGGCTTCCTGTTTGTACTACCTTGGAGGTCATGGTGTATTGGCATTGAACGGTTGGGACTTTGTCATCAGATACACTTGGCTTAGAATTGACCCAGCTTTGTTGCTAACTATTTACTTTTAGTATTCCTAGAATCTCTGTATCATCATCTGTAAAATAAGTATTTTAGTTCCCTTTATTATATATTAAAAGTAGTCTAGTTCAGTTTTTAACCCCTCAGTCTAACGGTCACCCTTATTAGTTGAATACTCTGTTTCCCACCTACAATCTGAGGATGACCTTTCAACCAGGACATCCCCTTTTCAAAATGGGCATCTCTCTACGCTCCTATCCAATGGCCTCCCCCCTTCCCTTCAGGCCTTCCTCCTCAACTCCTTCCCCTGTAAGCCAGAAGTAGAAGGGCCTTCCTTCAAACCCATTTTGCACTTTTGAAAGCTCAAGCCCTACACTCCTGGACATTTGTATACATCGCTAAATGATCATGACAATAAGTCTAGTTCCTGTCTGTCACTACACAAAGTTATAAAAGTTTTCTTCTGACGAGAACTTGTAAGATTCCCTTCCTTAGCAACTTTCACATTTGCAGGATAGTGTTCTTGACTGTAGTCCTCATGCTGTGCATCGTCTCCCTACAACTTACTTGCTCAATAGCTGGAAGTTTGTACATCTTGATCCCTGTCACCTATTTCACTGATCACCTAACCCCTTCCTCTTTGGCAGCCACCGATCTGTTCTCTGTATCTATGGGTTTAGTTTCATTTGTTCATTTACTTATTTTTTTTAAGATTCCACATTTAAGTAAACTCATACAAGAGTATCTTTCTTTGTCCAACTTAATTTCAGTTAGCATAGTACCCTCTGGGATCATCCATGTTGTTGCAAATGGGAAGATTTCATTCGTTTTCATGGCCGAATAATAGTCCAGTGTGGTGTGTGTATGTGCGCATGCGCGACTTGGGTTACATCCTTATCATGGCTACTGTACTTTTTTTTTAATGTTTTAATTTATTTTTGAGAGACTGAGAGAGACAGCGTGAACAGGGGAGGGGCAGAGAGAGAGGGAGATACAGAATCTGAAGCAGGCTCCAGGCTCTGAGCTAGCTGTCAGCACAGAGCCTGATGCGGGGCTTGAACCCACAAACCGTGAGGGGCTCAAACCCACGAACTGTGAGATCATGACCTGAGCAAAGCCAGACACTTAACTGACTGAGCCACCCAGGCGCCCCTCGTGGCTACTGTAAATAATGCATTGAACACAGGGCTGCATAGATCTTTTCAAATTAGTGTTTTTGTATTCTTTATGTAAATACCCCAAAGTTGAATTTCTGAATCATATGATATGGAAAAATGTGTCCTCATATTCAGAATATTGCCCAACTGATGGGTCTTGAGCCTGTTCTGTAGCCAAGCCCCAGTTAAAATTGTCCTCTTGTCTTTCATCACAGAGACTGAGGAACTTACTGATGTGCGCCACTGAGTAGGAGGGAAATTTCATTTCTTTCCTTTTATTCTCAATAAGAACCAAAGCATATGACATTAAGGAAGTTACCCAATGGTTACAGGTTTGAAACTGAAATCCTCCAATTTTTAATTAGTATTAGAGTCCCTTTGTCCTATATCCCCAGAAAGGAGGAAAAGGTTATCTGCTAGTGTTGTTTTGGAAAGGATTGTGTGAATTCAGAGTGGAAAATAAAAACTTTAGTGAGGATCCATTGTCTAATAATATGAAAAAGACCTAAGCAATACCTTTAATGATGAGGAGTCTGTGTATGTGTCAGTGTGTCTGTGTGTCTGTGGGGTAGTTCAGGGAGCAGGAATGAGAGTACATCAAACATGCTAAGCCACAGTCTCCACTTTGTGTGTGGTATGTCACGCGTGCAGTTGATACTGCTGACCTTTACTTCATCCCCAGGTCTACTGCAGGAGTGAGGATTTCTTTCTCACTCATTACTTGAACATTTTAAAACCATATGGAATCGTAAGATATACAGTATACGTTTGGGGCTGTGTGATACATGAGTCATTTCACTTGGCCTCAGATTTCCTTTAGTAAAGTGAACAAGTGAAGTGTGGTTTGCGATTTTCAAAATTTTATCCATGAGTAGATCTTCCTTTTTCAAACAGTCTCGTATAGATGCCCAATTAAATACAGACCCCTATCCCCATACGTCTGTCATACGTGTACATGTGCACATGCGCACCCACGTATTCTGAAAGCAGATAGAGTTAGTGTTGCTAACTAACCATATGGCTTTCCCAGAGCTTAGTCCCTCACCTAGACCCTGCCTGCTTGCTCTCAGACCCACAGCTACACCACGATGGAGGAACTTGTGAGATATGTACCCTTGGCCTGCCCCAGACCTAAACAACAGTCCATGGAGGTGGGACCCAGCAATCTGTGTTTCCTACACTCTCCAGGTGCTGATTAGGCACAGTAACATTTGGGAGCCACTGACCTTTTGAGTGCCACGCAATTTTTAAGTGAGATGTTAAAATGGGAATCTGGGAGACATTAGTTAAAATACCGATTTAAGTTGAAGCATATTCCTTTTGTAGTACACCTGTATCCTGATAGACATATACTCTTGGATGAAGACTTCCATTTGTGTTACTAACATACAGGTAGTTGCTGATGTGGAGACCTATAGACCTTTCAGTGCCATGTGGGAAAAAATTGGGACAAAATGGTAAGAATTCCAAATATAGAAGAAAACGGGCATCCGGCACACTTTTGGCATTGGACCTTTGACCTTTGGAATTGTTGACAATCCAAAGATTGTTACAGTTTAGATGAAATTCCACCATGTAGAGTCATAATTCTTTTATTTTCACACTAGATGTTTGTGACAAAAGCATTAGTCTTGTGCTTTTGCCCTTCCAAGATCACAGATTGCCCTCTGACCCCGGCAGTATTCCTCAGTACCAGGTTTTTGTATTCTAATTCCTTCTCAACTGGTCCTCCCTGACATTTTTTTTTCTCTTTTTATATTTTGCTATCACTGCTCAGAAACCAGAATCTGACCTCGGTATCTGTTTACCCAAGCTTGGACTGAAAGCTTATTCATTCTGCAGCTAAGAATTACGGTAGTGAACTCAGGATGGTGTTTTCCTCTGGAGGTCTGAGATTGAGAACACTGGGGAGTCCTTGGAGTTTATCCCCTTGCTGGATGGGTCGGGCTCCAGGAGGGGGTGCCTGCATCCACCTGCGCAGGGTGACAGTGGTCCTCTTTGTTTGGAAGGAGGAACCTAACGTTAATAGGGTCTGGAATGTTGGGAGTCAAGGCAGATTTTTTCTTCTGGAATCTCTTTTGGTCTTGGCTCCCTGTAAAAGATAACACGAGTGCTTTTCTGTTGAAGATAGTTTCGTGGGGCTTGCTCACTTCACAAGTGGCTGCTCTCTTCTTTCACTTGCAACCTTTTCTATCTCCTGAGCACGTATCCTCTCAGGCATGGTCAGGGTGTTTTGGAAGACAGTTTGGTTGTGAAGGGGCAAATAGGGTTTTTCTTTTCTCCTTCAGTATTCACTGTCCTCACTGCACTTGAAAAATGTGTACAGTTTCTAGGTGGATTTCCATCACCGCTTCATCTCTCAAGTCCATAGCTGCAGATAAATCCTGTGCGTTTTCACTCGTCTGCAGCTGTGGATGGAGCCTAAGCATGGCCAAAATATCAAGAAATATGAAAAAAATTAAAAGTGAGCTCAGGTCAACGGAATTCACCCATCGTTCTGCCAAGTCCAGTCTTGAAAGTGAAAATAGTCCAAAGAAGCCCAAAGAACTTTTTTTTTTCTTTTTTGAAGGATGGTATGTGGACCCCTGGCTCAAAATGCAAGAGACATTCTTTCTAGCAGGAAACTGGGCAGTTAACATCCTCTTTTCCATTTTAAATGTGGGCTGCCAGATCCATTCTCTGGGTTTTTGAGGCATCTCAATGAGGCCTGTCGAGGTCTCAGCAGACCTCCTGCAACAGCCGCTTACACGTGGGCTGGGAAGAGGAGACAAGACCAGGATATAAGGCTGTTTTCAGAAGGAATGTTCTGCTTGTCGACAGGTGCTTTCTGACCGGGGCGTTTTCCTCTGAAGGCCAGAGCCGGAGAAATCAAGCAGTGAATAACCCTTTCTTCTGTCAAGATTCCAGTGTGCTGAGTTTTTTCCTTAAGGTGTTGACTTACCTTACTGGTGCAAAAGCACACATGTGGCTCAACAAAGAGGAAATGCCGGTGGCCCAAATTGTGGCTCATGAGTAGAGTGTGTGGGTGTCTTTATCAAGTCCTCTCACTTTCTTTTTGCCTTCTGCCCTCTTCCCACCCCTGTATTGTTCTTGTAGTCTGGAATGTTTTCAAGATGTTAACAACATGATTTTTTTGAACAGACAGGAGGAGATATTTTTGTTGTGTCATGCTTAAGAAGTCTTTTATTCTATAAAGTATTTTTTTATGTTTATTTTTGAGAGAGACAGACAGACACAGAGTGTGAGCAGGGGAGCGACAGAGAGAGAGGGAGACACAGAATCCGAAGCAGGCTCCAGGCGCTGAGCTGTTAGCACAGAGCCTGATGCGGGGCTCAAACCCACAAACTTTGAGATCATGGTCTGAGCCAAAATCTGACGCTTAACCTACTGAGCCATCCAGGCTTTAAGAAGTCTTAACCCATTAAATCATACTTGAAGCCTCACATTTTTCACTTATGTATGAAAAGACAATTAACATTTGAAAACATTCTTTGAGTTTTCTTTTGAACTGAATGTTCACCAGGAGATCGAAGGCAGAATTTTGGCTTCGTTTGTACCATATGTAGTACGTAACTCTGTGAATGTGTAAATATTTTCACTGCCTTTTTGCTTTCTTGGGAACAGGTCACAGAGACCATTGAGATGACATCAGAACCCATGTTGGTAAAATGCATGGCATTCCGGGGCACCTGAGTGGCTCAGTTGGTTAAGCGTCCGCCTTTGGCTCAGGTTGTGAACTCACAGTTCATGGGTTCAAGCCTCACATGGGGCTCTGTCCTGGCAGCTTAGAGCCTGGAGCCTGCTTTGGATTCTGTGTCTCCCTCTATGCTCCTTCCCCACTTGTGCACATGCTTTCTGTCTCTGTCTGTCTCTCTCTCTGTCTCAAAATTAAACAAAAATACATGGCATTCCAAAGAACCCTTAAATAGCAGGTATAAGTGATGATATGGTTTGTTTCTGGTACATATGTAATCTTCAATTTTATTGAATTGAAACTTTTATATGTTATTCTCTCATATAGCAAAGTTGAATTCTGAATTTAACTGGGCCGGAGGTCATCAGCACAAATGTGCCAGACTTAGAATAATTTACTAGTTGGGACCTTGCAGTTCTAGGTTGAGCCCAGCTCTGCCGCTTGTGAGGTGTGTGCCCTTGAGCAAGATAGTTCATCTCTCAAAGCTTCAGCTTCTTCACTTCTGTATGAAGGGGGTAATTAATAGCACTTCATTCAGAGGCTGTTTTAAGCTCTCAATACAATTTCAGGCACTTAGTGTTTTGCAAATGTTACAGAGCATGGACAAAGAAAGACCATGACATTTTTCTGCTTGTGATAACTGCCTCCTGTGGGTCACCCAGCCTGTGAGCATGCCCCGCCGAGGGCCAAGGCATCCTGCAGTCTGGTCAGTGTTGAGTAACATTGAGTGCCAAGGACTTGATATACGAGACAATTCTGCAGAGCATGCAGTCCCCGCCCCCTCAATTCTCCTCACTGTTGCTACCCACAAACACCCTGAATTCTGAGTAAGAATGAACTTCAGCCCTCTCTCCTCATCTTTCCTCTGCCTCTTCTCTGGACCAGATTCTCCTCTGAGATTTAGGAGAGCATGGTAGGCCAGCTCGCTTCTGTTTTGAACCTGGCCAACATATTGACTGCGTTACATTACTTTGCCAGTGCTGGGGGAAAAAGGGAGAGAGGGTAGCTCCACATGATTTGGGCGAACAACAACTACTCTGTGTTTTATTTTGCCAACACTAATATTACTTGCTGCAGGACAGTTAGTTAACCCAAGTGGAGAAGCTAACTAGGAAACCCACTAAATTTCATAATATTTCACAATTCTTCCTGACACCTCGTAAATCATAACTATGGCATCCATGTCCCATTGCTCATATCCTGTTGGTCATGTTTTGTGTCGGATGATATGTTGTGGAAGACACAGAGCCATGAATATCAGGAGAAGACGGTCACGGGGCAGGGGCAGGGCAGGACAGACGCTGCCCATCACATGGTGTGTGGGGCCAGAAGCTATTGCTATTAATAATACCTCACCTGAAATAGTCTCACCATTCGTGCTGGAGTTTTGGCAACTTTTATAGGAGCAGTGTATTATAATGTGACAATTGTAGTCAGTATTGCAAATGCATTAATTATACAGGTCACCTTTTCTGCCATGACCAGCCTTGGCTTTAAGCTTTAATTTAATTTGCCCAACCAAGCACTCCACAGTATCTCTGTATTACCCTGTTCCAATTTTTGGTACTAGAAATTCCATTAAGAATTGAGTGTAAAACGCAAGAAATAGGAACGGTCCAATGGTAATAATGGTGATACTAGCTTAGTGACATATGATTTACAAAATAAACAGTGCAAATGTCACTGTAGATGATTATAGAGTTTGCTCTTTTTTTCCCTCTGTTGCTGAATTTGCATTTTGAAAAACTATGCCCCTATACACCCTGCCCCCAGCTCATAACTCCTTCTTTCCAGCTGCATCCGAAGGACGGGGCTTTCCATGTAGGTGTCGTGCTCAGGAAAGGGCAGGAAGGACCAGGTGATAGTGGTGGGAATGATTTGTTTCAGGCACAAGAGGAGATTAGGACGGTTTAGGAAGACTGGAAAATAAGAAGGCAGCAGAGAAATATAAGGGCCTCAGAGGAATGGCACAGGGAAATAAAAGGAAGTGGTAACAGTAGGAAAACAAGTACAATGGAAGGAACAAACACAGTAGACAAGATTCAGTGGAATGTGGAATACAATTAATTTGGAAAAAAGACAGATAAAATCAGAGAAAATTCATGGTTCTGTTTTTATCGGCTCCATGCCTCTCACTATGTGAACATTTTCCAGTCAGGTAGGGTGGAGGGGGAAAGCCTCGCTGCCCTATGGTGGCCCTTGAGCTCTGTTATTGGTGCTGCACTTTGAACAGATTTCCGTGTGAATAAATCCCTTACTCTTTTCTACTTGGACTTCTCGAACATTTCTGTCTTCTTCTTGTGCTGGATGAGTGCCTCTGCTGCCAGTGTACATCGATTGGATAAGCAAATTAGAAATGAAATCTTAGGTAGAGCTTTCAAAGGAATCAGCGGTACACTATACTGAGGTTGTAGGTTTTTGAACTGTGATCTGTAGTTAGTGATATTCTAAGAGTTTTGTTGTGCTTAAAAACTGAAAATTTTAATTTTTTTTTTTTTGCTTTAGCCTAAAAATGAACAAAGAAAGAGTTTATCTTTGCCCTTGGGTTAGTGTGTCTTTGTGCAAAGTAGTCTGCCTTTAAAAATCTTTTTATTATTATTTTTAATGTTTATTTATTTTTGAGACAGAGAGAGACAGAGCTTGAGGCGGGAAGGGGCAGAGAGAGAGAGGGAGATACAGAATCTGAAGCAGGCTCCAGGCTCTGAGCTGTCAGCACAGAACCTGACATGGGGCTCGAACCCACGAGCCATGAGATCATGACCTGAGCCAAAGTAGGACACTTAACCGACTGAGACACCAGGTGCCCCTAGCCTGCCTTTTTAAAAATTGCATTATTATTATTATTATTTTTTTTAAGAGAGTGCAGGGGAGGGACAGAGAGAGGGAGAGAGAGAATCCCAAGCAGGTTCCATGCTCAGTGCAGAGCCCAACGCAGGGCTCAATCTCATGAACTATGAGATCATGAGCTGAGCCAATGGCAGGAGTCAGGCATTCAACCACTGAGCCACCCAGGCACCCCAAAAAGTAGCCTGCTTTAATTAAAGATGCTGTGATTTCTTTCAGGTCCTGTTACAAACTGAGGTGACTTGAAAATGCAGTTGGTTTTTCTGAATAGAAAAGTGCTCTCTTATTTACTTTCATATATAATAAAAAGGAATATGGCTGGCATTTCTATTAAATGACCAAATTTTGCTTTCTAGACTTACTAGAACCACCCCATGAAAGCAGCAAGAGGAAGTAAGAGGGAAGAGCTAGGTCTACCAACAGTGGTTTTTTTTTTTTTTTTAAATTTTCACAAATGCATTTATTACTGCTGGCTTTAATTCACACAGTGAACTTATTGGCCTCTTTTTCCCCATCATATTTGAAAAGACACAGATTATTATATGGAACAATGAGATCCTTAAAATGAAGAGGAATGGAGAAATTGCCACACTCTGGTTCACTGAGTTCCTGAAAACTATTTAAGTATCTTGCCAAGCACATTAAAAACATAATAATATTTAGTATTTCACAAAGATTTATCTTTTGGTGGAATGCTGCTTTAAGGAACTCCACATGATATCAGCATCTCTTGAAAACTGGTTAAAAATCACGTGTTTCTTAAGTGGAAAATGGTTATCACTGCCTTAATTCTTCAGCTACCAAGTTTTTTTTTTTTCTTTTGAAACACACTGACACCATTAATACTATTTACCACTCAAAGTATCAGCCATGAGAGGATGGCTCAAATTTGATCACAGCCAGTTCCATTTCTTTGAAAGTTTCCATGTCTGTGACGTCTGACTCTCCATTGATTTCTCTGGATTTCATGCATTCAATGCCATTTGGAAGATAATGCACGAGGGCAAAACTGTCTCTACTGTTTGTTATGTAACTACCATATTAGTGTTTTACAGAAGGAAGGTTGTATTTTAAGTAGTAAAGATGCATACATTGTAGAGTCAGTAGGGTTTCCTACTGATTTGCATGATTCTGCAGTGCATATATGCCTGTTTTCTGCATCATTTCTTCTAAATCTCCTGTGTCTATGCCGCCCATAGTTGGAATGGGAGATACAGAAATGTCTTGAATATTAGCCTCTATACTTAAGCTTTCAGAACTCGAGTTTTCTGAAGTTGATAAACTATGGGATGTTTTATACCTGGAAATTAGGATTCTCAGACATTCTTCTTTTTCTCCTACTTGTAAAAAGTTTATTTTGAGAGAGAGACAGAGAGGGAATATCCCAAGCGGAATCCACATGGTCAGCATGGAGCCCAGTGCGGGGCATGAGTCCATGAACCATGACATCAGGACCTGAGCCCAAACCAAGAGTTGAGCACTTAACTGACTGAACCACCCAGGCGCCCCGTTTTACTCCTACTCTACACTTTATTCTTTGCTTTTAAAATTCCATGAATTCTTTCCCTTACTCTGTATCCCTGCCTTCTGTGACCTGCTGTAATATCATCACTAATACTGTGAGTGGACTTTTAAAACTCGGAATTTTTTAATTTATTCATTCGTTTATTCAATTATTGCCGGGGCATTTCATTTTGTTTTGCTTCAAAGGAAGTAGGAGAAAATGTTTTTAGTACTAGATGTTTTTCATAGTTCTCTACCCATTTACTTTTGAAGAAGCAAAGGTCAAGACTTGTTCTTATTTTAAGACTAGATTTCAAACTCATTGAGCTCATCTGAAGAAAAAGGTAATGATAGAACTCATCAGTTCATGGTCCTTCTTTACAGGAGCATGATCCACATGGTTGATGATCTGTGTCCCCTTATTGTTCCTTATATTTCCCTCCTGCTTATCCCTTTTGTCCATCTTGATCTGCAATAATCTCCTCCCCAGTGAGTAACCAGCCTGGGTAAGAGGATAAGGGAACATGGCCGCTGTTCATAGCTGCACTAACGGTTTAAAACCCTGAAACAAAGTGAATCCCTGGAATGATCTGTAGATTCATTCATAATAATACTGAATAGGTCCATAAGAAACTGTTTAGGGGGGAGTTAAGAACAATTGAATATTAGACATTTTATGATTTAACTCAACTTTCCCGATCCCCAGTATAATGGATAATCCTAAGTATCTTACAGTGTGTATCTCTGTTCTGTTTCTCACCTGTTGCTATTGCCTCTTTCAGTGTTCTTACGTTCCCCTTTCAATGTCAAGAACAAGTAAGAGGCTTAGGGAGAGAAAACAGCGAACACCGAGGAATGCAGATGATTTGTCCAATGAATAGGTTAGTTTTTACAGTCAGCGGATCACAAGTGATTTTTTGGGAAGTAGCAGATCAGTTACTGATTTAAGGCAGATTTTATGAAGATACCGAGGCATAAGATGGAATCAGATTACAGTGTCCAGGGTGTTTACTTGAAAATGGTGGCCAGAGTCCTGTTGATTAATGCTGGTGAATGAGACACCAAAATGGAAAATAAACCATCCCCAGACAAGTGGTAATCATAGGTGATGATTATCTTAATTACACTTTATTTAGTTGGTGGTTTTGTTCCTGGAAAATTACTTTTATTTTTTTCCAAGTGGAGTTTGAGACATTTGAGTGTTACGTGTTTTGTAGAAACTCCTGTGTGTAATTTTTCAGTTTTGTCCAACTTCATAAGCCTTCAGGGAATATTTTCAGGCCTAGATTTATGGACACTGTACATAGTATCTGCTACCAAAAGAACATTCTGCATCAGGTTCATTGGAAAGCATCTTGTCTATCTTTCTGTTACACTGTTGTGAGCAGATGTTCCTTCAGCATTTTGGAATCATTTTAATGTGCAAGATGGAAAAATTGGAAAGAGAAAAAGATAGGCATAAATTTCTGTGACAAAGAAATTGCATTTGAGTCAGGGGTAAATGTCAGTATTTTTCAGTCATCTTTATCCTTGGGCTGGATTTGGGATGATACAGCGTGGTGACAATCAGTTATCATACCCCTAGAGATTCAGTAGCAAATTTCAGTTCTGTTTCAGGAGGAGAATGGACTCAAAATAAAAGTTTGTGCTTAAACTCTAGCACAGTCCTGGCACATAGTATGATCTTCTTAGTTCATTTAATTTGGCTTGAGTTTCTTTATTCTGCCTTTCTTCGTGTTGAATCACTGCTGTCCGTGAAGAAGCTTAGGCCCGTGGAGCTCACGTCTGATAGGCTGTGTTTTAGTTCCCTGGGTCTGACAAATTACCACACGATCAGTGTTTATAACAACGGAAACTTACTCTCTTACAGTTCGGGAGAGAATCTAGAGAGTACCATTTTGGAGGTCAGAAGTCTGAAGCCAGTGTCCTGGGGGTTGAAATCAAGGTGTTGGCAAGTTGAGCTCCTCCAGAGGCCCAAGGGAAGAATCTGGTCCTTAGTTCTTCCTGGCTGGTAGCTGCCACATTCCTCACCTGAGGCTGCATTGGTCCCGTCTTCAAGCCCAGCACTGTCCAACCTCTCTTTGCTCCATCTTCACATTGTCTCCTCTCAGTGTGCCCGCTCTTTTTCTGCCGTCTCCTTACACAAACACATATTATTTAATTTAAGGCTGACTCAGGTAATCCAAGTCAATTTCCACATCTCCAGAGATTTGGCCACACAGAGGCCACATGCACGGGTGCCAGGGGTTGGGATGTGGCTATCTTCTGGCAGCTCTTTTCAGCCTTCCCGCAGGCTGTGTTTAGCAGCATCATGCTAGCAACCTGGCCAGAGCCAGCCCATTAGCCTGCGTCGTGTTTAGATCTTATTGATGTACTCCCTCACCTTTCTCAGCATTCACCACAGGCTTTTCAGTGACTAATATAAATGGACAACAGCAGCACCAACTATCTGTTTCTAGGAACATAGGCCAAGAGCCATTTAGCCGAGCTCTCTCCTCTCCATGGTAGTTTGCACGGGGGAAATCTCTGCCCAGTACATTAAGCTACTTGAGGCAAGTCACGAGGTTGTTCAGTTTAACTCTGAAAGTACAAGTGAGTTGGATGTGCATGCATAGAAATATGTAAAGTAGCGGATGGGTATTTTCAGGACATATTCAATAGAAGTTAAATATCAGGATCTGTATAATTACTTTAAAGAGATGAGTAGTTCATGGCATTTCCCAAGAAGTGAAAGAAACCTATCTAATATGGAACGTATATCTTTTACAAAAAGGAAACTAAGTTTTCATCTAGCCTGAGATAAGACTCAGAAAGCTTTTAATATAATTCCTAGTAAATCTAATAATTCTAAGATGGTAATGGTTGATCATTATAGAATTCTCCTAAAGAAATTCCATAGTCATGGTGCTGATTAGATATTGACTAGATGGTTAATGTTACAGATCGATTATATGTATCCTTTCCATGATGACTATTACTTAGGGGAGGTCTGGTCATTGGTGTAATTTTGAAGAAGTGTTATATGGAGCCCAAGTTTTCATAAGGGTTATAAACTTGACATCTCTGTTGTGTGTCTTGCTATGTTTTAGATTGCTACCTGATACAGTAAAACTTGTGTCTTATAGATTTCCTTTTTCACCCTTTGGTGGGTGTTTTGCCTCAAATGTAAAGACACAGAAGATTTTAACAACATACAAGATAGTTTTTATTTATTTTTAATTTATTTCTTTTGAGAGAGAGAGAGAGTGCATGCGCACGTGTGGGCTAAAGTCGGGGAGGGACAGAGGAACAGGGAGAGAGAGAATCCCAAGCAGACTCCACACTGTCAGCACAGAGCCCAACATAGGACTTGAAAACCCACAAAACTGTGAGATCATGACTTGGACTGAAGCCAAGAGCTAGACATTTAACTGACTGAGCCACCCAGGTGCCCCCACACAATAAATAGTATTTTAAATCAGTTATGGTTCTTTTCTACTCTAGAAATTTGATGGGAAATAGCTATCAAGGTTAGGTATATACTGTATAACTGTAGAGTTTAAAGCAGATCATTGTTTGGATGAGCAAATTAGTTGGAACCCTGTATCTGCTGTAGGTTTTCAAAAATTTACCTGAACAGTAATTGTAGAATTATAAGGAATCCTAAAACAAGAGATTAAGATAAGAGGTGAGGCTGTGCTCACTCAGGGCTTCTGTTTTGCCTGAAGCAGGACTCAAGCTTATCTGAAGTGGGGTTCATGCTTATTCCATGTGGGGCTTGGGGCTCAAGCTCGCTCGTTGTGGGATTCAAACTCACAGACTATGAGACTATGACCTGAGGCGAAGTCAGATGCTAAACGATTGAGCCACCCAGGTGCCCAAAACAATGAAGTTTTGACCAGACATTGGGATCTCAGCTGGATTTTCCAGCATCAGCCAAGATGATACATGAGAGAAGATAGTGCTGTGGAAACCACAACAGTCTGCAAATAGGAACTTGAGAAATTAAAGATAAAGTGCCAGTCACATAGGTCACTTCTTGATTAAAGCCATGTTGAAGTTCTATCTATGTGCTGGATTAGTTGTCTAATTAACTCTTAGGGTATTAATAAAGGGGAAAAAGAAGCTGAGGGAATCACATCACGTTACCTGCTTGGAATAGCTTCTCTGATTTGACTTTATGAATTTAAAACATTAAGTCTGTCCAATTTAAATCATTTAAGTCTACCTGTAGTCATGAGCTTTTAGTTTTAGCTACTTACGTGTTTTTTCCACAAGAATATCAATCACTGACAGCATATATTAGACCCTGCCAGTTCCTTTTGGAACCAATTTAAATGAGAAAAATAAAGGACTTGGGGAGAAAACTATTTAAGTATGTCTGGTAAGTTGTTTTACTATTTGAGAACAACCCTGGAGACCAAAATACATTTTCCATTTAGTAGAATTTGGCTTGTGTGTGTGTGCGCGTGTGCATGCTCATGCCACAACATTCATGGAAATATGTTGAAAATGACTTACTTCTTTTGGTATTACTCACTGTTTAAAATGATGTTACAATCTACACTATGATAGGTCTCTGATCAGCAACATCTAGGCTACAATGAAATGTGCCTATCATGATCCACAGCTTTCTTCCCGCTCTGGATTCTTGTGGTTGTAGAGCAAGTTCACTACACACCCTTGGATTTCTGTGGGATATTGAATGCATACTTTGGTCCCTCGAGTTGCAACTCTTTTGAAATACTAATGCCATATACTAAAACTTAAGTCTAGAAAATCACATTAATTATTATGAAACAAGTAATAAGTTTCTATACGTCTAAAACATACTTTATTAAATGTGACCTTTTTCCTAAAGTTTCAGTGTTATTGTAGTCCTGGCTTCTTTTTTAAAGACTATTTTTTTAGAGCACTTTTAGGTTCATGGCAAAATTGAGAAGAAGGAACAGAGACTTCCCACATCCAGTGCCTGTTTTTAAATCTGTCTATGTGTTTGTGTGCTTTCACAGAGCTTTAATTCCCCTAGCTAGTCCCTCTGCTGTAACTTTTGTTCCCTTGCAATTCATTCTTAACACAGCAGCCAGGGGGATCTTGTTAAAACCCTCTGTGTTCCTTTTGAACTTAACGATAAAGTGCAGACTCTTTACCCCTGTATCCAAAGTCTGCATCAGCGGGCTGCTGCCTCAGCTCCTTCCCACCCATGCTCCAGCTCTCTGGGCTGTAGACACACAGGCTCCTCTCCATTTCTCATACATGTGAGAGCCTTCACTCTTTCTATTCCCTCTGCCTCCAAAATTTTCTTGTTCTTTGTTGACAGGTGGGGGAGGGCGGGGCGGTGAGGAGGAGTGGTGTCCCCCTCATCCTTTCTGGAGTAGCCCAAGTGCTTCAGACTCTGCAAGGCCTTCTTGGACTACTCCGTCACATTACGCTTTCAGAAATGTTCTTTCTGGCACCTGTCACTAGCTGAGCTCATCGTGTTTGTTCGTGGATATGTATGTTATCTATATTCACCCCCAGGGTTTGCGCTGCAAACGGATTAGAAATGGATTGGAGCTGTCGGAAGTGCCAAGTGCAGAGCTCATTCAAAGGGACTCCTAGGCATCTTTTATGAGTAACATGAATTGCCAAGTTTGTTTCCTATCTAGAAATTTTCATTTTATAAGGCTTGAGTTAAAATACAGAATTCCATTGCAGTTGGAAAGAGTTACCAGAGAGTTTAGTATGATGCTTGTGTGGCAGGGTTGCATAGCATGGAGCCTAGAATGGTTTTCTGAGGAACTGAACTGCCAGGTAGAATTCACTGTTAAATCTATTTCAGCCCTACAGATAAACGCCTTTCCTATACTTGAGGTCTTGTATCTTATTTCCCTTCTGCCAAATTAATGTAATAAACTGTCATCACTGCACCCCTACTCCCCAATTTTGTTCATTAAGAATTAACCTGTTTGGGGGGGGGGGTTCAGGGTCCATTTTGGCACCCCTGTATTGTTTCTGCTATCATTACATTTTACCCTTAGGTGGAATCTGGACTTTGTGTTTCCACCTATGCAATTGTCATTGGGTTCCATACAATTCATAAGAGTTAGAACCTCCCTCGGATACTCCTAACTGCATGGCAGTAAACATAATTTGGAGTATTAAAACAAAGTTTTTATATGGAAACTGATTCAACCTTTTGTTTTTAACTGTTATTTTCTTCCACTGTCTGGGGGTGTTTTTCAGACAACAGCTTTTTTTTTTAGTAGTCTGATTCTCTTAGTACTTTTGTTAAAGAATCTTTAAAAAATGGTATTACAGGGGCACCTGGGTGGCTCAGTCGATTAAGTGTCCGACTCTTGATTTCTGCTCAGGTCATGATCTCACAGTCTGTGGGTTCAAGCCCCACATCGGGCTTTGCACTGGTAGTGCTGAGCCTGCTTGGGATTCTCTTTCCCTCTCCCTCTGCCCATCCCTCACTTGTGCTCACTTTCTCTCTCTCTCTCTCTCTCCAAGTAAATTTAAAAAATGATATTATAACTTTTGTATTACTTAGCATCTTTGGCACTCACAATGGCTTTATATGCTCATATTCTATTGGAAGATGATATGAAAATACTCTTTCCTGGCTGTTGGGAAACAATGTGGAAACTAACTTTTGGACCACCCTGTTCTAGTGTTAGGGACTGCTTGCCCGCCTGCTCCCACCTGGCTCTTCCAGCCAGGACTCCCTCCAGTGGTCACCGTGCTCTTAGAAGAGAGTTCTTAGGTGGACCTTAGGTCTGTGCCAGAAATAAAAATGGGGATTATCATCTTCTAGGTGTTAATAGAATGAGAGAGCAGCACATTGGAATTTGGAATTATTATTATCCATCCATGGATGAAGGCATTCTCCACCAGGTTGTACATTGACACTTTAGAACAAGGATTGACTCTACCATCTTGGTCTAGAGACACAACTCCCCTCCGTACCCCACACACACTAATAATAATACTCAAGAAAGAAAGCCTCTCTGATACGTAGCCTAGGAGATCAGCTTGTTCTGGAAGAACTCATCTTCGAGGTGCAAATTCGAGCTCTTATGATATTGTCAGTTAGGTCCACATCACCACTGGTCTTAAGCAGAGACCTCTAATACAGTTTTTTTTTTCCTCAGAAGAGTCCATCAGTGTGAACTAAAGGTATAGGAGATGTTATATATACATTTGCTTGAAAACCAGGTTGCCACCAGGATCAGGAACCAAAATCATCCCTTCTCCCCTCTCCCCAGTAACTTTAAGAGGGTGGGGATAGAAAGGTATTTCAGCATTCAGAAGTCATAAAACTGAGTACTGTGACTCTTGCTTGTGACTTCAGGAAAATCTGCGTATTTTGTTTGTTTTGAACATCTCTTCTATTGACGCATTAAGCTATGATGACCACGTGTATAGAGCCTAGCTAGAAACTACCTGAACTACCTTAAGGAAAAAGTAGCTGAGCTTTGTGATAACAGGGAACAGTTCGTTTTTAGCGCCCTGACCCTGTCTGTGGTCGGTGACCAGCAGGCAGAGGTTGCGGATTGCAGTGGAGAAAGGGACTGACTGCTGCGGAAGGCATAACCTCATTCTAGACACAAGTGGACATGGTCTTCTTTTTAAATATTGCCTTTTATAAGTTTGAGGAAGATTTTAATTTCACATTTCCAGCAAATATTCTTTATTTGAGCCTCTGGACTTTGCTGGAGAGCACAGAACCCTGAAAACTCAATGTGATGATCCTGGAACCTCCTTGATTTCTTTCTTCCCATTCCTGATCGCTCTTCCGACTTCCTTTCACTCCCCCTGAAAATTAACACCTGCCAGCAGAATCAACTGTATGCTGCTTTCACTGGAGACGAGTGCCTCAAAATCAATCCTGGCAACTAATATAAAGTAAAATTTGGAAGACGCCTGGATCCTCATGGAGTTGTGCAAGCTGGAGTTATTAAAGAGGATTAGGGACCACAGCTGGTGAGCAGATGGAATGCTTATAGTTTCACAATCTTAGGTAGCTATAAACCTAAATCTGCACAAAACCTATTTGGTTTTTCTTTAGTTCGTTTCACTCTGTTCTGCCAGAATATAACCCTGGCCAAATGTGATACCTTAATTGTGGTAAATGATGAGCCTTAATAGGTCCCTCACTTAGGGAACATTATTCATGATTCGGTCATGCACTTTCTAACTCAACTGCATTTATGCGACCACTATTTAATAATGTACTTCTGCAAAGCTCAGTAGGTAGGGAGGAGAGAATAACACTTACATTTCATTCAAAATGAAGTATTGAAGACAAGACTAGTTCACAATAACACAAATGATATAGGTAATGACATTCAATGAAGACTAGTTCACAGTAATTATAATAACTACTTCAGCTGCCACTGAAAGAAACTCTTCAGCCTGTTTCCTCAGCTCTTTTTCTGTGTGTCCACTCTGTTAAAAATTCCTTTGCTGTGCAGTCAGAAAACTCCTATAGGCCAGCCACCGTCAACTGCTCTGCAGCCTAATCACAGACCACCGCCCTCCCACCCCTCCCCCTCCCCCACGCTCATGTCCTCTCTCCATTGTCCTGGCATATTATGATGAGGGCCTTAGACATGTACAGAGCAACTGTTAATCTCAGAAACACAGGCCTGGGCCACACTGTTCACAAAAGGAAACTATTAGTGAAACTTGCTCAGTGGTTTTAAGAAGGTCACATTGGGGACTTCATTCTACTATTACTGTGCAAAGATATTAATTTATGCTTTAATGGCTGTTTAAGAACAGAATTCGCATCCACCATACAAGTTTAGCCACTTTATCATTGCTGATGAAAAACTTAAGAAAAATGGCTGCCCTACTTTTGAGCTAATGCAGAGTGTCTGAAAACATAGCAAAACAGCTGGAGCCATAAATAAGTTGAGTGGTCTGGATACACTCTGTCCTGGTTGGATGGGAAGAAAACAACACACAGAGATTTCAGGTGGTGCTGCACAGCAAACGGCTGTAGTCTGTGGTCCAACATCATCTCTGCTCTTTTGGAACCAGTATGTGCTTCTTCTCTAAAGCCGCAGTCAGCTGCAAAAATATTGTAACATGTGTTTTGGAAGCAATTACTGCATAATAGTGTTCTAGTCTCAAAACATCCTGAATGATCCATTTCTATATGTGGGGGGAAAAGGAGGGTGGGTATTATGTTTCTGATGCATTGGCACGAAGTAGTCTGTAGAATTATCATAGAAAGTAGTCTTTTTTTGGATCGGCTTTTCAATGATTTTTCAGTAGCTTCCTTTTGGACTTCTAAATCGGCCTTCTGTAATTGGATATGACCTCTTATGGAAGCAGTACTATAAACACATTTTAACTTTCAGTGTAATTATTTTGTACTGAACCAAATAGTCAAGTCGATTGACTTGTTTATCTGTCAGAACTAAAATTGTTCCCTGACCTTTCCCTTCTGGATGGCAGGATGAGAGGAGGAGGAGCTGGTCTCAAAGCTGGTCTAGAAAAGCTGGGATTAGAGTGAGAATCAGAAGACTGAGGGTTGATTCTGGGTTCTTCTAGGGGTGCCTGTGTAATCTTGACCAAATTCTTAAAATATCTATTTATAGGATCCGTATCTAGGAAGTGGGTATCAAAATACCAAATCTGTATTTGCAACTCATGGTACATGTAGATTGCTAGGGTTGCCAGAACAGAGTACCACTTACTGGGTGGCTTAACCAACAGGTATTTCCTCAGAGTGCTAGCGGCTAGATGTCCAAGATCAAAGTGTGTGCAGGATTGGTTCCTTCTGAGGGCCACGAGGGAAGAATCTTTTCCAGATCTCTCTCCTTGGCTTATAGATGGCTATCTTCTCCCTGTGTCTTTATATCGTCTTCTCTCTGTGCGTATGTTCAAATTTCTTTCTCGTATAAGATATGACATTAGTCATATTGGGTTTGAACCTACCCTAAAGACCTCATTTTAGCTTCTTAATTACCTCTGCAAAAGACACTGTCCCCAGATACAGTCACTTTCTGAGTTACTGTGGATTAGGACTTTACAATACGAATTTGTGAGGGAACACAATTCAGCTGACCCCGGTACATTATAGAGGCCTGTCTAATTATAAATGATATTCACAGGGTATACTTAGTAATTCTTTGAATTGCTCTGGCAATTCAAAATATTTTAATAAGGTTTTATTCTAATGGATACATCATTAGAAAAATATCATACTTTCCTTTTTTAACACCTAAAATTTAAGACTCATCTGTACTCTCATTCCTTACGGTTAATTTGCAAACGAAATGATACGTCTTTTACTTTGTAGGCAGTAGATGGAACTTTTGTGCACACGCCATTCTGGTTCCTCTCTCTTAGGACATCTTTCTGTCTCACTTTTAGTCATAGACGGTTGTTTGGGAGCTCACGGGGCTCGTTTCAGTGAGTTGACTCGCTTACTGCCAACAGCATCAAAAAAACTCTCATTTTTTGCTTCAGGGTAAATAGACTCTCGCTTGGCAGTGAAAATTTGAGCAAATGGGCACTGTTTTCCTCAAAGTGTTTAAGTGCTAGACTGCTTGCTACAGGTAGGAAGCCGCAAAGGACTGAGCCTGCAGTGAAGCCAGGAAGGACTTTGGGAGCCTGGGTAGAGAGCAATGCAAAGAATGAGATCCCTTAATGGAAATTGCTGAGCTTTTCGTTTACTGGGATTGCCATCGGATGATTGTTAATTATGGGAAGAAAGGCAACCAGATGGTCTCATACTCCAAGACGAAAAGGAGAAAGGGTAGTCAGGGCAATCGGAAGCATGCATTAAGATTGCAAAGAGGGAGACTGGCAAATACTTTTGCAGGTCAAACCTTCCTTTTTGGCTGAGCAATTAATTGCTAAATAGACATAATAGAGTCATCTCAAATGGTTCTTTAGAGATGCATGATTTGTGCACACACAAAAAACTATTGTGGAACTGGAAAGCTGGGAAATAACTAACTTGCCTAAACAAAACTAAGGCATTTTAGCCACCAAGAACAACTTTGTGCATTCTGATTTAATTTTCTGCAATTAGATTAGTACATAACAAATTAAGAAGTTACCACTAGTAGGTAAAATGCTCTATTCTTTTCCAGGATACCATCCAGAGTGAGCTCCAAGAATTCTCAGTTACTTGATTAGTAATATACTTGGTTGCATTTTTATTGTCGCACCAACCAAGTTTAATGGCTTTCGGTATTTTTTGTCAGGCAGACTTAGCTTTAGTTATAGAATTGTTTCTAATCCACAACAAATTTAGGATTCTTACTGAATTTATTTAGTGTGTGCATACTGGTTTCCTATGCAGAAATACAGATCCACAAGTGTTTGACACAGTTTGGTCATAACATGTGATTTGATAGAATGTCCTGAGCTATCAAGGCACCTTCCCCTTATCACTCTCCCCATCATGATGGCGATCATGTGCTTAAAAGACTGAGCAGAGATTAAAAGCATAGTTTGTGCATTTGTAGGTAGTGTTTCTCTGACCGTTTTCTCAGTCATACGTTCAATAAGAGCTCCTGTGCCAGGAAGTAAACTCGGCACTGTGGAATCAATGACACGCGGAACAGATGTGACTGCTGTATTCATGAAGCTCACCCTTACCATTCTTGTGGAAGGGATTTCATGTGAACAGGAACATGCAGGGGGATGACAGGTACTTTAAATACGGAGAGGAGGGTGGGATGTTAGGGAGATCCTCCGGAGATCACCGGTGCAGGTGGGTGAGAAAGGCAGCACTGCCTGCGGCTGACTCATGAGGAAGGGGAGGAGTCAGCTGGGGGGGGAGGGGTAGACTCCCATATTCTTCCACCTGTGGATAACTGCAAAGTCCAGCCATTCGCCTTTTATATTTGGCATTTTATTACAGAAATTGTATCATTGGAATTGTTAGGAAATTATTTAAAAATCATTCACCTCGATGAGATATTGTCAACTTAATGTATTTGCTGAGAGCTGTATTTTGAATCTTTTTATCTCTGTCGTTCATTCTTTTTGCAGTGCCTCTCCCCCTTTGGCCATCTCTTCTATTTTTTTCTTCTGTGCTGTCTGTCATATTTTCTTCTTGTGCATTTTTACCTCTTGTCCAGTTTGGCCTATGACCTAAATAAAACGGCTGCTTTAGCTGATGGTTTTTTCCCAGACCTGATGGGCTCACTGTGACCCAGGAGCTGTATAGTTTTGCTGTTAGGAGATGGTGACCAGGTGACCATGGTTATCATCTGCACACATTAAAATGTGGCTGGCGAGGTGTGCCCCTCGAAGAGCTAGTTTCGAGCATGAATGTAATGTTGCAGTTCTCAGACCTTTTAACAGAATCTTCAGTGCACATGTAGGAGGCCTGTATTATTAAGGCCTGTGCCCATTCTGTTTGGAACAACTGGGGCAGTCCATTTGGACAACAAATATTCTAGCTGCATAGCTTAAAAGAGTCCTTTATTTTATGTAGAAACCGAATAGTGTAAATTAGAAATGCTTTAATTTTATGAAAGACTTTGAGACAGCAAGATCAGTGCATATGACTTTGGTATAGAATAGTTGAGAGCAGAGGGCTTCTGGCCATCAAAGAGTAATCCCAATTCTGGAAAAAAATCTCCGATAGCATCCTCCCCACAGACATTTTCTGCCTGTTGGCCCAATCTAACTTTCCATTTTAGTTTATTCCTTAATGTGATGCATTTAGAATGCAGTCCATTTTCTTTTACGGACTGGGGCAGATGGTGCTGTCTCTTTTGATTATCTATTTTTTTTTCCCAAGGGAAATGTTGATTAGGAAGAGCAAGAAATGAAACATGGCCAGATTAAATTGAGAGCAGAAATTATACAGTCTAAGAAGAGCCAAATGTGTTCAATGTTTTTCTATGTAAAGTTTACTATGGTTCTTATTTGACTTTCTAGATTTAAAGTTTGCTATCGTTTATTTTTGTTTTCTTTGGTTTATTATGGTCAGGGACTATATGGTCATTTTCCGTGGAGTTTATAACCTGCTAAATCAGATAATGGCTTGATAAGATTTATATTTAATCTAGATTTTGTCTTTTTTATATAAATTTCATAGGTATCACTGTGTAAGTTTAAAGTGTATAGTGTGTTACTTTGATACATTTATTTATTGTAATACGGTTGCTAATGTGGTGACATTTATCACATTATGTGATTACAGTACTTATTATTGTCTATAGTCATTATACGGTGCATTGGATCTCTATGGCTTATTTACTACTCATTACATGTTTGTACCCTTAAATACCATCACTTTTATCTCCTCAGCCATTCTCCTCCCCTTCCACTTCCCCTTTCCCCAACCCCCTTGTGCCACCATTTTACTCCGTTGTGTTTTTCAGGTCTAACTCTTAGATTCTATGTAAGTCATATAGTACTCATCTTTGTCTGACTTCTCTTGCTTAGCATAATGTTCATCCAAATTATTGCTATATGGGAGGGTGTCTTTTCTTTCTCACAACTGAATAATATTCCACTGAATACATATACCACATTTTTTATCAATTCATCTGTTGATGGGCATTTGGGTTGTTTTCATATCTTGGCTATTGTGAATAATGCTATGATAAACTTGGGAGTACACACATCTCTTCAAAATCCTGTTTTCATTTCCTTTGGATATATCCCCAGAAGTGGAATTGCTGGGTCATACAGTAGATCTATCTTTAACTTTTTAAAGAAATGTTTAAGTGTTTGTTTATTTTTGAGAGAGAGCGAGGAGGGGACAGAGAGAGGGGGAGAAAGATTCCCAAGCAGGCTCCATGCTGTCAGCACAAAGCCCAGTGTGGGGCTTGAACTCATTAACCAGAGATCATGGCCTGAGCTGAAGTCAGACTCGAGCCAACTGAGCCACTCAGGTGTCCCTATTTTTAACTTTCTGAGGAATCTCCATATCGTTTTCCATGATGTTTGGCCCAATTTACATTCTCTTCAGCTGTATAAGGGTTCACTTTTCAACACATCCTTGCTAGCACCTGTTGTCTCTTACAGTCTTCTTGAAGATAGCCACTCTAACAGGTGTGAGGTAATAGCTCATTGTGGTTTTGATTTTCATTTACCTGCGGAATGGTGATGCTGAGCATATTTTCATGTATCTATTGGACATTTTGATGTCCTCGTTGGAGAAATGTCTATGTGGTTCTTTCTGGTTTTTAATTGGATTGTTGTTATGTTGTTTAGTTGACTAAGTTCTGTTTCTATTGTGGATATTAATCCCTTAGTCAATATGTTGTTTGCAAAAGTTTCTTTCATTATGCAGACTGTATTTTCATTTTGTTAATTGTTTCTTTGATGTAGTCTCCTTTATTGTTTTTCTTTTGTTGTTTATGCATTTGATTTCATGCCCTCAACATTATTTCTAAGCCAATATCAGTGACCTTTTTCCCTGTTTTCTTCTAAGCGTTTTATGGCATCATGTCTTATGTTTTGACCATGAATCCATTTTCAGGGTTTTTCTTTTAATACAAATTTATCATTTTATAGTTCTATACATCTGAAGCCCAACCAGGTCTAAAATCAAGCAGTAGACAGGGCTGTGTTTCTTTCTGGAGGCTCTAGGAGAGAATCCATTTCCTAACCTTCAACAGCTTCTTGAGTCTGGCCAGTGTCTTTGACTCATGGTCCCTCTCCTCATCTTCAAAGTGAGCAACAGCTCATTAAGTTCTTCTCCCTCTGTATTAATCTGAGCTCCTCTTCTCCCTTCTATTTTTATTTATTATTTACATATTTATTTATTTTTTAAATTTACATTCCAGTTAGTTAGCACATAATGCAATAGTGATTACAGGAGTAGATTCCAGTGACTCATCCGCTATGTATAACACCCAGTGCTCATCCCAACAAGTGCCTTCCTCAATGCGCCTTACCCGTTTAGTCCATCGCCTCTCCCACAGCCCCTCTTACAACCCTCAGGTTGTTCTCTGTATTTAAGAGTGCTCCCTTCTATTTTTAAAGACACTTGTGATTACCTTGGGCCCCTCAGGATAACCGTGGATAATCTCCTTAATTTAAGATCTGTTCATTGGGAGCCCTAATTTCTTCTGCTACTTTAATTCTCCTTTACCTTGTAACCTAACATATTCACACATTCTTATGAGTAGCACATAAACATCTTTGGAGACCATTATGCTATCCACTGTACCTTGTAGTCAGCTAGAAGCTGTAGAATCTATTATTTGTTTATTTATTCTCTTATTTTTTTAATCTGAGTATAGTCAACACAGTGTTACATCAGTTTCAGTTGTACAACATAGTGGTTGAACAAGTTTAGATATTACTTTGTGCTCATCACAAGTGAAGCTGCTACCCATCTTTATACATCACTATTAGAATATCATTGACTCTATTGTTCCCATGACTTACTCACTCCGTAACTAAAAGCCTGTATCTCCCACTCCCTCTCACCCTTCTGCCCAACTGCCCATCCCTCTGGCACCTATCATTTTGATCTCTGTGTTTATGGGTTTGATTCTGCTTTTTATTTCTTCATTTTATTCTCCCAGATTCCCCTCCTATTTTGAGCTAATTTTTGAGTGGTGTGAGATTTCACCTATTTTCATTTTTCCTGGCATATGCTTATTTCTCTACTTTTCCCACCATCATTTGTTGAAAAGACTCTCCTTTCTCCATTGGGGATTCTTGTCTCCCTTGTTAAACATCCAGTGACCATACCATGTATGCCATGGCTTAATTCTGGGCTCTCCAATCTGTTCCATTGGTCAATGTATCTGTTTTTGTGACAGTACCATACTGTTTTTATTACTATGGCTTTGTGGTATAGTTTGAAATTTAGAAGTGTAATACCTCCAGCTTTGTTCTTTTTTCTCAGCATTGCTTTAGCTTCTTGAGATCTTTTGTGATTCCACACAAATTTTAAGATTGTTTCTTCTGTTTCTGTAAAGAATGGCTTTGGTACTTTGATGGGGATTTTGTTGATCTGCAGATGGTTTTGGTTAGTATGGCCATTTTAACAATATTCTTCTGATTGATGAAAATGGGACATCTTTACTTTTGTTTGTGTCTCCTTTGATTTCTTTCAGCAAAATTTTGCATGGTATACATCTTTCACTTCCTTGGTCAGATTTGTTGTGATTGAAATGTTTAATTCTTTTTCAGATGCTTCCTCATTAGTGTAAAGAAATGCAATTGATTCTGTATTTTGATATTTTATCCTGCCATTTTGCTAAATTGTTGATTAATTTTAACAGCTTTTGACTGATAGTGTGGGATTTTCTATGTATAGGATCATATCACCAGCAAATAATAATTTCACATCTTTCATTTCAATTTGGAGAACTTTTGTTTCTTAGTCTTGCCTAATTGCTCTAGTTGGACACCCAGTACTGTATTGAATAGGAGTGGTGAGAGTGGGTATCCTTGCTTTGTTCTTGATCTGAGTGGAAACACTTTTAATTTTTCTCCATTTTGTATAATTTTTGTTATATATCTATGGCGTGTATTGTGTTGAGGTATGTTCCTTCTATACCCAATCTGTAAAGGGTTTTTTATCATGAAAGGATGTTGTAGTTTATCAAATGCTTCTTTTGCATTTATTAAGATGATTGTGTAATTTTACCTTTCATTTTATTGATATGTATTACACGTTGATTTTTGCATATTGAACTATCTGTATTACATCTCAGGGATAAAACCTACATGGTAATGGTATATAATCCTTTGAATGTGTTCTCAAATTTGGTTTACTAATATTCTGTTGAGAATTTTGCATGTGTATTCATTAGAGATTTTGGCCTGAAGTTTCCTTATGGCATCTTTATCCGGTTTTGGTATCAAAGTAATCTCTGGCCTCATAGAGTAAGTTTGGAAATGTCCCCTCCTCTTAATATTTTGGAAGAGTTTGAGGAGGCTTGGTATTAATTCTTCTTCCTGACTGATTCAGTCTTGGTAGGTTGTGTGTTTCTCGAAAAGTATCCATTCCTTCTCTGTTGGGTAACTTGTTGGCATATAATTGTTCATAGTAATCTCTTATGATTCTATGTATTTCTATAGTATCATTTATAATGTCTCTTTCATTTCTAATTTTGAGTCCTCTCTTTTTCACTTGGTCTAGCTAAAGGTTTGTCAATTTGATCTTTTTTGAAGAACCCGCTCTTGGTTCCATTGATTCTATTTTCTTTTTTCTTTTAAGTCTATTTTATTTATATTGATAGAAGAGAGACAGAGCAAGGGAAGGGCGAAGAGAGAAAAGGAGAGGGAGAGAGAGAGAGAGAGAGAGAGAGAGAGAGAGAGAGTGAGTGAGTTGCAATCAGGCCCCATGCTGTCAGCACAGAGCCTGATGCAGGGTTCAGTCTCATGAACTGTAAGACCTGAGCCAAAACCAACAGTCAGATGCTTAACTAACTGAGCCACGCAAGTGCCCCCTTTCTATTTTCTGATTTCTATTTCATCTATTTCTGTTCTGATCCTTAATATTTCCTTCCTTCTGCTAATTTTGGGCTTAATTTGTTCTTTTTCTAGTTTCTTGAGGTAAAAGTTAAGTTGTTTACTTGAGGTCTTTCTAATTTCATAATGTGTATGTTTTATTGCTGTAAACTTTGCTCTCATAACTACTTTTGGTGCATCCCACAATATTTTATTTGTTTTGAGATAATTTATTATTTTCCTTTTGATTTCTTCTTTTACCCAACAGTTGTTTCAAGTTTGTTATGTCTTAAAATACCATTTTAAATGGCTGGCTCCTGGATTATTGGGTTGCTTTATTTTAACTTTAATTTCTAAAGGATTTAGAAACCAGAAATACTTACATGTTATTTTTTCTTTCTAGTCATTTAGAAAAAAAATTTTTAATGTTTATTTTTGAGAGGAGAAAGAGACTTTGAATCAGGGGAGAGGCAGAGAGAGAGGGAGACCCAGAATCTGAAGCAGGTTCCAGGCTTCGAGCTGTCAGCACAGAGCCTGATGCAGGGCTCAAACTCATGAAATGTGATATCATGACCTGAGCTGAAGTCAGATGCTCAACTGACTAAGCCACCCAGGCGCCCCTCTAGTCACATTTAAATAAGTAAATCCTTGGCTAATAGTGGCTTTTGACAGATCTGAGTAATTTGGATAAATTTTAGATGAATTCTACTTTATGCTACTACAGTCTGTCACCAGCAGTCTGCACATTTTTGTACTTTTGGTCAAGTGATCTTAAGCCAGAATATTAAACAGGTGTTTAAACCAGGAATCTTAAGGAAGTGGACAAAGGAGCATAGAAAACCACTTGAAGGGCCTCCCACTGGCTACATTTGGGACAGTTTTAGTATCTAAAAATACGATTACAATGGAGCATTATAATTTTTTAAGTGAAAAACAATCCACTTTGAGTTCTTTCTCCCACTTTGAGTTCAAAGATACTCAAAGTGGGAGAAAGAACTAATAAACATAGAAAAAAGGATAGAATTAGGAATATTGCCAACTTGCAACTATTAATGTAATAGTTTCTGGCAAAGGTCATCAGTGTTTAACCACCAGGTGAAAAGAGGAGAAGGTACTTGCACTGGGGAGAAAGGAGTTACACAACAACACTGTAACCAAGTGATCACAGTGTAGGGCATCACCAGAAGGTTCAATTTGTACTGTGTGCTTCCTTGTGTAATGGATGGAAAGTAAATCTATACAGAATTCTTGCCAAAAGTTTTTAATTTGAATATAATGATAAGGATGTAATCACACAGTCCAGATAGTGGTATATGCTGTAAGAAAACTGGTCAAGACTCTTCAAAAATATCAACCTTAGGAATATAGAAAAGTCCAGGGGTTCTGTTCTAGGCTAAAGGAGACTAATGAAACCTGACAAATGAATCCTACATGTGTCCCTTGATTGCGTCCTGGATTGGGGGAAAGGATTAAAGATATTATTGGAACAATTGGGGTAATTTGAGTGTGGAAAATAGATTTTATTCTATCAATGTTAAATCTATAGGTTGTGATGTTATGGTTATGTCAAGAAGGTTCTTATTCTTAGGAAAGACATGCTGAAGTTTTGGGGGTATACTTAAGATCTTATCATAAGATCAACAACTTCCTTTCAAGTGGTCTGATAAAAAAGTGTGTATATGTAGAGACAAAATGTGAACATGCAAGTATAGCAAATGTTAACAATTGATGAGTTTCAGTGAAGGGCATATGGGTGTTCATAGTACTACTTCACTTTTCTGTAGATTAAAAATGTTTTACATATATATGTTTATAAGTCAGGCAATTTCATGAAAAGTTTTCCATTTCTAGATTCTTTAGAAAAATGAATAATTTTTAATGAATAAATAATTCAGTATTTGTCAACCTTAGACCAATGATCCTCCAATACATAGTAGCCGCCCCTTTTAGAGCGAGGGCTTTTTCAGTTTTCCGCAGTCTTCATCCTTCCCTTTTGCCTAATATGTCCACCTTCTTTTACACATTACCTGCCTGGTGGCTAATATGCATTCTTGAATATGTACCCACATCTGTATCCTTTGTTGATTTCCTGGGTAGGGTAGGTTATACCATGGGTAGTAATGACTTTTCCATATGCTAAAACTCTGTGGAATTATTTGGCACCCTGGCACAGGAAAGTAGCTCTGGATTTGATCCCCATATCAGCTGATGAGCTTCCCTGGGTTCCTTGACCATAGGCTGAATACCCATCCTCATCCCTAAATGAGTATGTTAGTCATATGAGACATCAATTAAGAAAAGGTAGATGTGCTTTCTTACACCATACACAAAAACAAATTCAAAATGGATGAAAGATCCATTTTGTGTGAGACAGGAAACCATCAAACTCCTATAAGAGAAGACAGGCAGCAACCTCTTTGACCTTGGCTGCAGCAACTTCTTACTTGACATGTTTCCAAAGGCAAGGAAAATAAAAGCAAAAATGAACTATTGGGACCTTATCAAGATAAAAGGCTTCTGCACAGCAAAGGAAACCATCAACAAGATGGAATAGGAGAAGGCATTTGCAAATGGTATGTCAGATGAAGGGTTAGTATCCAAAATCTGTAAATGACTTAATCAGACTCAACAAATAATCCTGAAAAACAAATAATCCAGGGAAGAAATGGGCAGAACACATGAGTAGACACTTTTCCAAAAAAGACATCAGATGACAGACACATGAAAAGATGTTCAGCATTTTTCATCATCTAGGAAATACAAATACAAACCTCAAAGAGATACCACCTCACACTGGTCAGAGTGGCTGAAATTAACAGCTCAGGAAATAGACGTTGATGAGGATTTGAGAAAGGGGAATCCTCTTGCACTGTTAGTGGGAATGCAAAGTGGTGCAACCACTCTGGAAAATAGCATGGAGGTTCCTCAAAAAAGTTAAAAGTAGAATTATTCTACAACCCAGCAATTGCACTAGTAGGAGTTTATCCAAAGGATACAGGAGTGTTAATGAAAGGGTACATGTACCCCAATGTTTGTAGCAGCACTATTAACAATAGCCAAATTATGGAAAGAGCCCAAATGTCCATGAACTGATGAATGTATACACACACACACACACACACACACACACACACACACACACACACGGGAATACTACTCGGCAATGAAAAGGAATGAAATCTTGCCATTTGTCACACGTGGATGAAACTGGAGGGCGTTATGCTAAGCAAGATAATCAGGTCAGAGAAAGATATCACATGATTTCACTCATGTGGAATTTGACAAATTTAACAGGTGATCATAGAGGAAGGGAAGGAAAAATAAGATAAAAACATAAGGAGGCAAACCACAGGAGACTCTTAAGTATAAAGAACAAAGTAAGGGATGATGGGGCTGGGTAAAATGGGTGAGGGCACTTGTTGGGATGAGCAGTGGGTATTGTATGTAAGTGATGAATCCCTGGGTTCTACTCCAGAAGCCAAGACTATACTTTATGTTATCTAATGTGAAAAATTAAAAAAATTAAAAAAAAATGTAGGAATAAAACCTTGAAAACTTGCTATATGGGTCATATAAATATTAAGATTCTTGTGGCGCCTGGGTGGCTCCATCGGTTAAGCGTTTGACTATGGCTCAGATCATGATTTCATGGTTCATGAGTTCGAACCCTGCTTCAGGCTCCATGCTGACCGCTCAGAGCCTGCAACCTGCTTCAGATTCTATGTCCCCCTCTCTGTCTGCCTCTCCCCTGCTTTCACTCTGTCTCTCTCTCTCTCAAAAGTAAATAATAAAACATTTTAAAAATTAAAAAATATTAAAAGTCTTTTTCAGATTTAATGTATTAACATTGTTCTCTCTGGATTCTGCCTATTGACAGTCTTGCAAAAATTTTGAATAAGCTACTTGAGAAGGCTTCAATGTGATATGCCAAGTCTTAATGAAAAAACATTTTGTGGAAACGTTTACAGATGCCAGTGCAGAAAGCAGTGTATAAACTTTAATTACCTTTGTAAGTCGCTCTATCCTGTGTTTAAGCGATTGCCTTCCTGTTACACACCCAGGGAGGGTACCAGCTCTTGCTGGATAATCATGGAGTTGAGCCTTCCCCCAAAATAAACGAGCTATATCTGGCACAGGTTAGGGCTCAGCTAGCTAGTGAACCGTCTCAAATACACAGAGGGAGGGAAAGGACGGGACTGGTGTAGAATCAAGCTTGCCAGGCATGCATATCTACCTAATACTTTATCCATTTTTGTGGGGTTTTCATCCCTATTTAATTTGATGTTTTTAAAAATGCTAGCTGTGTGTCTTCAGATCCATGCATAAATACGATTTTTGTGAAGTAAACACAAGAATGTTTCCTAGGCAGTTTGGCAGAAATGAACCTAGAATCTCCTAGTATTTCAGGTAGTCCCAGTCTAGTTGGCATTCAAAGAAGGTGGCCGAGAGATAACCTTGGAGTTGACCTCAGAGCCAACAAAAGTATTGTATCTGTCTCTTTCCCTTTTCATTCAGATCCCAGATCTAGCACTTCTCTGTTATCCCTCTTACTACCCCTATGGTGTTCGACAGCTTTTGCCCAAAAAGACCCATTTTGCCTATGAATGGGTTAATGTAAATATTCCTAGTAGAACTTTGCTCAAATCCTGGGCCAGGAAAGAAAATCATTCCTTCTCATCAGTTCCAGAAATATCAACAGAAGCTCAGAGGAAATCAGCCCCCCTGTCCCATTTATATCCTCTGGCCATCCCTTCTGTCCAGCCAGGCACTGCACCTACAAAAGGAGCTCATCTCTCCTCTGCTCTTTCTCTTACGGCTCCAGAATCTGTTGGGAACCTAAGTTCTCTTGAAAATATTTTCCTAGACTGGAAGGCAGCTTTCCACAACGTATGTTCACCTGTTGCTTCGTCTTTAGTGTTGAGAGTCTGGTATTCCCTTGGCTCTCTTTCAGAATTTCTCTCAGTAGAATAACCACTTAACTAGCCTCATGGCTACAGACATATTTGTTTTCATATTTTTAGCATCAGGATGAATGATTTCTGAAGATATTCCTAGAATATTTGTCCCTGGGGATTAACTGCATTGTCTTGGAGTACGTAAATGTGTTCCTTGTGATTCTGTACATTTTTAGTATTTGATTTTAACACCATGAACGCTGGATTATAATCACTAAATGGAGGCTCTTAAGTAATTCATACTACTTTTGTATGCATTCATTGATTCTTTGTTTTTCTCAGCATAGGTAGTATTTCAAAAACAAAGATAGCTAATTTTTTTTCTCTTTAGAAAGGCAATTCGATAAGAATCCTTAAAACATCTTTCTCCATACCCTCATTCATTCTCATTAGCATGGGTAGGCAGTGATTGGATATTCAACTTGTCCTTAATTATTGAGTCCATTTTTCTTTTTTATCCGAAAGGATTTATTTGGGTTCATATAGTTCTTTTGTTGAGTTGTGAGTTGAAGCCTCTTATCCCTAAAATGGACATGACCAGAAGTTGCATATTTTCCATGTCCCTTGTTTATTATGTATAATGTATTAAAGATAGTAGCTAAGTCAGCTCTTCGGCAAATCTGAGAAAGCGTGTTCTGTTATACCGGGCATATCTGTAAATGAGCCGTGCGGATGAGAACTAGACGGAAGGTTTACAGAGAAATAATGCTGATGTCACTCCATTGGAATGAAGGGGCTGTTACACCATAAATACATTCTATAGCAGCTAAGCGTCTAGCTGTATTTCTTTTCTAAGATGGAAAAAATGTGAAGCAAACCAAAGAAGTAAATTGTGTTTATAAAGGGGGATATTTTAATTAGTTTAGGCCTTACAGTTATTCAAACAGTCTGAACTTACGGTTCTTTTTGGAGCAACCATGAAAACCATTATTTGTGGAAAGTTTAAATTTCACATGACACATATTCTCTCTATGTGTGTGGGTTGTTGTGTTGCTGTTTTTTTCTTTTTTAAAAAAATAGTATGTTTGCTTGCTTGTGTATTTTTATTTTAACTTTCTCTTTGCTAAAAAGTGCTTTATTTTCTTGGGAGGATTTTTGTTTTGGGGAGAAGAAAAATGTAAGTCCCCCTTCCCGGGTTTGTTTTTGTTTTGTTTTGTTTGTTTTGGGTTTTTGTTTTTTGTCATTTGCAATTTGGGTGATTCTCAGCTTCTTGGGACATGTTTAAAGTGGAGGCTTCCGTTTTAACTCCATTTTAAGAAATTACCAAATTCCCGAATGTGTCTGTGTCTGAAAAACAACACGACTGTGTGGAGAACCCTCTGAGAGCGCCCTGTAATCCTTTTTTGTTTATCGGCACCATCTTCACTGCAAGGAAAAGGCGATTCAGTATTAAGAAGGTAGTGATATGAGAAGTGGGCTGTCCTGTGCATCCACGTCAGCCATGGTCCCAGCAAAATATAAGCAGGAGGAAGATGATTTTAATCTGTTTGCTTATCTCATGGCAGTTTTCATGTGAGGTGAAAGAAATACAAAGTTGGCCTGTAAGATTTGCCTGTGTATTAATTTATTTGCTGCAAACCAGAGAAAGGAAGGCAGGCCTGATAATTAAAAGAACCTCATCCCACAACCTTGTGCCAGAACCTTGCATTTTTTTTCCCCTCCTCTAGGACAATCTGTTGCTCAGTTGTCTCACCAAAATCTTTTTATTTTTAATTTTTTTATGTTTTTACTTATTTTTGAGAGAGAGATTGAGAAACAGTGTGAGCAGGGGAGTGTCAGAGAGAGAAGGAGACACAGAATCTGAAGCAGGCTCCAGGCTCTGAGCTGTCAGCACAGAGCCTGACGCAGGTCTCGAACCCACGAACCGTGAGATCATGACCTGAGCCGAAGTCAGACGATTAACCAACTGAGCCACCCAGGCGCCCCTCACCAAATTCTTTAAGGAGGTATACACAGAAACAAACAAGACAGAGCTTCCTTTTCTTGATTATTATTATTATTATTTATTTTGAGAGAGAGAATCCCAGGCAGGCTCCATGCTGTCAGCATGGAGCCGACATAGGACTCGAACTCACAAACCGTGACATCATGACTTGAACCGAAATCAAGAGTTAGATGCTTAACTGAGTGAGTCGCCCAGGCTCCCCATCATTTTCTTTTTAACTTGATATAAAAGATTTCCTGAAGACAGATCACCAGAACTATTCTGTTTGGTTTTGCTCATTAATTTTTGTGATCACATTAGCTGTTCTTCCCCACTCAAGATACAGTATGTGTATGAGAGCATAAGAGAGGGCAAGATAGAGACACGGAAATAGAAAGCATGGCGAGCAAGCAAAGGTTTTATCCAGACTCTGAAATACACCAAATAGCTGAGCTCCAAGGCTGTTTAATAGAAAGAGTGATAATTCATAGACTTCTCTGAGGCCTGGTTAAATCTTGCCTTGGGAGAGGTAGACCAAGTTCCGAGCAAACTATTTAGGTAGTGGAGTTGTGAATTTTGGCCTTTCATAACAGACTGCTAGCTTTTGGACCAGTTTATTTTATATGTGGTGACTGTCACTGTAGCTCAGTAAACGGATTTTATTTTCACTCGTGTGTGCAAATTGTATGCCTGGCATCCATTCACTCTTGGCCTATGGCAGCACAAATGGAAAAGCATTCAGTAAATGTGGTGTCGTGTAGATGCATTTTTTCCCTCCTTTTCCGTATTCACAATTTAGAGTCTTGAAAAAAGAAGTCTGGCTTTGATACAGCGTTCCTCCTGATACAACAGGGCAGTGATTGTCCTGTCATTACTTTCCTCCCTTCACCCTGCCCTTTGGATTTTTGATCTTCTCAGAATCCTTTGTTTATTTGGCTCTATTCATGCCCTACTTTTTCTTCCCTTTCTCACATACCTTCTGCCCAGATCCAGAGGCCTTTGCTCTATTTCTGACAGCTTTCTCCAAGATTACACACACACACACACACACACACACACCACCACCACCACCACCACCACCACCACCACCACCACCAACAACAACAACAAACCCAACACAAACCCTCTCATGGGATCTGGATGGTTCTGCTGCCACCTGCCTTCAACCGTGCACCCCAGGGCAAAACACTCAACTCTTGTCCCTCCACATCATCTCCTCAGGACCCCCCAGATCCCTATTAATTTGTTGTGATGCAGTCAGACGTTCTCTTTGCTTCTGGACCAGGTACTGGTCTTGTAGCCCTCGGGAGATCGCATCTGCTGTCTGAGCCTCATTTTTTTCTCATTCATTCCTTCTCCTCATTTGTCAGTCTACACCTGCAGGGGCTGTGCTCAGCAGAGACGAAAACTGATGGGCAAAATAGACTTCAGTGCTGCCCACTGTCCGAAGACTAAGCAGAGCATGCCCGTCTTGCAGGGGATGTTGTAAAAATGAGCAAGGCGATGGTCCCTTGACCGGCGTGTACCTGGGTGCCCAGAACACATCAGGCTTTCACTGCTCTGATCAAAGACAAACCAGGACGGTCCTGACCTCTCTACAGAAGTTGTTTTTATCTCAGTCAGGACCTTTCCTTTGTATTTCTGGCTCTTACCCGAAACCCATTTTTTTCTGTTCTAAACAGACCTCCACACCACGCTCTCCCGCTTCTAATCCAACCTCCTTTCTCATTTTTTTTCCTTTTCCTGTCAAAAGGCTGGCCATTTCTCCTGTCATCTGTGTTTTTGAAAGCTGGCGAGAGGGAGGGGCCTCCAATTTTTGTGGGACAAAGCGTCCTTTTTGCTTCTCTCTTTCATGCCCTGGATCTAGTACATAGTCCTGAGGATACTTCTTTTGCTGAGCTCTTTAGTTCTTTTCTACTTCTTTGTTGAATAGGTGATTATCTCCAGTCTAGTCTAAACCTTCATTACCTCAAGGGTAAGGTTCTGGCTTTTGGTCCCAGTATCTGAGATGGCGGAAGGAAGCAGCGACCTCCTCCAGCGAGTTGTCTGAATGTTTCTATTTCTATGAGTGTTTGAAACCACAGGGTCCTGCAAACCTTAGAATAGCAGAGATTCAGAAAGTTTTGTCTCTGACAACCAAACCAGTTCATTTATTGTAACTGTGCTTAATGGATTTTATTTTGGTTCTGACAATTAACTCCTCAGATTATGAGATAAATGTAGAGTTTGCCCCATACGAGCTTCCAGAAAATGTGAGGGTATGCATGTGTTTGACTTATGGGCATAAACCATTATCTATATCTTAACAAGAATACATGACTATAAATGAGTGTGTCATTTGGTCTTTTGAATGTGAAGTTTCTTCTCACCATAATTTAAACACCTGTATTGCCACCAGCCTGTTTCTTTTTCTCACCAAAATAGAGGTAAACACCTTCTACTAAGTAGAATGCAACATGAAACACTGAAGAACTGATTCTTTTAAAGTTAATGGTGGCGTGATGTAGATGTCTTATTATTTATTTTTAATTTTTTAATGTTTATATTTGAGAGAGCCAGCACATGAGTGGGGGAGGGGCAGAGAGCGAAGGAGACACAGAATCCGAAGCAGGCTCCAGGCTCTGAGGTATCAGCACAGAGTCCGATGTGGGGCTCAAGCCTACAAACCATGAGATCATGGCCTAAGCCAAAGTCAGACGCTTCACCAACTTAGCCACCCAGGGGCCCTGAAATCTTATTTAACTTGGGTTTGGTTCATTTATTTATGTAACAAAGTTTGAGCTTAGATAGCTCTTGATAAATAGGATAGATAAATCCTGAGCGTGTCCAACCGAAGCGTCCACAAACTGCAGCTGGCCCCATGGCTGTTGTATATGATTCACAAACTGAGGTGATTGTTACGTTTTCAAAGGGATATCGTAACACAGAAGAATATGTGATGGTGGTCTACATCTGGCCAGCAAATTTAAAAATGTTCACTGTCTGATTCTTTACAGGAAAAAATATTTTGTTTATTTTGGATCGGTAGCATTTTTACCTTCCTGAAGCTTATATTGTTGTAGGAGAGACAAGTAGTAAAGAAGGGAACACATAAAGAAGAGAACTTTTAGATTTTGGTAGCCAGTAAAAAGGAAATAAGTGAGATTAGAGAAAGATGGTAGGCTGAGCAGAAGATGGTGTTGAGGTGGGATTCTCTTAACAGGTGACTTTGAGATTGACTTGAGCAACGAGTATGAACAGTCCCCAGAAGAGCTGGGCTTACTAACCTCTCACCCCCTAGTTCCATGTCCCCTGTCACCTCCAACAGCCTGCTTGTCCACAGGGGCAGCTAGATGTTGGTTCTTAGGAAGCCTTCTAGAATGCGCTCTCTTGGGCTACCTGTATCGAAATACGTATCACATGGAATTGCCTGCTCTTTTCATTTTCCTCTCACTAGACTTGAACTATTTGAGGGTGAGGACATATATCTTGGTAAACTCTAGCATTTATCTCATAAACTAGGTTTAACAGTTAAAGCTGTAAATTCAAAATTAGATTACATCGAGTAGGTTGCAAAAGTCCAGCGATTCCTCTACAAAACATAGTCTTAAGTTTAAAATCTCTTATTTATACTTTTTTTTAATACACACTCTTCCCTCCCCATTCTCTCTACTCCAACCACCTTTCTCCCTTTGTTTCTCACACATTTCTTGCCCCATTGCAAACTTGCCCACTTCCCTTTCTTATTAAACGATACCCTCATCCATCTGGTCATTAAAGCCAAATACAGGGGATTATCCTTGATTCTATTCATTCCCTCACCCTTGCCTGCCACACCCAGTCCTTCAGCATCCATATCTCCAAAACCAGTTCTGTCTTCCCCGTCTTTGCTACCATCCCCAGCTCTGGCCAGCTCTTCTTCACCTGGACCAGTGCAGCAATGGACAGAGTTTTCTCTTGTCGCTCTTGCTTTCTGTATGTCCATTATTCATGCGAAGGCAAACAGGTCTTTTCAGACTTGAAGAAAAAGATCATGCCAGGCCCTTTACTTAAACACTTCAGTGACTACCCACTGACCTTAGAATAAAACCTGAACTAGAAAATCTCAACTCACAGCCCTCAGTGAATTGGCCACTGTCTCTTCAACTTCATCTCTTCATTGCTTTCAGCTTCTAGCTGCATACATCTCTCTCTCTCTCTCTCTCTCTCTCTCTCTCTCTCTCTCTCTCTCTGTCTCTCTCTCTCTTCTTAGGACCTTTTATTTCTGTTGCTTGTTGAGTTATTAGATGTAACTCAGTGTTAATCTAGCCAACATTGTGAACATGTAAACTGAGATAGTGGCACATTAGCACAACCACATTGAAATCCCCACCCCAAAGTCCTTCCCATTTCGAATTTTCATTATCCTGTCTGTAGTACCAAAAGTTCATGGTAACAGGCAACTGACTTAATGATCATTCTAGTTAAAGGCTTTGGAGGAGGAACTTGACAACATTATTGCCTCCTAATGGTATTAACGGTTTGTCTTTTTTTCTCCATGCAGAGTATGAGTTGGAAGTAAAGAGGGTGCAAGACATTCTTTCAGGAATAGAGAAACCACAGGTATGTCTTCTGGATTTCTCAGCACAAATGACACATTCTTAAGCATTTCAAGTGTGCTTTTCTTTCACCACATAGTAGGTAAACAAAAGGGCCCCCTCCTATTGCTGGTTATTTATAAATTATGGAACAGTATTGTTATTAATGGAGCATGAAAACAGAGAACAACAGTCTTCTGTTTTGTCACAATCCACCAAAATGTCTCCTTTATTTGGATATTCTGAATGTAATTAGATATTCTACCCTGCTTCCAAGGACACATGTCATCCCTCTGACACCCCTCCTTCCCACAGGTCTACATAATAATTTTCTTTTGGCATTGTCCTTGAACCTGTGTAAATATAGTAATAATAATTTTTGAAAGCCTCAGTGATTCCGACTACTTTTCTAGGTAAATTTCAAAAAGGTATTTAAATATTAGCTGAAAAGAAGTCCATGATATTGAGTGTTATGGCCAGAAAAAAAAATATTGGTGGGAGTGATGATATTGTGAGGTTCTAAGTCTGATTTTGCCAGATGCTTTGAAATCCAAGTGAAAAATTCAAAACGTTGACTCAGCCTTTCATCCGAGGTCAGAGAACCAAAGTTCTGTGGATGTCTTCCGGTCCAATTGGAAACCCTTGATCCCTCGTGTGTTTCAAATACTGAGTCTTTTTAACAGAGGAGCTCAAACATGCCTCGGGGTACACAGTTGAGTTTGACTAAAACCTAAAAGCAGGTGTGTTGGAGGACAGGTCCCATGGGAACTCCCAGAGCGAGAAGTCTGCACTTACTGTGGTGTAAAGAGCAGGTTGTTTGGGATGCATGGAAGTCACATAGTCAGGGCTATACTTTCCGGATGCTCAGACGGTTGGCAGATGAGTCAGGGTGAGAAGAGGATGGACCCAGGGAGGCAGGCTCCGGGAATCTGTTAGAGTACCGCTGGAAGGAGGCTGCAGGTGGCAGAATCCAGGCGGTGGTCGTAGGCATGTCAAGGAGAGGATGCGTACCAGAGTCACGGAGAGAAGTCAGTAAGGCATTATAACCTATCAAATAGCTGGGCTTTCGGGCTCAGACGCTTCCCCTGAGGAACTGCTGCCTCCAAGAATCTCCCTTGATTGCTGTCCCTGCCCATCAAGTGGGATTCTCCACCTGGTACTTAGAACCACGGGTACTACCCCGGCCTCAGTGTGTTCCGCGTCTATGTATGCATGTAATACATTGTATGCCATTTACCCGTTTCCGTGCCTTTCCCAGTAATCCGTGAGTTCCTCTCAAATGGGTTTGTATCTGTGTACTTTTGATGACTTCCGGTGCTGTTCTTGGACATGTTGAGTGGGTTTCACTGGTGGGCACAAGAAGGTAAACAGCACTGGGGAGAGAGGGGAACGAGATGTTGATGAGATCACACCCATAGAGTTATATTTCAAGCTGTTGGAGTATGAGTGGATGATAGTTTTGGGGCTGGAAGGTAGACCATAGAAAGAGGTTAGAAAAGGCTTGGGGACATAATCGTGGGAAAAGCTTATATTCGTGGGATTGCAAAAGGAAGGAAACCCCATGAGGTAAACAGGAGTTATAATCAGAGGAGGCAGACCACCAGGTTATTTGACTGTCTCAGAGACAGTCACAGAACTTCATAGGCCTCCCTTCATCATGTGAACACACACCGTGTTTTTCTTGAGTTATCCCGTGTCGTTTCTTTATGGCAGAAATGACAGCTATGTTTGTTAGGATCATGTGGCTCTAGCAAGATATAAAAGCGCTATTTAAATGCACTAGTTCTTTCCTTGATTCAGCATTTATGAGCGCTTACTCTTTACGCTTTTTAGAGCAGGGTGGATAGACCAGCTTTTCTGTAAAGAGATATGACACGAGGTATAAAATTGGTAAGATTGTCATCTGAATGGTCAGAAAGTCCAAAATGGGTCTCACCAGGCTAACATCTGTTGGCAGGGCTACATGTTATGGAGGCTCTGGGAAGAATCTGTTTCTTCATCTTTTCCAGCTGCTTCTGGAGGTTGCCTGCATTTTTTGGCTCATGGCTTCTTCCATCCTCCAGTCTCCTCTGACTCTGATCCCCCACCCCCACCCCCACCCCCGCTCTTTCACTTATAAGGACCCTTGTTACCACACCGAGCCCACCCAGATAGTCCAGAATCGTCTCTGTCTCACAAGATCTTCAGTGAATCACATTTGCCCAGTCCCTTTTACCTTTTAGGGCAGTATATTCCTAGGTTCCAGGGATTAGGATGGGGACATGTTTTGGGGGTCATTTCTCCCCCCTTGTGCCCACCCAAACCTTCTCTGCCTGGTGCTTGACCACTCGTCCTTCCCAGCCCAGTTAGCTGTCTACACATTTTTTTCTCCCTCTTCTCCCTTGTCTCTGTCTGAAGTTCTTATTCATGACTGGGTCTTATTTATCTTTGTGCCTCTAATACCTAGCACTGTCCTTGTTGCATCGTGAACCTTTAACAAATATTTGCTGAATAAATGTGTGGTGGACCGCAATGGCTGGGTTCTAGCAAGGGAGACAAATGCCTGAAGGGCCGCCAGCAGCAGGCGAGGTTCGGCCAGCCTGGTGGAATGTGGGGACAGCCCGTGCCAGAGCTCGAGGCAGCAGTGTGGAGAGGAAGGGCCTCTGCTTTGCATTCTGGCTTTCAGGGCCACTAGCTGTCTCTGTGACCTCCCCGAGCCTGAGTTTCCTCACCTTCCAAAGGTAGGATAATAAATACCACATGAGACTAGGAGAGAAGTAAATTATATACTCTTTAAAGTTTTTATTTTCTGTTTTTTATTTATTTTTGAGAGACAGAGAGAGACAGCGTGAGCAGGGGAGGGGCAGAGAGAGAGGGAGACACAGAATCTGAAACCAGCTCTAGGTTCTGAGCTAGCTGTCAGCACAGAGCCCCATGCGGGGCTCGAACCCACAAACCGAGAGATCACGACCTGAGCTGAAGCCAGACGCTTAACCGACTGAGCCACCCAGGGGCCCCAATTATATACTCTTTAGAGAGGACTTGGATGAATTATTTCTCTCCACTTTATAGCATATTGTTATGCAAAATGAAATTCCCCACCACACTCTCTGAAATGGGAGGGGGGTCCAGCTGACTTCCAGGGAAAGAAGCAGAGTGCGGCGAGTTGGGCACTTTGTTCAGTAATTTTGTTTTTTCTTTTAGCCACATCTGATAGCACCTCTAAATAAAAAGCATGTATTTTTTCTTTGAGATTTTGTAGATGATTTGTTTTAGGTGTAGAAAGAATATTTAGGATTTGTGGATTCCGGTCATCTTTCTAGAGCTTTGGCACCCTGATTTAAGCAAGTCCTTTACTTTTCAAAAACCTGGATACTATAAAGATCCAAGTACTGAGTCACGGAGTAGAACCGCACAGACTTGCAAGGTCTTTGTCCCGAGACTGTAAGAATGAGGTGCCTTGGGGACTGCAGTCCTGGCCACTGATCTGTCAGAGACACACTTACTCCTGTTCTAGGTGACCAGGAAAAAACCTGTCTCGGTGCCCGCACCTCCCGTCCAGCAGGATCCAGCCCGCTCCGAAGACGGTGCTGGACGCTGTCCTCCACATGCTGCTGGGCTGTTTATTTTCAGGATGTAGATAAATGTAACCTGCATTATTTCTCTCCGCTAATGTTTAACTTGTGGGAACAATTAATTTGTCGGTTCCAGAAGGGAGTATACTGACCTAAGAAAAACAGTCGTCCCTGCAAGAAGCCCTTCCTCGAAAAATAAACAACAGTATATCTGAAAAGGCTTGGCGGTTCTTAGCACTTAAGGGATTATAGAAACAGATGATGATGAAATTCCTAGATTTGAGTCTGTCTCTCTCTCTCTCATGGTTTTCTTTCTTTCTTTTTTTTTTTTTTTTGAATAATGATCTCTGCCCTTTTCCTTTTAACTTTTCCATTATGTTATTATTTTTCATGATGGCACTTCTGAAGTGAAGCCAACATTTCCATGGTACTGTTTCCTTAGTGTTCCCCCTAATTGGGTCTCTAGGCCTCCCACATAGTAGTAAACTCCAAAGTCCTGACCAGATTTAGAAGCTACTTACACAGAAATATTTTTTAGCACGGGCAGAAAAGTTCAGTAACTTGATGAAAGTAAATGACATTTTTGTTCCAAATAATAAATAAATTTGCATAGAATGTGGTCTAAGAGCTAAGATAGTAAAATTTTACAAAAAAGTGTTAAAATAATGAACAGGCGAGAAGGAGAGCGGAAGATGACGCAAGGCCAGGCAGCCTCCGTTCCTAATGGTTATGCACATATTTCTGCTTTTAACTGGCAACTGTCCTCAAGTTTGAGTCTACCTTTAACAGATAAACAGGCAACAACGATTTCTAATCAGGATGGAATTATTTAGAAATAAATGATGGTTTTATGACTCCTTCAAGATACTTCAAAACAGTTCAATTTCTCAGAAGGCTGGCTACTGTGACCTCTTCAATGGACCCTTTTCCATATCTGAAACCAAAACAAGTGGCAGTTTGGGTCTTGCCTACACTAGAAATCATCACTTTTATTATCATAAAGGAGATAGACTTCTATTTACAGTTGAATAATCAAACATCAGGAAGCCAGTTAGTTTTATGGCTTCTCAACTTCTTCTTGTGGATGTCAGCCATGATGCTCCTTGTAAGTGTCAGCTTAGCAGCCCCTGTATATTTCAGTAGTCACTCCTGGTGAGAAAGTTATCCCCAGAGAGAGAGAGAGAGACTGAGAAGTTGGTGCTCCTACGAGATTGCTTTCGCTCTGAAGTAGACCTGAACCAGCCAGAGTTCCTAGAGCTTGGATCTCATTAAGCTTATCACTTCCCTGGACACTTGGAGTATGCATCTGGTGCTGAGGGTTCCCCTTTAGGTGACATTCTTTTGAAAGTCACCGTGCAATTTCTTGGCATCGTTCTTGAATTGGAAGTGAGCTCCAAGCTCTAACAAAAACAAAGCACTCTTTCTCGGGAGGATTCAGTGCCTAAAGAATGGGAACCTGAGAGCTGGAGTCTGAAAGGCAGGCAACAGGAGCACAGGGGGGAATTGGTTCCAGAACAGTGGTAGTATTCTAGGTGGCCGGCTGCTCAACTGCAGGAGAGAATTTCCAAAAGCCAACGCTGTTGTCCTTTGGAAACAAGGTAGAGTTCTCAAAGTGTGCCATGACTGTCTGGCCTATGCAAAGAGTGCATGTGCATAGAGATCTGCGTTCAGAGGACAGTTTGCTTTCCTAAGGCTTGCTCATGGAAACTCGAGGGAGTGCCTTGGTGGCTTAGTCTATTAAGTGTCCAACTTTAGCTCAGGTCATGATCTTACAGTTCATGAGTTCAAGGCCTGCATCAGGCTCTCTGCTGTCAGCATAGAGCCCACTTTAGATCCTCTGTCCCTTTCTCGCTCTGCCCCTCCCCTGCTCACATTGTCTCTGGGGGTGCCTGGATGGCTCAGTAGGGTAAGTTTGAGTCCCCACTTCGGGCTCCTCACTGACAGTGCTGAGCATGCTTGGGATTCTGACTCTTCTTCTCTTCCTGCCCCCCAACCCCCTCAAAATAAATAAACTTAAAAAAAAAAAACACTTAAGACTTGCTCAGGGAATCTACAGAAAGGTGGAGCATTATTTAAGTTGCTGCCTCAAGTGTTGTGCATCACTATTCAGTTATGGACTTAACCAAGTCCTAAAGGAAGAAAGTAAATTCTTAATAGCTGAAGAAAAATAATTTAAAGGATGTGAATTTATGAATCCTTGTACCATATCTAAAGTGCGAGCATTTGCCAAGCTACTTTGAAACGTGATATTATTTCACATCACCATTCAGAGAATCAGTGTTACTGCACACTGTGTTCTTGGAATTGTGCACACCACCCTTTTATCACCTTAGTGGAATGTTTTTTAGTATCTAAGCAGCCCACTTTTTAATTGTAAACTAAACTCTTCCTAGCAGAGTATCTCTTTTTAACATAAAAATCATTGGGGCACCTGGGTGGCTCAGTTGGTTAAGCATCCAACTCCTGATCTTGGCTCAGGTCATGATCTCATGGTTCTTGGAATCAAGCCTCACATCACTGACTCTGTGCTGACAACAGGCAGCCCACCTGGGATTCATTCTCTCCCCACCCCCACCCCCCCCACCCCCCGTCTCTATCTCTCTCAAAAATAAACATTAGAAAAGAAAAATCAAATCTAATACTCATTACTTCAAGATAACTCATTAATGGTGTATCAGAGAATTCAGTAGCTATACTGGTATGCATTGTAGAAATACTGCCTTAAAATCTAGGCAGGAGAATGAACACTCAACCACGTAAAGCACAGGATAATGAAATGATTGCCCAACTTCAGTACCAGCAGGATGTGACCAGAGCACCAAGAAAAGAGTGGTTGATTCTGAGCACAGGTTTAGGCAGGAATGTACAGAAACCTTTCCAGAACTGCCCTCAAGCTGCTCTAGGTCTCTCTCCGCTATGAGGCCATCTCTCACACATTCATCACTCTTCACCAAGTTGGTGCTTTTTGAGGCAGAGATCCTGTGTTAGGAAGTAGGAACGGCAGAAGCTAAGTTATAGGGCTACGAGAGGGAACGGCATCCTGAAGGGGTATTATAGCACAGGAGGGTCAGGGTATAGGGTAAGAGGAGGCGCTAGTCCGGAGTCATAGCACAAAGCATGGAGTTTGATTCTGTAACAGTGTCTCCCCAGATTTGTAACGAGGTATATAATGCTGGTCTGCCATCCCATGCCACCTGTATCAGAAACTCCAGACTGTCTTACTCCCTTTGATTTTTATTTTTCATTCGGTAGACATTTACTGAGCAACCACTGCTCACAGTTGAATATGACTTGGGTCCTGTCCTTAGGGAGTCCCACAGTATGGTGGAAAGGGTAGACAAATGTCATAAACTTGATTTGCAGAGGTAAAGATAACAACAAGTTGCTGTAGAACAGAGGGGTGATGATAGGTGAAATACTTCAGGGAAGGTTACTTGGGGATAGTGAGGCCTGGCTAGGTCTTAAATGATGAGCAGGAATTTGACTAAATTGGTTGAATATATCCTGATGCTTTGTCTGTATGGTATAGAAATGATATGAAGGCATCTCGGCTAAACTTGGAAAGAAGGATGCACCAAAAAGGGAAATCCAGTATTCATCATCCATATTATTCATGTTTTTATATTATTTTGTATTAAGTTTTAATACTCTGTATAGATCAGTGACAGAAATGGAAGAAAAAAGGGGAAACTGAATAGTTTATGTATCTCTATCTATAGACTAATAATCTATCGCTGTGAAGTCTTTATGAACATGAAACTTTAGCAGCTGTTTAGCCCTTGTTTTTGATATTATTTAGATGAGTATCCAGAGAGCAGCAAAATAACCTTTAGAAAATTAGAACATCTAAGTTCTGTTGATTTATTTTAAAGATTTAGACCTGCGTTAGGTTGGGTTTCTTTAGAAACGGGCTATGAAACAAAAATTGGAGTGCAAATAGTATATCTGGGGGGGGCACCCCAGGAAGCATGGGTTAGAGTGGGCGCCTGGGATGGGGGCGCAGGAAGCCCACGGCTGATGCCTATTTTGGAGCAGGTTACAGCCAGAGGTCACTGGAGCTCAGTCCTTCTGAGGGTGGGTGTGGAACACGCCTCAGTGTGGTTGGCTCTAAGTAAAGGAAGAAAGTTGGGGTGTGTGAAGGTGTCAGAGTCCTTTGTTCCAATGAAGTCTAACCCAGAGGCTACACCAAAAAGAAATAAGCAGAGCTTAGAGAGGTGAAACATCACCTCCACATTTCAGCCTGAGCCTTGGTTCTACTCCCCCATCACTGGGTTCTCCTGGAAAGTGAGGCCTTCAGGGAGCATGATTTGAAAAGAACTGGCTCAGGAGGCTCACGGGCAACCAGAAAGGGCCTGCAGACGTGGCTCCTTCCCTGTAATGTGGCAGCCATCATGGAGATGGCTGAAGTCTCACGTTCAACTTTTTACCTTTAAAGAAACCTCCCAAACAAGACTGATGACTTGACTTTCTGGAGAGTCGAATGTGAATTACATGAACAGGACAGATGCTTCAGGAACTATTTTGGACACCAGGACATTGACAAGAAAGCACTACATATGATGTGTTTTCCGTTGTAATTAAAATTGTTTACCTTGCATTAACACTGAGCCAATTTTATGCCACCCCTAATCATGACATAAATGTTACTGGAAGAAGTAGTGTCTGATGTATATGAAGTGGGTTTGAATAATTTTGTCTGTGTTTTTCTTCTTCAGGTTTCTAATATTCAGGCAAGAGCGGTCGTTTTGTCCTGGGCCCCCCCTGTTGGACTCTCAAGTGGACCCCACAGCGGTATTTCTTTCCCCTACAGTTATGAGGTGGCCTTATCTGACAAAGGACGAGATGGAAAATACAAGATCATTTACAGGTAACATATATTTCCATATGTTTTTTTCTACTGCTGTGCTGTGCAGCTGGAGTCATTAAGGAAAATATGAAACAGGAAAAATTTATAGGCTTTGCAAGCTTTTCTTTAAATAGTTCATTTTAAGAATTAGTTGATAATCATAATGTCAGGAGTTCTTTTTGTCCAGAGCAAGTACCAGTCAGAAATGACTTTTGTAGAGCTGTTTGATATTGCTGAAATCTCATTTGGTTATGTAGTTTGTCAGTATAGTACTAAAGAAGAATTTCCATTAACGTCTTATCAGGGTAAAAAGTGAGTGTGATTTTTCGTTTTTACATACATCAATCACGCACTTACATGATTACCTTTCTTTAGACCCCAACCGTTTTTCTGGTGTTTTTTGAAATTCTCTAATATGGTTTCCTTCCCTTTTATCCTATTCCTTACCATCCACAATAGTTTTCTAGCTTGTAATAAAGATTCCTTTAAAGCATTTCATCCTAAGACTTTCTTAAATTTAAGTTTAGCTCACAGGTTAGGGGACTGTCCCTTCTGTGTTATGAACTCCCAGATAACAACCATCTAAACGATTTATAGCCGTGTTCTAAATGTGATTAAAACTTCTAAGGGTCAAGCCTTTTCTCTTTTGTAATTGCTAGGCATGCCCAGATTGGCAGAGCAGGAAATCAGAGCATCAGTCTTGTTCTCACTGCTTGCTTGACCTCCCTTTCCATGGACCCCGGAATGATCGCCGGAGCCCAGCCTAGTGTGGTCACACATCCCGCACTTCTTCCTCTGCCAGAGAGGCTGGCGCTCTCTCCTGTTTCCCTGCTGTACCCATGCCGCCAATCTGTATCTCCCCAGCCCTGTTGTGAGTTCTTAACTTGCTCCAGGACGTGTCTCCTTCTGGACTAAGTAGATGGGTAAAAGACTGTGAAGGAGGCCCGTTAGCACTCTCGCCCCCCTGCCCCCCCTACCCCCTGCCCGCTGTGCCTCCACTGTCCCCTCCTAGACTCCTATGGGGCTCTTCTGAGCCTCTTGCAGTGTCTCCTCTTCTGTTTCCTCGCCTCCACACAGAAACCTGGTCACGCTGGGTCACTCCCTAGTGAGTACACTGCAGTGATTCCCTCCTGTACTTAGAAAAAAAAAAATCCTAACTCCTTACTCCAGCTCACAAACTTTTGATTCTATTTTGAGAAGTCCAAATCGGTAGACAAATGCAGAGCACCGTTTGCCAAAGCTGCACCAAGACCCAGTGAGATTCTATCCATGCCAGATGGCCACTGGTGGCAGGAGCTAGTGTCACGTGACCAGAGGGGCTAGGCAGATAACGTAAGTGAGGAAAGGAGGAAGGTTGGGCAGGAGGTGCCCAGGAGCACCCCTGTCTTCCTCTAAAGGAGCAGCCACCGCTCCCCTAAAATAGGTTGTTGCCGGAAGGGAATGCAGGCCTAGAATTGCTGATTGCTTTGGAATCTTTTTTCCCTAAGAAACACTGAAAATTTGAATTTTTATGTGAGCTTTCCTAACGCCAACTCCTTCAGCAAATTCAAAACCACCTTAAAGATACAGTGCAGGTCCAACATCAGAACTATAGGCAGGGTGTGGACATTGGCCTCCAGTTAGCAACTTTGAAAAAGTATTTTTATTTGAAATAATTTCAAATGTATAAAATGTTGCAAAAATAAAGGGATCAAGGAATATGTGTAGACCGTTTACCCAGATTCACCCATTAGTAGCTTTTTATCCTATTTGGTTTTTACCACTGGAGTTCCTCTTTCTTTCCCATGTGTCTCTCCTCCCAATCTGTAATTTTTCCCATGAGTTGTATATATCATGGCCTTTTACTGCCAGATTCTTCCATATATTTCCCAGGAATAAGGACATTTTCTTACACAGCCACAGTGCAGTTACCAGCTTCATAAATTTGCATTGATAACGTGCTTTGATCTAGTCCACCGACCACATGCCAGGTTTGTCGGTTGATTAAATAATGTCTTCTAGCATTTTCCTTCCCTTCTAGGACAGAATCCTGTCCAGGGTCAGATATTGCAGTTCATGGTCTTACATCTTTCACCTTTAATTTGGAACACTAATATAGTATTTGTCTTTTGGGACACTGACATGCTTAAAGAATATAGTCATTTCTCCCTCCTAATACCCTTCACATTTAAAAACTTTGAATGGAACGGTCCTTACTTTGTCATGGCTATTGTTTCGTGATTAAGTTGAGTTCCATTTGCAACTTCTGATCATATAACCGGTTTTGATTTATGTAAGAGAGCTATTGATTGGTATGTGTATATATCAGAGAGCTATTAGTATTGATATGTGAAGGAAGCACATTGAAATTTCTACAAATGAGATGAGAAGTTGAAGCCATTGGGGTTCCTGCCATGGTGAGTCTAAGAACTACCTTCAGTGGACAACTGGTATAGTTAATTTACACTTAAAATTTATCTTTGTGTTTAATTTCCTTATTTATTTGTTTTTATGTATTTACTTTGAAGAACTGATAGACCTTTTGGAATTTTTATTAGTATGTTAATCTTGCCATTTTTCCAATCTACAATATAATCATTCAGAGGAGTTTAGGGGTGCCTGGGTGGCTCATTGGTTGAGCATCCAACTCTTGATTTCGGCTTAGGTCATGATCTTACAGTTCATGGGATCAAGCCTTGCGTACAGCTCTGTGCCGACAGTGCAGAGCCTGCTTGGGATTCTCTCCCTCTCTCTCTCCCTCTGTACCTTCCCTGCTTGTGCTCTCTTTCTTTCTCCCTCAAAAAATAAATTAATTAATTAAAAAAAATAAATGTATAAAAGGAATCTAATTTTCTAGTTCAGAAGGGTAATATACCAAATAGGCAAGTTTATTTCTGGTTTATGGTGGAATGAGACATAAGAGTTCTTGAATCATTGCTGGTACATGATGATGAGCCCCAAATCCAAAATCAGTCTTACTAGTATCATTGACTAATAAATGATTTTTCTTTGCAGTGGTGAAGAATTAGAATGTAACCTGAAAGATCTCAGACCAGCAACTGATTATCATGTGAGGTGAGTTAGGATATGAGAGCTGACCTGTGTTGGGAATTCAGATTGTAAAGTACATCATGCGCTCCTCTTAAAAAGTTTATGGTTAACAGCACTTGTCTAACCAAAAGTTGTTGTTCCTTGGCCCGTTGGCCGTTCATTAGTGTTCTGCCCTTGAGAATGTTGTGATTACACAGAAGTGTTTCTGGTAATAGAAAATTAGAGGCTCCACTGAATCAAATTTTAAAAACTGTTTTAAAGATAAATTTTATATAGTCTTCTAAGATCTTTTGGACTGTATGTATGGTTTGATATATAATACTTCTGTTCTGTAAAACAAATGCATTTTTTGCCATTGGTACATCAGTTGTTTGTTATAGCTCATACATGTAAACTGTATGTTCAGCGCAAATGACTAAGTTCTTCCATGTTGCAAGAACACACCTGAACCTTAAAAGGCAATAGGTTTTGCAAAAAGACAAGTAATGCATATATCTAATTATCCATGATAAGAATTAACCCAGCTTGGCAAAACAGTGAAACAGTGAATCCATATAATTGGATATATATTCTGAAATCTGTACTGTGATTTTTCTGGAATCTCTGCTGTGACCACTCTGGAAGGCAAGGCTATACCTAATCTTGGGAAGAAACACAGCTAACCGCAGACTTGTGAAGAAGAAAGTATTACATCAACTTGTACAGAGCTCATCTACTTATTTAAAGATACATTCACATATCCATTTACAAATAGGTTTCTTGTGTGGTCCATAAAATTTTTAAAATTTAAGTTTTGACTTACAATTTTTTTTAATTTGTAAGCTGACCAGAAATGGTAATTCATCTAAAAGAATAACCAACAGTGGTTTCTCTCTCCAGTCTTCAGTTACATATATCAGAATTTTCTAATACAATTGCAATATCAAGCACACATTCTTTATTATACTTTCCAAAGATTCCTTTGTAATGGGGTAGAGGGAGCGTAGCCTAATAGAGGAGTATACGTTAATTAGGAGGAGGTGTGAGTTCTACCCTGGTCTTGCTGTGAATAAACTGTCTTAATTGTGCTTAGTCACATAGAATGGAGGCCACAGTTCTTTCTATAACAAAGGTAGGAGAGTAAGGATGTGTTCGGATTATAGTACTTTATAAGCCACGTAAGTGTTTAAACTAAGTTTAAAGCAATACATAAAAGCAAGGTGTTTTATATTCAGTTTTAAAGTGCTTATTTGCCTGGTTGTTATATTGTTTAGAATTCTGTTGCAACTATCTCTTCCTGTTTGCATCAAAACATTTGGGTTTTGAATCAGTTAGCTTCAGCCCAAACATATTGAACTTTTCACAGTCTATACAAACAAAAAGATTTGTATACTTTATGAAACTGATATGATAAAAGAAATACTTTCAAAAGGTTGATTTAACAGCAAACCAGAACGTGTAACACCATATAGGAAGCCATGTAAATGTTCTCCATTAGTTGTTGTTAACATGTTTCCTTTTCTCTCCACCTTTTAACCGTTTATTGTTTCTGCTTTATAAAGGCCTACTTTATTAATTTTCTGCTCATTCATGAGCTAACAGTGCCTTTTTAAAGACACTTAAATGTCATAAGGAGTTTGCCTTTTATATTTGCCATCCTGTCTGTAGCTTGCTTTCCTTTCTTTGTAACTCCTCTTACAATGGATGAATTCTGACAAGATTGGCTCATCAGTTCTTTTGCTGCCATGTCTTAGGACCATCTTGAACTTCTGGGCAGAGACAAAGGAGTAATTAATGAACTCCCCAAGAGGAATAGGAACATGAGGCCATCACTCTCTACAGGCTTTGGATCCAGACTTTGTCCTCACACATCTGGGACCTCTTGTGACCCATATGACACATATGTGACACAACACAGCAGCCTATGGCACCCCCAACTGTCATTTGGTCTCTTTCTCTGCTTGCCAGAGAGAGAGAAAATTCTCCCTCTCTTCAGTAGTAAGCTCTTCTAGTATTACAAAAAAGAATCTCTCCTAATACAAAGGTCTATAGTCCAGATTTTTACTTTTTTTCTGTCTGGCCCACAGTTCATGTAGATCATTCAGTCTCTTGCGTCATACAGTCTTCCATTTTTCAGGCTAGCGAAGAATCAAAACCCTTCCAGTGCCTGCTTAGATGAGCTTCCTCTGCCTTGAGTAGCTTTGGTGAGGTAGCGCTACACATAGTGCACAGAGCTTGGAATTGGGGGTTAATGGCTCAGTCACTTGCTAAGGGGGTGTGCTTAGGCAAGCCATTTAAACTGAAATGGCCTTGTTTTCTTGTTTCTTAATAAAATGAGAATCCTAATGCTACCAGCTTCAGGAAGATGGTGTGAGAACAAGCGAAGTGTATTCGCACACCCGTTATAAATCTGGAAAGTGTATAAATGTTTTTGTTTGCCTTCTCTTGTTTGCCCAAAGTCGCTGCTGTGTTTCCACACTCTGATAATAAAAAAGACTTCATGACGCAGGTCCTTTGAACCTGTGTATAGTTTGACCATATCACTTACTATTTTATTGGGATAAAGATATATGCTACTTGGCACTGACAAAAAGGGAGCAAAATCTCTTTTTCTGATGTGGTTGCGTTAATGCTCTCAAAGTCTTAGTTCCAGGAATGTCCGTTTCTATCCAACACAGTTGCCTCAAATATAATGTGAAATTTAACAGTCACTTGTAAGACCTCAAAAGGCTGTGTGGAATTCGTTTTCTCAGTCCTTTCTGTGATAGAAGCTGCGAAAGACTTCCGTTACTGTACAACTGCAAAACGAACAATTATATGTACTGCCATTTTTATTTATCCGTGCATTACCAATTTAGAAAGTGTCACGCTGGTGGGAGTCTGGAGAGCCAGGGATGGAAAGATATTTCTTTCAGCGTTTCCAACCAGCCTACGTTCTTCCAGCTCTTAATAGCGCACACTTTTGACGAAGGCCTGCAGAAGTCTCTGTTCAAATCACGCTTCAGTGCAGTGGAAGGTTTCCTTCTCAGATCATACGCTTACATCCCTTCTGCAGCTTCTGCTCCTACCACTTCTTGCTGCCTTTGATTTTGTGACTCTGATTCCATCCCCTTCGCTCTGTTGGTTCCCTGTGTTTATTCAGTGCTTCTTCTCTTTCTCTCTCTTCTGTTAGCAAATACTGTTTGAGGTTGCCCATCAGATATACAAACCTTTTTTAAGCAGCAGTGTCTCAGTCGTGGATGCCATCCTAGTATGTCAGGTTTAGCATCAGTCCCTGGGCAAGACAGCTCGTGACTTCTGGCCATCACCCCACTGCGATTGGGAGTCCTTCACTAAAAGACTGGTGGCATCCCTCAGACAGTGCTACAGGTCAGGCATCTGTGGCTGATCCAACTGGCACTTGGCGTGACAAATTCCATATAGAAAATCGTATACTGAGACATTTTAGGTTTAAAGTTTTTTTCTTCTATTTTGCTTTGAAATTTTATGTTTCATTTCTACACAACTAACTGTTCAACAATTTTTTTTCTCCTGGTGATTGAGGCAAGTAATACTCCTCCATTATGTTGGTTTGAAAAATTGAGGTGTTGGGTCTTGGGTTAGATTGTGATTGAAGTCATCACTTTTATATTTGTTACCAAGTTCTAGCACAAATTGCTTTTTTTCTTTTTAATGGTGGTTGAATGTTTAAAGGGAATCAATTTGTAATTACCAAAGTATATTTATTCAGTGCTTCCATATGGTCCATTATATTATTTATTGTATGAAGCCACGAGTACAAAAAATCTCATATGTGTGTGTGAGAGACAGAGAGATTGATTGTATGCGATTGTATGTTGAAAAAGAAGGAGAAATGAGAAAAATTAAGTACTTACATACATATATCATATGTACTTGAATAACTATTTTATAATATTTATATGTATTCTATGAGCTTATATATATTAACATTTGTATTCATTTAGCTATATGAGTATTTATACATATGCAAAATACCTACTTGGTATTCTAATTGGTAGTTATAGAATTAGTACTGATGTTGAAATAACCATTTTATTTGGGAGTCAAGAATTTATATTTTTATCAATCATAGGATAATCAGAAATTTGAGTGAAGGAATGGATAGCAATTTCATGAAATTTGAAGCAGTTTTCCAGTCATTGGCATTAACAGTTTTGGCAAAGAAGTTGTCCAGAAATGATATCATGTAATAACATTTCTCAGAAAAATTATGTGATGAAACATTTCCAAAAATACGGTTGACCATCTCAGTACAGAATTATGAAATAGGTGTTATTGACTATAAACTGTGGCTCCTACTATGCTACAGATGTGCTGGAGGAAGTTGGAGGCAAATTTCTGAAATTCTTGGAGCACCTGTTTCATAAGCATTTAGTTAGTATTTAAGCTGAAACAAATGTGAAAACGTAACACCAGATTAATCATATCATTAGAAAAATGTATCGTTCTTCGCTGTGATAAATGCAAAAGGAACTGAACTGTTTGTTGCTTTATTTAATCTAAGAAACTGACCCTACTCCACTGATCCTCATATCATGTGATGGTATTTGGAGAAAACACATTGCCATCGTATGAAAAACATTATTGCAACACTCCTGAAAATAAAGCACCATTTCCAGAGACTTTTCTGTAAAAGTTACTGGTAAAAACAGAGCTACTGGTTATGACGATTAGTTGCTATCTATTTACTGAACAACTTTAACTGACTGATACAATCCTGAGATACTTAGATATTATGTCAAATTTTACATACTGTATGCGGCACATTTGCACTCCCATATGTGTCCTTTGTGGACAGAGTTTTATGAGTGCAAAGCACTAATCCCTAATTTCAACTGTAACATTCTTTCAGTTGAAAAACCAGACAAATAATTCCTTGTGACCCAGACAGCTGTATTTCTCCAACACCCTCAAATTTTTACTTCTGCTCCCCTGGATCTTCTGTTCCTCATAGCAATGGTCATCCTCCCAACCTGCCTATCAGGAGCCTCTGTCACTCATGTTTCTCTAGACCGATAAGTATGGATTCCTGACTCCCAAGAATCTCATTAAAGAATGAACTTGACAGAGTCCAAATCTCCCCCAGGTAACGAACTGCAGTCTGCCAGTCCTTCATATGCCCTATTCCTGCCTCATTTCCTCTGCTCCATCTCCACATAGATTTTTGATGCTGTTTTTGTGAACATTTAGTACCCAGTCTACCTGAGTACTAAATGTACCAATGTACAAATGCATGGTGACTGTAAAGTGAAATCTACAAGGAAGCTAAGCAGGCAGAGAGCTGGGAAAAAGGCAGCTGACAAACAAACTTAGTGCCAGGGAGACCGTAAGAAACTGGGAGGACTCTGAACTGGATGGCACCCACCCCATCTAAAGGGGGAGCCCTTCGCACCTTTGTCTGAGTAATACCAGGCAGGTATGCTGCTGTGTTGCTAGAACTTCTAATTTATAAGAGAAACTAGAGGTTCATTTTTCTGAATGAGAGATCTCCAGAACTTTTTGTTAAGGGTGGACTTAACCTTTAACCTTCTGTTTTAGAAAATTTCAGATACAGTCAAAAGTGGAGAGTAATTGGGGCACCTGGGTGGCTCAGTCAGTTAAGCGTCGACTTCAGTTCAGGTCATGATCTCATGGTTCGCGGGTTCAAGTCCCACATTGGGCTTTGTGCTGACAGCTCAGGGCCTGGAACCTGCTTCAGATTGTCTCCCTCTCTCTCTGCCCTTTCCCCACTCGCACTCTGTCTCTCTCCCTCTCTCTCAAAAATACACAGACATAAAAAAAAATTTTAAGTGGACAGTAATTGATGGGTTTTCATACACTCATCACCCAGCTGCTTCTTTCCTTGCCGCCCCTACCGCCTCCCCCAGGCCCCACAGCTGTGTTGAAGTACAGTCCAGACCCTATCGTATTTCATCGGTGAGCCACATCACCATCATCACATGCCCATCCACAATAAGCAAAAGTGATCACATTCCTTAATGTCTTTAAATTCAGGGACTGTTTCCATTTCCTTAACTGTCCTAAAAATGAAGGTTTGGTTTCTTCACTTTGTTGTAGTTGAAATACAGAAAAGGCCTGACTATTCTGTCTGTCTGGTGTCTCATAAATTTCTTATATCTCTAGGTTTCAACTCCCTTTCTTTTTTGTCCCCTTGCAGTTTATTAATTGGAAAAACTTTTTTGTTCTGTAGACACTTCTGCAGTGTGAACTAGGCTGATTGCAAACCTGTATTTTTGCTTAATCTATTCTTGCTGTGTTTCCTATAGAATGGCAAAGAGGCTTGATCAGACACAGATTCAATTTTTCTGGCAAGGATTTTGTAGATTGTGACATTATCTTTCATTAGGAGTGGATTGCCCATGTCCTTTCATTCATGCATAGGTGGCTGTGAAATTCTAAATCACTCTGTTTCTTCCCTCTCTCCCACACATAGCTTGGGCCACATGTAACCCATGAGCCACCAACTGGAGAATCCGACTGATCTATTAAAGTTTAGGCAGGAGCCCTACCCATGTCTGGAATATTCTGTGATTCATTTTAAGTAATTTACTCCTAGTGAGCCTATCCTAATACATGGAAATGATCTTGCCAAATCTGCCATTCCCTTTTATATTTTCATGTTCCTACATCCTAGGAACGCAAAAGGGAACATGTGTTTACATCAGGTTGGGTGAAGAGCATCCTAGGAAGTGTATTTGTTTCGATCAGATGTTGTGGTGTCCTCTCATAAGACAAATAAGTCAAATATCCAGTAATCTGTATCTTACCTTTGAGGGTGGCAAATAGGCATTAGTACTTTTAACTTGCATGACCTGTATAAATTCTTTGTGATAGACCTTGAAGAGAAGGGACTTTCCAAACCACACACATAATTAGGTTCTGTTTTCCATAATGTTGTTATCTTTAGCTGTTGTTTATGTTCACTGAGTAGAGTGTGGGGAGATAGATGTGAGTGCTCAGAGAAGCATAATTACAGGATGAGCAGGGACAGTAGGCAGTAGGGAACAGCAGTTAGATTTACACGGCTGCATTCAGTTGAGGCAACTTTCTAGCCATGGAGCTCTGGGAAGTTTCCTTCCCCTGTGGATTCTGAGTTTTCTTCTGTCTTTAATGGGACCTCACAAGTTAAGGGCTTGATGTATTTGCCAGCTCTGAATAGCTTTAATCCTTGCATCTTTTTTAGGCAGCAAAGTTTCTTTGTTGTCTTTTAAAAAGCGTAGGTTTTCAAGTTGGGATTTTTTTCATGCTGAATATTTTGAAAAGTGGAAAAATAGAAAGGAAGATGATAAAAATCAACATAGCCCTATTTTAGGCTGTTTGAAAGAAGTATGGTTTTAGAATAGCACATTATGTGCTTTTTTTCTTCATAGTTTCTCTGGAGAAATCAGACCCATATGCTCAGTGTTGAGCCAGGCATTTTAATGTGCAGAGTACACATCTTTAATCTCAGTGCCAGGTGCACGAGTGAAATGTTCACATGGATAAACTGTACCTGAACATTGTTTTTGTTGAGTTAGAGATGCACTTGGCAGGAACAAGCACGTTTGTGTGTGTGAACCATCTATATTTCTCCTAAATATCTGCAGTGTTATAAACAGTTTAAAGATGTTATCTATTCTACCCTGTTTTTTATACTTCTTCTCCAGTTTGTAGACTCTTATCACAACTTCTTGTACCTTTACAGCCAAGCCTTAACTCTCCTTTCAGTCTTCTTCCAGACAATGTCAACTGGAGAGCGATTGATGGTTTTAGAATGGATATTTGAAGACCACTTTGAGGATAAGGATATTTTCTTAGGCAGCATATTCTTTTCCAGTCAGTAGATCCAGCCTGTCTTGATTGGGGCGGAGGGTTCTGACGATTGATGGAAGGAGAGAATGAGTTGAGCCACATACCCTTCTGGGTGATTATCCCCTGGAGATGGTGGCCATAGTTAGGTCAGGACAACCAGTAGGTAAGAAAAAGAGTCATGGTTTGCACTACTTAAATTCTCTTCCTCTATGTAAAAAGGCTTGGAGCAAAGCACAGATGAAAACCCTGGTCATCTGTGATGGGCCCCTGCCACTGACTGACTGTCTGTTTGTTTGTAGGGTATATGCCATGTACAATTCCGTGAAGGGATCCTGCTCCGAGCCAGTTAGCTTCACCACCCACAGCTGCGCACCTGAAAGTCCCTTCCCACCTAAGCTGGCACACAGGAGCAAAAGTTCACTAACCTTGCAATGGAAGGTGGGTAGCTCAAAGTGTCGGGAACAATGTGAAGCCTAGCCGTTTGAAACATTTTTACTTAGCATTACTCCAGTTTTGTGATGGTGTTAGATTTCCTACGTAGTAACTATGTGAAACAAATTATTATGATATCAAAAGTTGGTATGTCTATAAAAATTGAGCAGAGCGGTGGGAGATGGAACAGCAACAAGAAGTTTGAGCTCTCAGGGCACCTGGGTGGCTCACTCATTTAGGCATCTAACTCTTGGTTTTGGCTCAGTTCATGATCTTGCAGTTCATGAGTTTGAGCCCTGCATCAGCCTCTACGCTGACAGTATGGAGACTGCTTGGGGTTCTCTCGCTCTGCCCCTCACCCACTCTCTAAAAAAAATAAACTTAAAGAAGTTTTAGCTGAAAACAAACTGAGGGCTGAAGAGCGAGGAGGAAAGGGGAGGGGGGGTGATGGTCATGGACGGGGGCACTTCAATAAACTATTAATTAAAAAAAAAAGTTTTAGCTCTCTTTGCAGAGATAAATCTTTTAGGATCATGACTAATACCTTATAGGTGATATAAATACGTAAGATGACTGAATTTCATCACTTTCTATTTTAGGTGTATTTATTTATTTTGAGGGCAAGCAAGAGTGGGGGAGGGGCAGAGAGAAAGGGAGAGAGAATCCCAAGCGAACTCTGAGCCCGACATAGGGCTCGATCTCACGCACCATGAGATCATAACCTGAGCCAAAAAAATCCAGAGTCAGAGGTTTAAATGACTGAGCCACCCAGGCGCCCCTGAGTTTCATCACTTTCTCATGGTTTACTTCATTTCCAGAAACATTTGAGGACTTTAGTTAAAAGTTTTTATAAAGAAAGATTTAGAGAAAAGTAAGTTTTTGGCTCCATTGGCTTCTGTCAGTGGCGACTCTGAAACATTTGATATTTAAAACAGCCTGGAATGTTTAGTGTTCTAAACTACATTACGACTTAACTCATTTTTACTAATTAGGCCTTAGATATATCAGGATTATCAAGTTATTTTGTAAAGTCTAAATTATATAGTACTTTTCATAAAATACAGTTTACTGGCTATGAATTGCTCCTGCCAAAGAGATGTCCTTAAGGTGTATCATTAGCTTATTTGTCACAGTTGTATGCTTACAGGGAAACAGTAGATTCTGTTATCAATATCCATAGTAATTATTTCTCCATGTTTACATATTTTTTTAATGTTTATGTTTAAGGGGGGAAAAGGGCAGAGAGAAAGGACAGAGCATCCATAGTGGGCTCTGTGCTGACAGTAAAGAGCCCAATGCGGGGCTCGAACTCCCAAACCGAGATCATGATTGGAGCCGAAGTCGGACGCTTAACCTACTGAGCCACCCAGGCGCCCCCCTCTGTTTATATTTTAAATTGTAGATTAAGATGTGACATTTTCAGAGGTAGAGATAAAGATTTGTGGTGTTTGGGGAATACACTAACGTGTAAAAGAAATAAGATGGCTAGGGAGGTCTATTATTGGTAAAGATATATTTTGTCCTTTGGTTCCTAGACCAGGAGGTTGAATTTATCCAGGGCATCCATAAAAACCGTTGAGAACAGTGCTTAGCAAAAAGCATGGGTTTCTGGAGACCCCTCTCATGTGGGCTGCGTTCTCATAGGCACTGGCCAGCATGGAGTATGTTACTTGGCAAAGCAAAAGCTTAGACTGGCTTAGAATCTGAACTATTTTATTTTCCTTCCTGGCTTCCAGGGATAATCCAGGTCAGTGATTCCCTACCTTTTCCGAGTTGTAACACTCAACTAACCGGTCATCATTGTTTCAGTCCTTGGAGATACACATTTTAAAACATGTTCTCTATTTGCACATACACATACATAAGCATATCTTTTTTAAAGGAAAGAATTAAAATTCATTTTGTTTGGAAAATCTAAGAAATCTTAAGATTTCCAGAGGGACCCCGGGGTCTTATAAACCTAAAGTTGGGAATCACTGATACATACTCTGCTTAAAACCTGGATGAAATTCAGGTCCTTAGCAGACCAGCATCTTCAAGAAAAAGTTTACTTACTAGGGGGGAAATATTTCATATTTTCTTTCTCCCTTTATTTAATTTAATGATAAATCAGATTTATATGTATATTGAGAGAGCTCAAGATCTAACTTCTCATCAGGCAGCAGGAGGAGATTGGGCAATACAAAAGCCAAAGTCGGCGTCCCTACCCTCAAGGAATTGAGAACTCGGTGGCTGGGCAGGATATATATCACAGAAGAAACTTCTGAAAGAACCGTTTCTCTAACAAAATTTGTAAACATCATAAATGTAGTTCTTATTTTAGAAATGTGTTCTCATCTAAAACTTAAGATTGTGTCCATTACTAAGAACTTCAGATGTATCCCTGTCTGCCAAATTGAGCCCACAAAAGCCTGAAATTATGCTTCAGTAAAATATATAGCATTCCCCTGAAATCTGGGTTTGAGACTCAGAGATTATCTGACTCAGAAGATGAAAGGAGGAGGAAGGAAGGAAAGGAGAGAGAAGAGTCTCTGTATAAATTTAATGAATATTTAGTGAGCCCTTGATGATGTTTTATTATTAGCAAAAATAAAACAACAGCTATTGTTTACTGAGTGCTTCCTCAGTACCCAGTAGTTGAGTAGGTGATTGATTTATATTCTGCCAATTACTCGTCGCATCCATTTATTCTTGGAACAAGATATTAAACAATCATATTAAGGGACTAACAAAAGTCCACACATGACAAACAGCCGAGCTGGGCTTCAGTGTAGCCCCCACGACCCAGCCACCCTTCACTAGGGACGGGATAGTGTCATTTGCGGGGCTCCCGCTCTTTCCTGGGGCCAGACACGTTTGTGCAATGGGGGAGTGGTCTACTCTTCCTTCTGGTTGCCTGCTCCCTGCAGCACCCCCTTCTGGCAGGTCTAAGCCTGCAAAGCACTCTTCTCCAAAGTTCCCTGCTTCCCTTCCCACGGTCCACACCCATTTCTCAGTGCAGTAGATCTCTGCATGCTTTTAAGAGGCAAGCCAGTGATGACACTTCTTTTTGCTAACATGTGAAGGGCTAATTGCTCTTGGTAATCTCTTGGGGGATATTATCATTTTTCCTCTTTTTTTTTTGTAAAGAGAAATCACAGTGGCACAGAAGGTTCTCTAATCTTAAACACTTAAAAAAAAAAAAAGCAACTGTACGGAGAAAGTTACAAAAATATAGACTCTTGACCCTCAACCTAGGCTGGGTCAGATTTGCCCTCCAGACTCCAAGCCCCATCTAAGTTTCTCAGCTTCCTTTTTCACCCCTGTTTTCCTAAAGTGCTTCTTGAAAGTTTGATCCCCAGAGGAAGCAGGGTGCCATCTGGGTGGAGAGGTACAGGTGGCGGGGAAAACACATTTGGCTCTTTTCGTGGGATGTGATTTATTGTTGATGGAGGCTTTCTCTACAGTTGAATTGTATTAAAATTCATTCGTGGTAATGTTTCCCAAGGAAACGCAGGGGCCATGGGGTTATGCCTCTTAGGGGAGAGCACAGGACTAGCGTAGTTGCTGTATTTGAGTCAAGTGGATAGCTCCAAAAGTTCTGTCTGTGAACAACTTTCTCTGATCTCATTTTACTGTTTTTCTTCTTTTCAGGCACCAATTGACAATGGGTCAAAAATCACCAACTACCTTTTAGAATGGGATGAGGTAAGCATATATTCATATCCATACATCTAAAACACCATTGCAAAAATAAAATTGCTGAACAAATACCATTTTATTCTTTTTTAAGGATGTGCTTAACACATGGGGGAAAAAGAATGTAAATAGAGAAAGATTTAAACCTATAGTATTGACTGTGGTAAAGGAGGACAAACTAAAGTCGCATAATGAATTGTATTCGATTGCATTTAGTGTATTTACTTGCCTTACTTGCAAGAAATACTATTGAGAGAAAAGACAGGGTCTTATCTATTACGGAGTCCCTAGTGCCTCGCCAGCCATTAGTTAGTATTAGGAATCGACTACTCTCTGACCTTGACTGCTGAGGGCCCTTCTGCATAGATGGTTTTGATAAGGTAACCCACAGTGTGGCTGAGGAAGCATAATTTGTGTCTTCTTTTTGAAGCCATGGATGTACATTGGTGTCGCACCATTGGGTGTTCTCTGTGGGACAGTTAGAGCCATGCCTGGAGGTCTCACTCTTCCGATGGCATGTGTGATCACCCTGCAGACTAGACCATCCTGTACCAGGCGACCTCTTCTTGTGTCTGTCACCAGAGGCCCTCGGGTGGTATCCATGGTGAAGTTTCCTTACACATAAGGCTGCTCTGTGCTGAACGGTAACCCTGTTCATGTCTGGCCTTGCTAACACCACCCACAGAATCTTAGGCAGGAAATACTGGATGCAGAAAGAAGCCTTTCATTTCTAAAAAGGGACTGTACTTATTGTCCCTGTAGCTATTAGTCCTTTGCATTCATTCACCCTTGCTCTATGCTGTCTATCGGTGATTGAGCAAACAGATGAAGGATTTAATAGGAAATGTGGAACTGGGAGGAGAAATACAAGTGAATAGACTTCGTGACTTAAATTCAGGGGGAGTTTAAAGATTCAGAATACAGGCTGAGACAAAAAGTGACTTGTCGAGTGTGGAAAAAGTACATTCTACATTTCAAAAATGTAGAATGAAAATGGACGAAACTCGCACAATGAAATTTTGATGTGAAAAAGGGGGCCCTTCATCACGTTCTGCAGAAGCCTGTTTTCCCATCTGGATTGCATCTGAAAGCTGGAGCTCCAGGTTACCGAAGACAGCGATCTCTTGTTCTGGGGACCCTTCTGAATAGTTCCTCTGTACAGATTGGTGAGATCTCAGACTTGACCGGGATATTTTTACAGATTAGGTGGGCTTCGCTGTAAGGTGGTTTGATGGGAAAGTGAAACCACCGCCGTGGCTCTTGTGGAAAGAGATTTTTATAGGCAGTGCAGCAGGTTGGAAAGGGGCCCGGCTGACCTATGAGCACTGGGCCACACCTTACCATCTGTCCCTCCTCCGTAAGGACGAGTGAGTGTTGACTGAAAGTGTGTTTTTTTTCCTTTTTAAGTATCTGTTGGGGTGTCGCACTGACCTGCCTGATGCTTTTTCTCCTGTCTTGAGGTTTTATATCGAGATAGAATTCACCACTAAAGAGGAGGCATTTTTCATCTCCAGTTGCCTCTCCAAGCTGTGTGTCTGTGTGTGTGTCCTATGTTTTTTTGCTGCTTTGGACCATGGCCTCATAAGTGAAGTAAGGTCAGACAAGGCGAGTATTTGGATGGGACCCTCCAAGGAAAACCCAGGTGCTGCAGGAAATGGTAATGATGACTCAGTTGTTGGCCTCCTTCCCTTTGGATTTGGATTGAAAGTGTCCTGGCAGGATGCTTGGAGGAAATAAGCTACAGCCTCAGATGAAATGGAGAAGCTTTGTCTAATGACCGTTTATAATCAATAGCACCCACTCTAGACTCGTGACCACACAACGTTCAGTTGTTTCTTGTTCCGCCCTTCTCCTGCCGCTCCCCTGCTTGCTCTCTTTCCATCCTCTCCTTGCACCCATCTTAGTTCTTCAGGCTTTGTCCTTCCTCTTCATTTGTATTCTGTGGCTTCATATTCACCTTCTAGAAAGACTTCTGGAGCCTAATGTCTCTGAAGTGCTCCCTGGCCTTGAAGCTCCCTGAAAGGAGAGTTTAGCTGAAGGAACACCACGATTAAGGGCAGTGGATTCTGTTCCAGGCTTTATAGGAGCAGCCTGATCTCTCCAGTCCTCACTTTACCCATCAGCTCATGTATATTTACATCATTGACACTCTCTCAAAATGCCGTGTCTAGGATTGTCGCTTCTGATAAGAGTGTATTTTAGGATCTTTTCACTGTTGTTTGTTTGTTAAATACTTGAGCATTTATGGAGCAGATTCTCAGTGTCTCAACACCGTATACTGTCCTGTGAGGAAGGTGGGGCACAGGGCTCTTACTCTGAGAGCTGAGAAAGCTCCTGCAATACTATCCTCCTGGCCTTTTCAAACAGGCATAAATAAAACACACTTAACCACTTGCTTCTCAAATTTTTCCATCCAGTAGCTTCTTTGCTTTATAGTCTGGCTCCCTCCTTTTCAGCCCCTCCAACAAAGATTTTTTAAATGGTGTCATTGGGTTTCCTGGCAGTGAGAATAGAAGCAATAATAACCAATTCATTCCTGCCTGTTCTGTCACTTCAGAAGTAAAGTTTCTGAGAGAACAGTGTAACAGTTTGTGTTTCTAAATCCGGGGCTAGGTCGGGAATCAGTAGCCTTCTTGAGGCAGCTCACTTAGGTTGGTGTTTGCACCCCCCCGCATGACTTCGTGAAGGAAGAAAATCAGATGCACAAGGGACACCATCTGATGTCCAGGAAGTGTGAGCACATGAAGCCCTGGGTGTCCCTTCAGAACCTTCTGCTGGGAGTCTCTGGAGTCAGGTACGCCTGGCACCAGGGACTGTTTCCAGAATCTGCCCCTAGTGGAGTATGGTGAGTCAGGAGAATGGGAGGGGTGTCCCCCCGCACACATACACCCAACTCTCTCCAGAGCTCTCCTTTCCCAGGGCCTATGTCCCAGCCATACACCCATTACCTCTCTGTTGTCCAAGGTGCTGTGGAAACATACTTCAAGGGCAAAAGACAGTTGGGTGCCCAGAGGAGCAAATCTCCACCTGAGAAGGGGACTGGTACCCCTCAGAGTCTCCAAGAAGGTTGTGTTCAGGAGTAGCACCTTGCCCCCATTTTTGCTCTGACACCTGCTCTGGGAATCATAGCTGGAGTGAGATGGCCCACCCATGTTAGTGCCACCACCATGACTGGGTGGCCCCTTGTTTCTTTTATAGGTACCTTACAGCACTGGCTAGAGTTCCGGGATACTTTATTCTTCTGTTCAATTTTTAATCACCAATAATACTATTAGTATAAACTCTTGAAAGTGATAGTAAAGTAAGAACACAGAACATCAAGTCGTGCTGTCCAGTTTCTTAGAAAAAGACCTTGACTAATGAAAGAGTAGCAGCAGAGTATTTCTGCTAGGACCTGAAATGCTGTGCCTAGTGGCCTTTGGGAAGAGCCAATAGTTAATCAATAGCTAACTGCTACTGGTCTCTAAGGGCAGGTGTAGCCCTAATGGTGAAAGAAAACACAAACCTGTTACAGCTCAGGGGGAAGCTGATTCTCTCTCTCTCTCTCTCTCTCCCCTCAATTCATTGTCTTAAGTTTGCTCTACTGTTCTACAGAATTCACTTGGAAATTACTTGCTAATTGTTCTGCCAGAGATTAGCTGCCTACTTTTCTCCTTTAGTTGTTGTAACTAGACAGTCCCTTGAGTTTTAAGTCAGGCTGGGGAGTAACTCTGACTGGGAGATGGTAATGAGCCACTGAAAATGGACCACACCCGTGTCACCGACCTTTCAGCTGTGGCCATCAGTTTTGATCTTCCCCTGAGAGAGAGCAGTTTCATAATGTGGAAAGGTGTGCACTTTCCTGCTCACTTCCCCTCTTTAGTGACTCAGATGAGCTGTGATGTTTACAGGCGTGGGATCCGAGAGCCGACCTTGCATTTTTCTAGACCTTTAGCCACTGTATTCGCCTCCAGGAGATCTCCATCGGAAAGGAGGAGGCCATTTTCCAGGTAGTTTTCTACTTGACTATTGGATGAGCCATCATTCTATTTTAACCTCTTTCTGATCACGGTGTGACCCCCACCCCCACCTTTACCCCCACGTTTGCATTGTAATTTACACGTCATAGTCAGTCTGGCTGGCGGAAAGCAGTCCAAAGCCTCGTGAGGGTTTCTTTCTCTTGCTAGATTTGAGTATCACACCCAGCACTGACTTCAAAGCAACAACAAAATTACTGCTTGATGAACCCAGTTTTAGTTGAATCCAGAATTATGAATAGGAGAAAAGTTTAACTTTCTTACAGCAAAACCGTGCTTCGATGCTAGATTTCATCTTCAAGGTGAACCTTGTTTCCCACAATGGAGGGGAGGGGAGGGGTTTGGGAGGGAGGACAGTTGTATTATACAGAAGCCTGCCTGGTGCTATGTGGGGTGGGGTCCTATCGATGCTATTTCAGTCACATGGCACCCACTGAGGGAGACCTGGATTCAGAGTGTCTGCTTTGTCTCTAACCAGCAAGTAACTGAGCCCCAAACCTCAGCTTCTCCACTTGAAATCAGTGTCTGTTATCCTACTGGGGGTCAGTGGGTTGACTTGGGCAACAGCAGATTCACTGAGTGTAATGAGTATTTCCTGTCCCTTCAGCGGATATTAGGATCTGGGGCAGGAAACGTCAGCCATTAGAAGGATTGTATGAGGGGATTATGACATTCTTCTGTGGAACTTCGAGGAGCCTTGAGGCCAGTGTCTCCAGTTTGAACAAAACAAACATGGATGTCGGAGTTATATATAGATGTTAATTTGACATTAGCTGGGCTTCCGGACATGACATGTAGGGAACATACGAAAGAACCAAAAAAATAGCTTTGTGGGAATGTGACTAGTACAGTTCCCAAGAATCTTCCTCACGTGTGACTCAGCTAGCCCAGATAGGAATGTCGCATGTGGCCGTCCTGCTAACTAATGAGCCAACACAGCTGCAAAACACAGGCGACTAAGAATGACATAAACGCCACAGAAATCAAGGCAGTGTCATTTGAAGTAGAGCAGAAAAGGCCAGCAGCAGGTAGAGCTCATAAAGCCCCTGGGACCCATTAACAAGCCAGACTATGTCCAACAGTCCTGTTGTGGAAACCTCACGGAGCTGACAGCAGGCCATAGATTGTGGCTTCTTAGACACCTCGGATAGGAAGAGCCAACTTAGCTCATTTAGGGACTGAGCTGGCCCCTTAGCAAATGCTTCGTAACTAGTTTGCTAAAAACATTACTTCTTAGCTCAGGTACTGCATAGTTAGCACTGATAATCTTTCAGAACGCTTCTTGGCACCAGTGAATTCGCCCATGGCTTCTCTGGTTGGACAGCAGCCGTTCATGGAAGGCACGGGGGCTTCAGCAAGCACAGGGACTTACCGAGTCTCTTGCAGCTCTCAGGAGAGCTCCCTGAGAATGCAGCCAACACAAAGCAGGTGCCACACTGCTTTGGCTGCACAGCGTTGGTCCAGTGAGAGAACCCACTGGCATTCCCCAAGACATCGCTAGTGCCTGACTAGAATTTAAGGGACGATGCCACTTGCCAGGCTCATGTGCCCTGTCAGCCATTCTCGGGGAATGCCCTCATGGAGATTGGAGAGTGGGGTGCCGAGGTCATTTGGCACTCTGTCTATCACAAGCCATCTTACACACAAGTGCCTTATGCCCAGTCAGTGACCTGGCAGAGCAGCAGTGTTTTGCCACATCACAGACCTTCAGTGCCATGCCCAAGGGCGGTTTCAGAGAGCCAGGGGACCACGTCCTCCACAGTAGGAGGGCAGTAGGCCAGGATGGGTTTAGAACTCAGAGAGACTCGTGGGTCCCGAAGGTACAGCTAAGTTAAAAGGAGCCCTCCCTTTTGGGGACCTCAGCCCCAGATATCCGCACACCTGAAGCAGATTCTCTCCCTGCCTTGTGTCATTTGTCACATGTGTACGGGGTGGGTTATTGTGTGTTTGGGGAGCAGACGTTTTTGGGCAACTTCTGGCTGCTACTAAATGGCAAATACCTATGTTGGTCCATGGCACCTAATTTATCAACTCCTGTTTTTCATGCTTATTGGATGCCAGCTGGAAGATGACTGCCTTGGGCCTTGGCTAGGTGAACGGGCCAAGTCCATCCATCCCGTGGTTCACACGTAAATACTACAGGCAACCTTTTCTACGGTCACCCTTGCTACTTTCCTTTCTCTTCACTGGGCCAGCCGCAACATTCTGGTCTTACCAAAGCACTGAATATCAGATGAACCTGCATATTGGGAGGGATATATAGGAACGTGATATTTGTTGGATTCAAATCAAAGGACCTGATGATTATCCTTGACTATTTCAGGGAGCTAAGCCTCTCCCGCTAATAGAAACATCTAGTGTGCCAAGGGCTAAGATGCGTGCAGTATTTATTTAGTAACATGCAACACAAACAATCCCACCCCCCGCTTTTCTTACCTGTGAAAGCTCCTCTGTGCTAGTGTGCTCAAAATGAAAGAGCCATCACTGAGGGGAGAGTGGGGTTTGGCACAGGGAACCTTTGAATCCACCCAGATGTGGAGCGTCTCCACCCCCGGTTAGGAACCCCTCCTTATATACGGTTGTGTTGAACCCATACGTGCTCTTTTATTGCTCAAGCCAACATTTATCTTTGATGTTGCCTAGGGTCGGCCAGGGCTGGAACAACTTCTAAATATAGACGTACGAGCAGACTAAATCTTTGAGACTGGCAGTAGTTCAGTTGGCCAGTGCAACTTTATTTTTTACTTGGTTTATCGTTGCCATTTTTGACAGGCTGGACTGTGCTGTTACAAAGAGTGCCCGGCCCCAGAATCATTCAGCCCAGGTCTGGATCCAGCAGCCCTGGGCCACCAGCACATGACAACTGATAACCACGTTCATGTAATTTCTTTAGCAGACAGTGAGTTATCAAACCTGGGAAGAGCAGCTCCGGAAGGCAGCGGCTATGAAAGGACCTGGAAGAAAAGGAGGTCAATGGAAAGAGGCCTTAGATTAAGAAACACCAGGAAGAGTTCTCATGACCAGAGGGAGGTAGTTCCCCATGGATTCCAACACCCTTGTGGTGGCTGTTCTGATTTTCTTGTGCCAGGATTCAAGCTGTCTTAAAGAGAAACAGGAAGGATCTTTTCCAATCTATTAATTAGAAGGCAATTGAAAATATCAGCCAACTTCGTCTAGTAGTGCCAGTGTGGGGAATACAGGCTTCCAGATTTGGTAGTGCCAGGCTAATTGGAAATGTTAGCCAAAGCAGCCACATTCCCCACAGACTACAGAATTACTCTTGGCAGAAGAATACTGTCGCCTGAATTAATTGAGTTAGGCATGAGTTACATGTATAGAATCGGCTGTGGATGCATTGAATAAGTTCTTTAATGGAAAACCAACCCAGTTAGAGGACTCATCTTCCCAAGTACTGAGGACAGCTTTATGAAGACATGGAAATTAATGAAGAGGGAAAGCTGACTTGAAAAAATTGTTGTTTTCAGTCTTTTAGTTACGTAGTTTTACAAATTAAGAGTTACTTTTAAGCATATTTTTAACTTTAAAAATTAGTTGCATCTTATGAAATGGATCAAATGCTTTTTATTTAAGTTTTTAAATAAGCAGACTCATCTGTAAATTGACAGCTCTACTGGAACTTTAATCCATTAAGTGTTTGTGAACAGATACCACAGAGAGATGGAAACCTAGTGCCATGTGGTGTCTTTTGAAAGGTCTTTTAATTTGCTCATTCCAGTAGCTTTAGGCTATGTCATACTAAACCATCCCCAAAAGATTCTTGCATGTCTGTATTTTAAAATGTGCCTGGAGTACCTGTGGGGCTCAATCGGTTAAGTGCCCAACTCTTGATTTGGGCTCAGGTCATGATCTCACAGTTCCCGAGATCAAGCCTCGTGTTAGGCTCTGTGCTGTCAGCTTGATATTCTGTCTCTCCCTCTCTCTCTCTGCCCCCTTTTTGCTTGCGCTCTCTCTCTCGCTCTCTCTCTCTCTCTCTCTCTCTCTCTCAAAAATAAATAAATTAAGCTTAAAAAAAATCTTCTAACGGTTCTCTAGAGCTTTTGGGATAGTATTAGGATGTGGGGTCCGTGGCTTGGATACAGGGAGGAGGTTGAAATGCAATTACAAAGAACAACATAGAGGGTAAGAAGAGAAATTAACAGAGTAATCGATTTCACCATCTATAGCATTTGAAATGATTTGGTGTCTTTTCATACTAGAGAGCCCATCCTCTGTAAAAGGTTTCCTACCGCTCAGCCAACATAATTTGTAATAGCTGCATTCTCTTCTATTGTGTGAGTAGAGCGTCATTTATTTAACGAGCCCACTGTTGTTTGACATTCAGGTAGATTGCAATTTTTGTGTCTTTTGGTGTGTGTGTGTGTGTGTGTGTGTGTGTGTGTGTGTGTGTGTATCAGGCTGTCAGACATCTATTGCCGTGTAGCTATTTGATCCTCATAGTGTGTCGACCTAACACTGAAATGGCTTGAGACGACATGTCTTTTATCATTTCTGGCACTCTGTGCTGGGTGGCTGGTTGAGCGCTACTGGTTTATCCTGGGCTCACTCTAACAGTGTCTTCCAACTGGAGGGTCTGCTGTGGCCCCATTCACAAGTTGGGCAGTTGGTGCTGGCTGAGCACTGGGTTGCCTCTCTTGTCCTTGAGACCTCTCACCCTCCAGTAAAGCTAGATGGGCTTTCTTACGTAGTGTGTAACTCTTACTTCAGTCTAAAATATAACGCTGTAAGATGTAGTAACTGCATTGCCCTTACATAACAGTTTTGGTTGATTATATCATCTAGGAATCTGGTTATAGTTTTAGCTTCTACAAAAATTTTTAAAAACTCTTCAGAGGCCTTACTTTGTTGGATGGCTTTGAAGGAAAAAATGCATTCAACAAAGTACAAGTGCATATAGAAAATAGAACCCTCTATTCAGTCAGACATTAGACCTTTGGGTGCTAACATGCACCCTTCCACTCCTTTACCTCCTAGCTATTTATAGCATGAGGGGAATTTATAAAAGTTTACTGAGAGACATCATACTTTTAAACATATATGGACATCAAAATAGATGAGTGCATAACACTCATACCACATGAATGCATAATATTGCAAAACAGATTACCTCAAAACTGAATGGCTTAAAACAATTACTTCCTGAGGCTCATGGATTCTCAGTTGGGAATTTGGTCCAGGCACTGGGGGAATGGCATGTATGTGGTCCACAATTTCTGCAGCTTCAGCTGGGCAGAAGGGCTCACTGATTGGGAGCTGGGATCTTCCAGCAGAGTCTTGACTCACTAGTCTGGTGGTCCCTGCTGGCTTGGGTGGAGCCTCGTCTGGGGCTCCCTTACAACATGGCAGCCCCAGCGGAGTCAGAGTTGGGAAAATGAGTGTTCTGGGGAAGAGACAAAACCTTTATCACCTCTTCAGACCTAGCTTTGGAAGTCACACAACTTCATTCCCACTCTATCAGTGACAAGCACGTTACAATGTCAAAAGCCCACTCAAATTCGAGGGAAAGGAACATAGACTTTCTTAGTCATGAGAATACTTTAAAAACCTTGTTTTCCCTTACCTTTGTATAGCACATGCAGTGTTTCAGACACTGTGCCCTAAGATTGCTAGATACAAGTTCACAGACTTCGAAAGGCAATGGAACTCTTGTTCCTGCTTCTCTTCTAAGTGTCTTGGGAAGGGGGAGAAGGAAGGCAAATATGTGCCCGGAGATGCAGTGGTAGGTAGGACAGCCCTCACCCTGGCACCCAGCACCGTTCTGCTAGCCAGGAGGATGTGCTTGGGGGCGCTCAAACACTGCTCTTCTTAGTTACCAGATGGAAGCCATCACTGGCTGCTCCCTGCCTGGTAAGGACAGGGAAGCCATGAGATGAACAACATTCCTGCCACAGCGTCACACTTGAAAAGCAGGATCATGTGTCCTTTTCCCTTGGGTGACTCACACACGGTCAGCAAAATATTTAATCTGGGAGAGGGGATGATTAAGAAATATGTTATGATTTTATTTAATAGCTATAAAATTTAAGTTTTTTTAAACTACAAATCAGAAAGAAATGGAAAAATATTTTAACTAAAGAGTAAAATGGCAGAAGAAAGGTAAAATAGATAAAGAGACGATGTTCCTTAAAATATTTAAAGCCTTGTACATTTATAATTAAGATCCACATTTTATTTTAAAGAATGAAAGATTTCAGAAGGCACTTCCTTTCCCCCACTCCTCCCAGTGGTTGGGGGAGTATCTTTGTCCCTGAGGTTATTAACCCATCTTGAAAAAAACATTTCCAAGGGTGAATCATTCTCTGCTATTTAGCCACAGTGGAGTCCGAATTTTCCATGTTCCCCTATCTATGCTTCCTTCTCTTAGCCCTGCCCTTTCAAAGTCTGACAAAACATTGGAAGTTAGTGACAGTTGACATCCTTCACAAGTTAGCAGGAACCTTGTAGGACCTAGAAGAACATCTGGACTCTGATTATTATTAGGACTCTGTGACCTTTCCAAAACGTGAGTGCGCTCAGTATCCTAAGTATTTCAAGACAAAGGCTTTCCCCATTGATGGTGCCTCTCTTCGGTGTGTGAGTCTAAATGGAAAAGAGGCACTTGCTCACCCAGGATGAGACAGAAAAGATGTCCTGTGAATATTTGCCAGGTGAGCTGTGTGAAGGGAGGTGCCAGGCAGGGCACGGGGCTGTCGGCGACATGCTGAAGGGAGTCGGGAGTAAGCTGGTTCGGTGGGGACTGGACGGCAGATAATACGCAATGGATAATATGTGCTTCAGTTTCATTGGTCATAAAGAGGAGGAGTTAGAGGCAAAACTGCATGGCTTGGGCCCACAGAAGGGCTGATTTGACATATTCTGTGTACACACACCAGCTTGCTGGCCTTCCTGGAGAGCAGCTGTGACCAGGAATGGAAGGCCAGCACCCTAGCCCCGCCAGAAAACAGTTCCATTTGTCTCGAGGCCATGGGTGCTGATTCGGTGCTCTCCGGCGGGGTCCAGGTGTGGGATGATGGTAGATTAGCAAAAACTGTGGATCAGGTTGTATGAGAAGAACCCTCAGCTGAAATAGGAAGGTTTCTAATGCTGCACCCCATGCCCAATTGAGTGTCTTAAAGCTAATCAGCACCGATCCTCCAAGATTCCTTCACATGGAGTAAAGATTAATCTTGTGCTTGAACTCAGCTGTGCTATAGAAACCAGCAGTGGGGCATGCCCAGGATTCTGAAATGGAAACAAGCCAGGGAATCCTGAAAATCTGCCCTTTCTGGTTTGTGGACCCTGGCAGTAGAAAGTCAGGCCAGAAGATGGTCGGGGATTATGTCAAGCATAGCTTAGAGCCTAGATCTGTTCTAGAATCATGAAGGGTGTGGGCTTGAAGCCTCCCTTCTGCTTTTGTATAGTTGGGGTGAAGTTTTCTTTCCTTGCTCAGAGCCAGAACTTAATTGCTCCCCTCAGGGCAGCTCTGGTCCTGACTGCTCACCTGCTGCATTCCTGACGTCCCCACAGGCAGGGAATCGGTGCTTGTAGGGCCACGAGCCGGCCCCCAGGCCCCGGCTCTTCCTCTTCTCTGTGGACACACCACACATGGCCAACAGCAGGAGATGACCAGGACGATGCCAGGGACCGTGGTGTCCCTGCTGCCTCTGTTTGACGAGATTATTGGCAGCAGACCTAAAAAGTGACAAGAGATACTCCTTTCTGTTAGGATTATTTTCATAGGAAACTTTGGACAAGGCTGACTTGAAATGATTAAAAGTAAGCTTCCAAGCAAAGCTAGTATAGCTCAGTAATCCTGTGTAGTTTAAATTAGGTTTTATTAGAAAGGGGCTACAGTCCAGAGATCATAATCTCTCAGAACCATTTGGAGCCACACTACCTATAAAATACGGAAGTTATGATTTTCCATCTGTAAAACTTCACTAACAGTGATACTTAGACATATTTAATTTCTGCTAAACAATGATTAACATCCACATCACCACCCCTATCAGTTCATCTGAATCTGTTTTCTTTTATTTTTTTTCTCTCTCTTTCTCTCTTTTTTTTTTTTTTTTTTACTTAAACCCTATTCATTTCTGTCAATAAAAGGAGCTGGATAATATTTTATTTGTAAATGCTGTTTGCAAACTGGCCTCCTTCTTGGTTTACAGAAAGATTCTCCACATCGCCTGTACCTCTGGACATCTCCCTCCAGAGCCCAAGCCCCAGAGTTCTCTGAGAGCCTAACACAGTCTGTCCCAGAAAATCAGGGTGATTCCGGCTCCCATGGCATTCCTTCCCCAGCTCCATTTGCTAACCTCTCAGCTCTAGATCGCTTTTGCACTGCAAGGACTTTTGTGAATATCATTTTTTTTCTTCCCAGACACCCATTTTATATTAAACTTGTGTAATACATGAGTATTTCCTTTTACTCAAAAGCTTCTCTCTTGTTTGAAGTACTTTATTAACCTACTTTCCCTTATTTTTGCTTATTCTCAATGCCTTCTAAGAATTTACCAATAAGCCTCACTTCCTTCATTCTGTGAACTATTTGTAATCTTACCCCTTCAGAGTCTACAGATACTGTTTCTAAAACTTGTTTCTAAGGTTCCAGCACCTCTGGGTCGTTCTACATGTTGTGAAGGAGCACGCACACAGTAACACATCTTGGAATGCATTAGGATGGAAAATTCGGTGTCTTCTATCTAAACAAGTTGGAGTTTATTTAGTAACTGTTCCTGATACTGAAGCAGGAAAAAAAAACATGTTAGCAGCATAGGAAAAGCGTCGAAGGTTACAGAATGCTGCTTCTCCTAACTCTTTAGTGAGCCCCAGTGCCATGGCCCTTTAAAAGAAAAGTCTAGCCACCATCATCCATCTTGCCCATTCTTTCTTCTCACTTAAGCCGCAGACAGTCCGGCTTTTACCATATTAAAGCAAATCAACCTAGTAAGGAACAGACTGACTTTTCTTTACTGGCTATAGTTCTAAGCACCAGAAATGGGCAAAGGAGACCAAACAAAGAAATAGGAAAAATGAGGCATTGAAGGGGAGCCAGCATCGGGGTTTGGAAGGGATGAGGCTTCCGTGGCGGCAGGATGTGCCTTTCTTGCACTGTTTACTCTGAGGCTCAGAAATAGAAGACGAAAGAAGGTAGATCACGCTACAGCTCGAAATGGATACAAAACATACCAGGGTGTGCAGAGAGTATAATCAGACACTGGATGTAATTATGCAAATGTATGTATAAACGGTTTTTCTATGAATAAATCGTCTGCACCAACCTTTACACTCAAGGTTAAAGTAAAGCATAAAGGCATGATAGGCCAGCCACTCGGTGACTTTGCTCAAGAAGCAGTTGAAAAATGTTATGCCTTACTGTTTGCATCTGAATTGACTTTGAAACCTTGATAATATAAACTTTGAATCTTAAAGATTAATACGACTTCCACTCCCTTCCTGGAAAGGGCATCCCCTTGCTCCGGGAGGGGAGGCTGGGGAATTAGTCTGAGGACGAATGTGCCAGGGTTGTTCTTTAATCTGTTCACCCTAGTGACACTTCAGGCTAGCTGTATGTTTATTTTATTTTTAATTAAACTTCACCTGGAATGTGTTTTAATGGTAAGCATTTGGAGGCCTGCTTCAAGGAAGGAAATGCTTAAATTTGAGTAGGGAGGAAAATGTGCTTTCATCTTTCTTTATAAAATAAATCGAGAACTTCAAACATTTCTGAGGGCCCTGGGCCCAACCGTCTGATTGGAATGCTAAGATCCATTCAGTGTTGGCATGTGGTCTTCTTTGTGTGAACATAGATAAAATGCCCTGGCTTATGGGTATGAAATACTTGTTCTCTGTGGCTGATACGAGGGTCCCAGGCCTGAGCGTGGGTCTGAGCAGTTAGGGTTTTTCTTACTTTCAGGTCTATTAAGACAACTGGAGTGTTTTCTTTTTACTTCAAAGGATTTGAAGCATCATGGAAGGCTACAAAGGCATTAAATATATATTTCTAGTCTCATAAGAAACTTAAGAGTCGCGAAAATTCATAGAAGTGAATTCAGCCATTGTTCCACATGCTTATCGGACATTCAACTCTGCAAGCAGTGACTGAACTCCCTGATTGTTCAGAGCACTATTATGAGGGAAGCAGATATGGGCAAGAGGGTTCAAAGGCATGTGACCCATATTTAGGGATCAGTGAGAAATAGCTCACCATTGCAAGAATACAAGTGTTCAAGAGTTGGGAGCGGGAGGCAAAGTGGGAAAGGAGAGAAGACCGGGGAGGGCTTTTCTAGCCACACTAAGCTGCATAGACTGATCGCAGGTGCACAACATTGACTGTGCGTTTCCAGAACTGTTGATCTCCGCAGTAAGGGCAGTCTTGTTCTTGAGTTGGTCAGATTGGGCAGTTTGACCAACCCAAGTGAAGAAGATCTTAGAAATGGTACATGGGGGTGCCTGGGTGGGTGGCTCAGTCAGTTAAGCGTCCAACTTCAGCTCAGGTCATGATCTCACAGTTCATGGGTTCAAGGCCTGCGTCAGGCTCTGTGCTGACAGCTTGGAGCTTGGAGCTTGGAGCCTGCTTCAGAGTCTGTGTCTCCCTCTCTCTCTCTCTGCCCCTTCCCCACTCACACTCTATCTCTGCCTCTCAAAATACAAAAATGAGTAAACAAAAGGAAAGAAGGAAGGAAGGAAGGAGAAAGGAAAGAAAGAGAAAAAGAAAGAAAGAGTCCTGAGAGGGCCTTTTCTTATTTTGTTAACCAAAGCCACTTTAGAAGCACCACAAGTACAATGCGTTACTTACCTCAGTTATGCCTTTTCTGTAGTGTTTTATGTTAAGGCTGACGTTTCATTGTCAAGTGCTTTATGGGCAAAGGAACACTCCCCTAGAAGCTTTCCTCCTGGTTTTGTTCATGCAAACCAGGAAATGAAACAATTATTCAAAACGCCTTCCTTGTTGTCCTATTATATATTTTTTAATCGTGTGCGTTGTTTCACTGCTTTCTTTTAGGGAAAAAGGAACAGCGGTTTCAGACAGTGCTTCTTTGGGAGTCAGAAGCACTGCAAGTTGACAAAGCTTTGTCCGGCAATGGGGTACACGTTCAGGCTGGCTGCTCGGAATGACATTGGCACCAGGTAGTTACCCTTGTCCGCAGCTGTTACACTTTTCGTGTGGTGACTCTGCGTCTTCCTCTTGTGTTGCTGGAAGGCGGGAAGACATCCACTGCCTCCACACTGAACCAATTTGAGGTTTTCCTAGAGGGAATCCTAATGAGAGAGTCGACGGCTTCTGTGCGGCCTCTGCACCGCCTCACGCGCTGTAATGCAAACACCCCACTAGGGGTCTCAAGAGTCAAGCTGAAGGTAGCTGGTTAGGTTTTGAAAGAAATCCCTCTTCTGAAGGCCGCATTTTTTTTTCAGAACACGTGCTGTTTCCTTTCACTTTTGCAAGCTACTCATTCACCTGCCTTTTCCAGTTGTATCTGAGTTTGCCTGACAGAGAGGAAGGGGTGCCGGGCCAGCATTGTTGTCAAGCCCAGGGCAGGTACTCCCAGGATCGGAGAAAACCTGGACTGGCCAGGGCACCGCGGCTTGCCTCCGAGCTGCAGAAGAAAGGCAAGAACAGGTGTCCAGTGGAGCGTCTGTGGATTAAAGGCGCTTTGAAAAACCATATTTCAATTGTACTTCCTGGGTAACTCTTGATTAAGGGAAAAATCCTTCGTCTTTCATCACTGTTCATTGAAAATCTTAAAGGTTCAGGACATTATTGGTCCTCAAGCTTTTTTCCAGCCTCAAGAACATCACAAGGTTTTACAGCCCTGTCTCCCCACCCATGATAGCCGTTGCATTTTTAGAGTCTACTAGTTGAAAAAGTCGTAATGATAAAGGCTTCAAGAGGTTGTAAGTGAATTGGAAGCACCCATGAACTTTCCAAAAAAAAGCCCTGTCTATATTTGTAAAACACTTACTTCATCAGCAGACAATTATCTGTGCTCACACTGATTGGAAGTTTCCTCGGTGGCTGTGGGTCATAGCTTAGTAACACTGCCCAGTGTTGTGCTTTCTGCTGGGTGCTTTCAGGGGGAAATCAATTCTTAAGAATACTGTCCCTTGATGTGTGCTTTTTTGAGTAGCAGACTGAAGTGGGGAACCAGGCAGACCAGAAGTTGGGGTAGGGAGCATCACATAAAGGATACTTGCCTCGCTTTGTTTGTTGAATCTGTCATGCCCCAGACTTTCCAACCCAAGCAAGTTGGGGACTTAGCCTTCCTCTTTTAAAATGCCAAGACCCCTGGGGCACCTGGATGGCCAAGTCAGTTAAGCATCCAACTTCAGCTCAGGTCATGATCACATGGTTCATGAGTTTGAGCCCCACTCATAGAGCGTCAGACTGTGTGCTGACAGCTCAGAGCCTGGAATGTGCTTCAGATTCTGTGTCTCCCTCTCTCCCTCTCCCTCCCCCCTCCCCCAGCACTCTGTCTCTCTTTCTCTCAAAAATAAATAAACTTAAAAAAAAATTTTTTTAATGCCAAGACTCCTCATCATGGTCCTAAGTGTGTGTCTTACTGGGTTTATCTCTCTGTAGTGGTTATAGCCAAGAGGTGGTATGTTACACATTAGGAAACATTCCTCAGATGCCCTCTGCACCAAGACTTGTTCGAGCTGGAGTCACATGGGTCACGTTGCAGTGGAATAAACCAGAAGGCTGTTCACCTGAGGAAGTGGTCACCTACACCTTGGAAATCCAGGAGGATGAAAATGTAAGCTTAGCAGATTTTGTACCCTTGCATGTGTTTTGTGTAAGTCACTTTATTGTTAATGTATGGACACCATCAAAAGACATTAGCTAGGTAAGTTCAAAACCAAACTCCCAATATCTATTGCTACCATTACCGGCAGCCACCTGTCCTTCCCATAGCCCTCTCTATCTCAGAGAGGGACATTCCTGTCCTTTTGTTTGGGGAAGCCAAAAAATTCAGAATTGTCTTTGAACCAACCCATCTGTATAATCAGTCAGCAAATCCTTTTCCATCTTTCTTCAAAAATTAACCAGAAATCTGGCCATTTCTCAGTATCTAAGACTACTACCCTTTTGCAAGCCACCATGATCTCATCCCTGGGAAATTGCAGTGGTCTCTTTAAGTATTTTCCCTGCTCTCACCCTTACCATGCTATAGTCTGTTCTCCACACAAAGCCTGAGTGATGTGTTCAACAGAGTAGATCATGTCAGTGCTCTGCCTACAACCCATCCTGTCTCTGGGCCTTCACCCACTTCAGAATTTTTCTTTAATGCCCTTGTTCCTGCCCTTGTGTGTTTGAACACACAAGCAAGCCCTGGCCTCAGGGCCTTTGCAGTTTCTATGCCGTCTAGATAGAAGGCCCTTCCAATTAACTTTGACTCTTTTCCCTCATTTCCTTGAGGATCTCTTCTCACAGTTTCCCGAGGAGAGCCCTTCCCTGGCTCCCTTGTAAAACGGTACTATCCAGTAGAACTTTCCACAATGATGGATGTGTTCTGTGGTTTGTGCTGTCCTATAAAGGTAGCAGCTAGTCGTACATGATGATTGAGCACCTGACATACAGCTGTGGGCCCAGGAAACTGAATTTTTAGTTGTATTGAGGGTAAATTTAAAGGCCCCATGTGGCTGCCTTATTTACACTGCATGGCCATAGGGTAGCCCCTCCCCAGATCCACCCCTCTGTCTTTTGACCCAACCTAATTTTTTTGGTCATAGCACTTAATACCGCATAAAATGCTTCATAGTTCGATCTGTGTTTCAGTTTTTAATCACTTTGTCTACCTGGCATGTAAGTTTCTGGTGGGCTGGTCTTTGTTCTTGGACAGTGCTGAATCCCTAGAACACGGAAGGAAGCCTGATGCATAGAAGGTGGTTGGTATATTTGATGAATGAATGGTTGCACAGCTGAGTGAGAATACTACTGAATGGATTCTGTACATTCAGCTTTCAGTGGGAGATTTATCCTCTTAAAAGGATCATGCCTTTCCGGTCCCAGGTGTCCTTTTTTCCTTGGCCAGAAGAGGACACTGTGTGGTCAGAAACCTCAGCCACTGTGTCACATAGCACCTTGCAGCTGGACAGTGAAGACTTCAAATGAAGGGGCTTTTTTTTTTTTTTTTTTTTTTCATAATAACATTAAAAACATGTTTTTAAACTACATACTGCTTGGTCACTTAGTACTACTTGGTGGTTTAATTCTTTCTTGAAAATGTGTTCTCATTCACGTTAGTATTAACAGCCTCACAATAAAGTTTAACAGACCCAGCAGAACTCACAATGAGAAAAAGTTGACTCTTTTACCTAAAGCTCGAGCACCACATGCAGCTCCGTGGACTCTCCTACTCCTGTTTGCCACGGCTGCCAGACAGACCTGTGGCTGCGGGTGGTGATGGAAAACAGGAAAATCTTATACATGAAAGTATTTCATGCCTGGATTTCATGATACTGATATCTCTTTCTGGCTTTGTTTTTTCAGGATAACCTTTTCCACCCAAAATACACTGGAGAGGATTTAACCTGTACTGTGAAAAATCTCAAGAGAAGCACACAGTATAAATTCAGGGTGAGTCATTCGTTTTGATACCTGAAGTGCTTAAAAAAGAAACTGGTTCATGTTTTACCCATTTGCCATTTCAAATAAACTCCATAGGTTAAGAAAAATTTTAAGTTCCCCACACTTTACATTTTTAAAGTAACACTTCCAAAATGCACATCATATTTTAATTTTAATCTTTTTGAGAGAGAAAGCTACTATCTTATGCTGTAATAAATTGCATCACAGCATGGCCAGATGCGCTCACCCAGAGCACCCAACCTGAATGCTCAATGCACCTGTCTCTCCCCCCACTCTTCAATGTTTCTCCTTTTTATTACATTTCTTTACATTTTCCCTCTTCTTTGCTCTTCTGCCCATTTTTTTCCCTTTTCTCTTCTATTATTCACTCTCCCCCTACCTAGGCTTTGCTTTGGTTATTAACAACCACCATTAATATCACCATAGGACTTTGTGTTGTAAGGAGAAACAGCTTTGCAACTATTAAGAGAGGAAAAGCAAGGGCACCTGGGTGGCTCAGTTGGTAGAGCATCCAACTTGGGCTCAGGTCATGATCTCATAGTTCACAAAGTTCGAGCCCCACGTTGGTCCCTGTGCTGACAGCTCAGAGCCTGGAGCCTGCTTTGGATTCTGTGTCTCCCTCTCTGCCCCTCCCCTGTTTGTGCTCGCTCTCTCTCTCTCGCTCTCTCTCTCTCTCTCTCTCTCTCTCTCTCCTCTTTCCCTCTCTCTTTTCTCTCTCTCAATAAACATTTAAAAAAGAGAGAGGAAAAGCAGGACACAGCATCCTTTGCCATGGCACTATTTATTGATCCACGCACAGCGTTGGGTTTCCTTATAGGACTGTGTGCATTTTGGAGAGAGAAGTTTATCTTCTGATTCTACTGTCCTTTCTCTAATTTGGAGGCCAAATGATATAGCTTGGCATGTAGTAATCATTCAGTAAACAGTTGTTATATCATCAGGTGAAATGTATGACTATTTGAGGATGATAGTTTCTGATATTGAACAAACGCTTGCCCTTTGGTGCCAGCTAGAACACAGGTAGGTATACTGCTAGCATTTCTCCACAAGGTGGCATTGTCCTACTCTTAAATACGAAGGTTATTTTTACCTGCTTTCCCCTCCCCCCAGTTTTTTTCTACAAAACTAGGTGGTAACATACTGGTTTTATGTCTTCATGAAAGGGTAAAAATGTCTTTAGCTAAAACCCACCTTATTGTTTAATTTGTAATTGTTTAACTATCCAGAAAATATGCACTCCATAAAGGAAATACTTGTAAATCAGTTGTTTGAGATTGAGAGAGAGAGGAAATGTCTATGTGAATTTACAGATGCCTTAATCTTGCCTTGGTAAAAAGTTGCCATTTCTTTGATACAGGGTATCTAAAGCATGTTAATATTTTGTCCGTTGTGTTATAGCTGACTGCTTCTAATGTGGAAGGGAAAAGCTGTCCGAGTGAAGTCCTGGTGTGCACGACAAGTCCTGACAGGCCCGGGCCCCCCACGAGACCCCTCATTAAAGGACCAGTTACATCTCATGGCTTTAGTGTCAAATGGGGTATGTTATGCTATTGCTGCTGTTGCTTGTTTTTGATAGATTTTTTTAAATTTTTTTTAATGTTTTATTTATTTTTGATACAAAGACAGAGCATGAGGCGGGGAGGGGCAGAGAGAAGGAGGCACAGAACCAGAAGCAGGCTCCAGGCTCTGAGCTAGCAGGCAGCACAGAGCCCGACGTGGGGCTCAAACCCATGAACGTGAGATCTGACCTGAGCCGAAGCCGGAGGCTTAACTGACTGAGCCACCCAGGTGCCCCTTTGATAGATTTTTAAAAACGGATTTCAGTTTTTCAGTAGTGGCAAACCAAAATAAGATATAAAAGCTATTATTTGTGGTAGTTTTACAGATTTAGAATATGTGTATGAGAGGGGTGCCTGGGTGGCTCAGTCAGTTAAGCATCTGACTGAAGCTCAGGTCATGACGTGGGTTCAAGCCCCGCGTCGGGCTCTGTGCTGGCACTGAGAGCCCGGAGCCTGCTTTCCATTCTGTGCCTCCCTCTCCCTCTGCCCCTCCCCTGCTCATGCTGTCTCTCTCTGTCTCTCAAAAATAAATACATGTTAAAAAAATATATTTAAGAAAAGAATATGTGTATGAGAAATATCAGAGAATTCCACTGGAATTGTCCATTTTACAAGCATTTTACTTTATGATTTTTTCCTGTATTATTTTGCCTCCTATACTTTATTATTGATTTGAATGTAGTAATTTCTGAATATATATTCATTCTTCAGTAGCTTGCCCATAACAAGGGTAGTGATATTTAATGTAAATAATGGATTTATAAAATTATTATTGAGAATAAATTTCAAACTTTAGATATGTCATCATAAGTAAATTTTGATATATAGAATGTTAAAATTAAGAAAAAATATGAAAACTTTCATTTTTGTTGTTGTTTGTATGTAACCAGAAGTTTAGAACTTCAGGACTTTTTATTTTTTCAAATGTTTATTTATTTTTGAAAGAGAGTGCCTGTGGAGTGAGGGAAAGGCAGAGAGAGAGGAAGGCAGAGAATCTGAAGCAGACTCCACACTGTCCACAAAGCCCAAAAGGGGGCTTGAACTCATGAACTATGAGATCATGCCCTGAGCCAAAATCAGACGCTCAGTCAACTAAGCCATCCAGGCGCCCAACTGACTTCAGGAATTTTTCATATTAAAGTTTATTATATGGTATTTGGGGGTATCTGGTGGAATGATATTCTGGCTCACCTCTGCAGCATGGATATTTCAATGAAGTGAACACCATTTGAATGTTGTTAAAAGATTTGCAATTATATGTAAAACTGTTAGGATGTATATAATTATCATTAAAGTGTCATAATAACATTAGATTCCTGAAAGGCAAAACAAAGAATGAAAAGATTAAAAATAAGATTTTGCCTAGCAGCCAGGCAATGTAAGGGGAATTTAAGATACTATTAAAGGGGCTCTTGACTGGCTTGGTCAGTAGAGCATGTGACTCTTTGTCTCAGGGTTGTAAGTTCAAGCCCTGTGTTGGGTATAGCGATTACATAAAAATAAAATCTTTAGAAAAATAAATAACATTTTTTTAAAGTTTATTTACTTATCTTTTTAGAGAGAGAGCAAGAGTGAGGGAGGGGCAGAGAGAGAAGGAGAGAGGATCCTAAGTAGGCTCCGCATTGTCCTTGTAGAGCCCCATGAAAGGCTGGAATTCATATACTGTGAGATGATGACCTGAGCCGAGATCAAGAGACAGATACTTAACCTACTGAGCCACCCAGGGGCCCCAACACAAAACCTTATTAAACTGTTATTGGAGATCATCCATTGAGACATAAAACTGTTTCAGGTTACCTCATAATTTTGAGGCAGAATTATTAGGGTATCTATTTCCTTGGAGGATAGATGTGATTAAGAGAAACCATAAAAATCTAGATGTGCTTGTTTTGCTAGCTTGTGAAGCTTTTTTCTCAAAAAATCCTAGAAGGTCCTGTAAGCACTAAATGTTTACTTTCGTTAGCTATATGCTATCATATTTAACTTTATAATTAATGTTTTAAATCTCTCTTAATGAAATGTATATACATTCATAGAAATACCAAGCGAAAGAAGGCCAATAAAGTTCCTGTCTATATCTAAAATACAGAAGTGGCAGAACTAATAGTAGAGGTCACTTCTGCGTAGTCTTGCATAATTACAATGCAAGGTATTCTGCTGCTCAGAGAAGAAAACTTTCGTGGACACAGAGTGAGCAGTGGAGTAAATAAATACCCACAGTCTACAGGGCTCTGGTAGTAAGCCAGCACCCCTTCCTCAGACCACCTGTTTGGTGCACTTTCTTATTGACCCACAGCTTTGGTTGTGTATCAGATTCACCTGGGATATACGGTGCGCTTAGTGGCAAACCATGATGGAACATGTGTATTAGGTTTTGATGTTTTATTTATTTTATCTGTAAATTTGTCACTTTTCTTCTTGCTCTATCTCAAGAGAATCTGGTCACTGGTAGTCTAACTGAAGTAAAGAATAAAATAATAATAAAAGAAATATAAGGGCACCTGGGTGGCTCAGTCAGTTAAGCGTCCGACTTCAGCTCAGGTCATGATCTCACGGTTCGTGGGTTCGAGCCCCACGTTGGGCCTGTGCTGACAGCTCAGAGCCTGGAGCCTGCTTCAGATTCTGGGTCTCCTTCTCTCTCTGCCCTTCCCCCCTCACACTCTGCCTCTCTCTGTTTCTCAAAAATAAACAAACATTTAAAAAAATTTAAATATATATTTCATCTTACATAAAAATTACTGAATATTAAAGAGCAGGCTTCAGAATTCTCAAAGTGGATTTATTAACCCTTAGAAAAATTAATTCATAGTTTCAGTTTTGCTCATGTTTTACTAAATAACTTGGACATTTCTAGCCCTAAGAACTTCAAATAATATGATAGCACTCAGGATTTCTTGGTGATTTTGTTTGTGTCTTTCATTTTTAAAGAATAATACAGTAATTATTTTACCTTTTGCTTAAGTCCAGAATTAAGGCAGTATAATGTGACTTCTGTTCTGTGTTCTAACAATATTTGTTAATAAAAGTCTATGCCCTTTCATAACTAATAAGGCATTTGCTTACTCTCCAGATCCTCCCAAGGATAATGGTGGTTCAGAAATACTCAAGTACTTGCTGGAGATTACTGATGGAAATTCTGAAGGTGAAGCTTTGGGAAATTGTTCTACTCAACTCCAGTAGCAACCCCTATTTTCTAATTTGATAAACATCTGTATAGTAATAGCGGGCAGTCGTTAATTCTAATAGTAGTGCTATGACAACAAATAGATCTTACTCATGTATTCATAGTTTTTATAGTTTTCTCTTTTACACACAGCCTCAGGGATCAGGGTATGTTTGAAATGTACATTTTTATCATGGTTTAAAATTTTCCATGTCCTTTGGTTTAAGCCAGAGGTCCTAACTAATTGAATAATTAAATTTTGATCCCCTCTCTTGGCACATTGTCTGGAAATTCTTACAATCAGGGAGAGTGTCAGAAGCAATCAGCAGGAAGGATAAGGTGGAGAGAGCAAATGAGTTCAGTAATCTACAAATTCCCACGTACAGCGATGGCAAACAAAACATAGTATTCTCATGAGCGAGTGACAGTGTCACACTTTCATGACAAGTTCAGCAAATGCTTCTCCATCTTCGTGACATCTCAGTCAGATTGTCATCACTGTTCACTATGTGGAGTAAAGTAATACAGTGTTAAAGGTCAGATTCCTTAAGTAGTGCTTTTAAAAATACTCCAATCTTTTTTTTCTAATAAAATTCATTAGGCTTTAGTAGAAAACAAGGATAGCCATCAGAACTTTGAAACTGGCATTTCTCACTACTCTGATAATTCATAACAGTGACGTTTACAAACAGGCAGCCCAGGTGTGTGCGGGTCTTTTGCCCTTTACCACGGTGACCACCTGGAGCTCTTTGGTTTCTGCATCAGTTGGCTTCTATTTTAAACTAAGAACATAAGAATGCTTTGAGGTGGGCACAGCTGTTCTTATCATAGCGTCCTATTCTGGGCTAAAAATTTGATTTAGTTTTTCACATTAAAGACCTACTGAAGAGGGAAGTCAGGTGTGTACTGTGGCTTCTTGTGACTCTCTTGACCACAGGTATCAAATCAAAATAGATGCCATTCTCTACGTGAAGTTCCCAGCTTTGCCAGCACATAAAGTGGGTGATTAATGGAATCTTTTCAGTCGTCCTGTTCCCGTGTGCCTCTTCCCAGGTTTCTAACCAGTGATGTCACAATAATGCTTTTTAATATCCACCCACAACCCACCACCTATGGCCCTGGTGCCTGTGACTTCATTGTAAATCTGTCCCAATAAGTGGCCGAGGGAAACTTGACTTTAGTGAAGTGACTTTAGTGAAATGTCTTGGGTAATGGGGTAGAAATACTTTCCTGGAAACAACTGCATGGAGAAGAGGCTTCTGTGAAATAGTCCCCTGGACGTGTGGCTCTACAGCGAGGGCAACACAGAGGAGGGACGCCTCCGGCAGCCCAGATTTGGGAGGCGGGCGGCCGGCGGTGGGGGGGAGGAGGGAAAGTGCCCCTCCCCCCGCCCCCAGCCTTGTCCCTGGTGGCATCAGCCTCACCAGGCAGTTAGGCCGTTTCAGCAGCCCGCCTCACTTTCTTTAATCCCGAGAAGTGGCCAGATAACTAGGTCACCCTGAGTGCTTCATCTTTACCTCGTCACCCTCCCAGCCATTTTTGTCTCTTATGTGAGCTCCATGAAGACCGCAGGTTAGAGGACTCTGTGCGTATTGGAGGGATGTCACTCCCTGTGACCTCCAGGCACTCGAGTACAGGAGGGACTCTTGCTCCACCCCGTGCTCTGTCCCATTCCTCCCCCCACCACCAACAACAGGTTTTGTGTGGTCTGCAGCATCCAAGCCTCCTAGTCAGCAAATGTAATAATGGTGGTATTGAGTAGTCTGGCCTGCAGGACTAAGTATTAAAAATGACTCCATGTTATTTTATATATTTAACTTTGTGAAGGAAAGGGAAAGAAGGTCATTGGCTACTAAAAAAAATAATAATAATAATAGGAGGAGATGCTGGTGTTCATGGAAACCACTTAGAGCTTGTCCTCTTCAGGAATGGTTGCTATGATTACACTTTTTACGAAAGGCACAAACTCACACACGGGTCTTATTTTACAGCGAGCCAGTGGGAAGTGGCATACAGCGGATCGGCCACAGAATACACTTTTACCCACTTGAAACCAGGCACTTTGTACAAGCTCCGAGCCTGCTGCATCAGTACTGGTGGACACAGTCAGGTTGGTTTCGTTGTGGCATCAGAGCGAACCTGCCAGGTCAGATTCAGACAACCGATCTGTAATATCAGAATAAAATTACTCTCTTAAGATGTATCGCCATAGCGCAGCCTCCCGTGGCATCACATCAGGAGGGGAAAACGAGAGTGTTTTCAAATTGTGCTTTAGAGGACATCAAAGATAGCCCCACATGATTCTCAGCTGAACTGTGGGATTGTCAGGCACATTTGTCACTTAGTTATTTCTTGGAAGACTTTGGCGTGATCACATGTGACACTTGAAAATTGAGTGTTGTCTGAAATTCATATTAGCTAAGTCAGAAGAACCTGAGTAATTGCATTGATAGAAAAGCATAGAATTTAGAGTCAAAAAGATAGGACCTCCTGTACAGCTCTGCTATTACCAAATCTGGCAGTTCTGTGAGAATAGGAGACACACCTTCCCCAAGGTGCTTTACTGCCATCTGCTGGGAAAACCATGAAAATCTAGGATGACCGAGCTGAATGACCCCATTGCAGTTGTGCAGTGCCCAACTTACACACCATAGGCAGCAGTGTACCCCTTGTTCTCCGCTCTTTATTTGACCTTAGCCCAGCTAACATGTCAGGAGCCTTGGTTTCAACCACACAGGGTTCTCACAGGCTTAAAATAATCTCGGAAATATACAGGGAGTGCTCTAAAAATCAGATATAAATAGCTCTAACGTGCATCCAGAAAATGAATGAAAGGCAAGATAGTAAAAAGCCATTTCATTGTAGAGATGTTTAACATCACAGTTTGAGACCGTTCATGGTGAGAGAGAGACTGAGACTGAGAGATGGTAGCATATAGCTTTGTGCTGGGTTTATTTTTCACAAGAAGATTTGCCCTTAGGGTGCTTGGCTTTGCAGTCAGCAGTCAGCACACCTCCACTGGTGTCTCGTGTTTATTCTCCTTCTCCCACAAGGATGGCAGTGCTGTGACGTGTAGGCTACCTGCATAGATGGACTGTGTGAACCGAGGTCCAGTTAGACCACTGTCCGGTCCCCGAGCTCTCTGGAGTGCTTCCCTGGGTGGGGCGTACCCACATCCAAGCCCCAGAGTGTCGGCAGGCACCTCCTGGGTGAGGCGCGGCACAGACGTGGTGCTGCTTGGATGTAGAGAGTTCCTCTCCTCGAGGTGCTTCTTCTCCGGAGAAAGGAGAAGTCTGGCCGAGCTGTGTAGCTCAGCCTTGTCTTCTCCTATTGCAGAAGTCGACCTCCACATCCCCAGCCTTGCACAACCAGATCCTAAAAGAAGGCCCACTTAATTTAGCATTAAAAAAAAACCCTGCTGGTTAATGTCAGACTCAGTTGATTAATATTGAATCTATTTGCTCTTCTGCTCTGTATGTGATGGTTCCACCATTTATAGCACGATTTAAAAGTGTCATCCAGCTGTTGTTTTGCGTTTTCTTCTGTCCCCATGGCGGATCTCTAATTTTAGTTTAAAGGAAAGCAATTGTGTGCTTAGAACACACGACCCATGTCTACGAATCTGACCTCAAAAATAAGCATTTTAACCAGTGCCAAATGCAGTGTGTGATCACACTTAACACACACACATGCACACAAGAGAAGACGTTACAGCACACAAGTCATGTGTACGCATTCAGCGTGGGACCCCCCCCCCCTTTGGGCAGCATGATTGGCTACAGGGTAGAATCTGCTTGGGATGTAAAGGTCTAGTGAATTCACAGTAACTAAGAGACGGTTCTCTCCGGTGTTTCTCCTGCAGTGCTCTGAAAGTCTCCCTGCTCGCACACTAAGCATTGCACCAGGTCAGTGTCGACCGCCGAGGGTTTTGGGTAGACCAAAGCACAAAGAAGTCCACTTGGAGTGGGGTGAGTGAACAAATCTTCACGTTGACATTGACAATTGGGGCAACTGGAGATGGAATTTGAGATTTCATGCCTTGTGATTAAGTTGGCCGTCTGCTGCAAAACCATAGTCTTTCCTGTTCACAATGCCCATTCCCTATTTGATTTGTGTCGGCTCGGGTTTGTGTTCTCCTGCGCTCCGCTGCTCATCCTCTTATTCCTGAGGGCGCTGTACACACTGGGCATCCTCTGTCTGTAGAGGGCACTTGCCTAGGAAATCTTCCAAAGCAGCCAGTCTTTCCTGGGAATTGATAAAAATGAAGTTGGGTGCACTTCAGAGGTTAAAGCGAGAAGTAGTTCGTAAGGTAACATCCGATTCTCCTCGTCTTTGTCACGTGTGGGCCCTGGCGCTTGGCAGTATGCGTTCGAGCTATACAAGCATTTCCTGTGGTGTCAGCAGTTCACAGCATGTAAAATTGCAAATTTAACCCTGCAGAACTCTGTCAGACTCTTTTTTGCCACTACTCATGTCTACAACGTAATAAGATATTGTGCCAACCTTGGGTCATTTATCTTGATTCAACATGACCTGTGGTTTTAAGTTAAAGAGATTTTCTTCCCTCTGTTTCTTCCGTGCCTTATACTATCGACATTTGCCTAATGGTTCTATCATTTTCAAATTATTTTATTAATGTAATTGACTATACTTCGATGTAGTTTGAAAAGCATCGATAACATCATTCAGAAACTTTTTCTTCCATATTGCTTTTCTTTGGGGGGGAGGAGAGGGTTCCTTTTTCTGTAGGAGAGATACTGAGGACCAGCCACCCACATGATGTTTTGCAAACCTGGTGGAAAACCAGGTGTGAGTTGGCTAACTGGAAGCACAAAAACGTTCTAAGATGAAAAGCGTTCTCCATTCCCAGATGTTCCTGCCTCAGAAAGTGGCTGTGAGGTCTCGGAGTACAGCGTGGAGATGACAGAACCGGAAGACGTGGCATCGGAGGTGTACCATGGGCCAGAGCTCGAGTGCACCGTGGGCAACCTGCTCCCTGGAACCGTGTATCGTTTCCGGGTGAGGGCTCTGAATGACGGAGGGGTGAGTACAGGCGTGTACACCAAAATCAAAATGCCAAGGCGCTAACGCTTGTGTATCCACCCCCCGGAACCTCCCCAGCAGTGTCTATCCAGCCTTGACAGCCATTAAGGAAGGGTATGTGGAACCTCATTTCTGAACTGATACATTGTTGTGACTTCATATTGACCCAGCATTGGAAATTTCTGTCTTCACAGCATTCTATTAAAAAAGAGTTCAAGGTTAATGAGAACATCACCCTTTTGCTGCTTTGAGTTGTTTTCAAAATAATTTCTTTCTTGCTCATTGACCATTCTAATTAGTTATGGGAAATTAGGACTTCATAGTAACTTCTTTACCATATTGTCTAAATTACCCAGCAATATCTTAGGTCAGTTTTTAGAACTGGAGTGGGGTAGAGGCCAAGGAGGCCAGCTTCTTGTTTTTGTTTTGTTTCAAATGAAGACTGGAGAACTCTTCTCGCCCATCATGGATTGAAAGTCGGTGTCTGCATTACACCCATATTTTAAATCATAGGGTGATGTGAGTTTTGAGGGGTGGGATTCATGATGAGAACAAGGTAACCAGAAGCTGTCTGGCTTTCTGGTGCTTTCTGGTGTGGGCTGCTGTTGTACCCACCTGTCCACCACCTCCTCTGCCCAGGTATACTCGTGATTTGTACAGATGAGTTCCATGCAAATAAATGGATACAATTAATTGGTGGGATATTTAAAAATAAGAAAGCACAACTGACATGAGCATGAAGTTGGCGGTGATTTTCTCTCGTTCTCGGTAGCCCTGTGCAAGCCTGGCACAGGGACATGTGTGGTCTCCGGTCCATTTCCTGTTAGCTACACTGACTGTGAAAGCATTTGCTCTGAAATAGGATCTCAAACATTTAGCAGGAGCTGGATTCCTTCTAATTCCCAGTTAAGAAAGAAATTCAGACATGGCACAACTATCTAAATTTAAAAAAAAAAAAAAAAAAAAGGAAAGAAAAAGACCAGCGTGGAACTAAGCAATAGAATGTTTTGATGAAAAGATAAGAAAGCTGATGCACCTGAACTTACATAAGTAAAAAGTGCATGGAAGGTGATGACCATAGATGATGCAGAGAATGTTTTACTGGTGTTTTTGCTCTTTTCCCTGTCAGGTGTTTGGGCATCTCTGCTATAACAAAGATAAATGTGGCACTCTATTGCTCTGAGTTTTACTTTCTGTCTTCTTTCACTAATTTATCATCCAAAAATATTATCACCAGCCTTAATTTATTCCTGTTATGTTAAAAGTTAACCAGGGGCGCCTGGTGGCCCAGTTGGTTAAGTGTCCGATTTTGGCTCATGATCTTGTGGTTCATGAGTTTGGAGCCCCACATCAGGCTCTGTGCTGACAGCGCAGAGCCTGGAGCCTGCTTCAGATTCTGTGTCTCCGTCTCTCTCTCTCTGCCCCCCTCCCTCCCTCTCTCTTTCTCTCTCAAAAATAGCATAAACAAAGTTAACCATATATCTGGCTGTGAGCTTCTCTCCCATCAACCCCACCCCAGCCCCACCCACTGGGGCTTATTTTTAAGCTGTCTTGGAAAATCTGAGAGGTTTTTAGGTTGTTGGGTTTTTTGTGCTTTTTTTTTTAATCTTTTTTTCCCCATTTTGGAAAAACATAGTCCTATACTTCATTAGTCTGGAAATTATTTTATTCTTTGCCCCAACTACTTGTAGTATCACAAATTCCACTACTAAAATGGGTACTTATGGTTCTCTCTTGCAATGATGGTGGTCAGCTCTAAATCACGTGGTCACTGAAGGCAGCGTAAAGAAAGGAGGAGTGCAGGTAGTTGAGATGGTGATGTCACCCTGGGAACGCACTAACAGGAACATTCATTTTCCAAATAGCAAACACCAATATGTAGAAGAAATACTCAGAATTTGATAACCACCAATTTCTAGTAGATCTTGGTGTGCTAAAAATTAAGCTGCAGTGTACATCTGACTTAATTTTCTTTGATATCCTGGGAGAAAGGTTGAAACAGAATGCCATGTTGGGTCAAAAATCAGCATGTTTTTGTGTCTGATGTCACAATAAAGGGAAAATGTTTGGTAAGCCAACTTTCTGATCCTTTTGAATAAAAAGAATATACATATATAATAGACATTCACCCCTCAGAATGTGTGTAGGAAAAAACGTTAGACACATTCAACGGAACGTAAAAACCATTAGGTAATATTTTGTGATCAATTGTACTGATGATAGTGTTAGTCTGGCCCTTATTGGGTTGTAAGCTCATGTGTGTTCACACTATACATACAGGCGTGTGTGTGTTCTTCTCTTTCAGTATGGCCCCTATTCTGATGTCTCAGAAATTACCACTGCTGCAGGGCCTCCTGGACAGTGCAAAGCACCTTGTATTTCTTTTACGCCTGATGGATGTGTCCTAGTGAGTTGGGAGGTAAGTCAGGCATGTGTTCTGCATCGATTTCCATTTCTTTATCTGCCCCCAAATGCAAGTTACAAGGAACTGACAAAGCTATAATTCACATGTAGGCAATTTTACACATTAATCTCTCTTGGTACTTATATCATTTAGAGTTGTGGAAATGTTACCACTTGTTAAAACTGAGAGGAAATCAAGTACTTCTTTCATGCCTTTCTTTTGTGTGTATTTGAAATAAACAAGGGCATGTTGCTCTGTTTCCCAGGTTAGTTAGTTGAGCACAAACATCATGGGATTTTCTTCTCAGTGAAATTAATGACTTAAATCTCTGCTTTCCAGAGTCCGGAAAGCTCTGGTGCCGATATCTCCGAGTACAGGTTGGAATGGGGAGAAGATGAAGAATCCTTAGAACTCATTTATCATGGGACAGACACCGGCTTTGAGATAAGGGACCTGTTGCCCGCTGCTCAGTATTGCTGCAGACTACAAGTAGGTTGGCATGACTCCGATGTTACCCATAAGCACTGGTGTTCCATAAAGGACTCTGGGGCACGTACCCAAAAGCTTGTGATGGAAGAAGCTGTCAAGATGGATGATATGGAATGAAGAGTCCTTGTAGATGAAAATAAATTGAATTGTTTTGGTCTTATAATTAATTCCTGCTTCTCTGGGAGGTCCTGCAGCAGAAGAACAAACTCCAATTCTGCACCACTCTCATTTTCTCCACCTTTGTGTTTTGCCTGTGACCTCCCTAAATAAATGACCAAGTCTAGGGCAAAGGTGTCACGGCTCCTTAGGAAAGGTTCCTTCCTTTTTTTTTTTTAATTTTGTGTGTGTGCGTGTGTCTTTTTAGAGAGACAGAGAGACAGTGCGAGCAGGGGAGGGTCATAGAGAGAGGGAGACACAGAATCTGAAGCAGGCTCCAGGCTCTGAGCTAGCTGTCAGCACAGAGCCTGACGTGGGGCTCGAACCTGAGCCAAAGCCGGACGCTTAACTGACTGAGCCACCCAGGTGCTCCGGGAAGGTCCCTTCTGTGTGAATTCACCTGAGATGCATGTTTCAGTGGGAATGGCGCTTAGAACTGGCAAAAGACACAAGATATATATGCCAGTTGTTAAATGGAGCCAGTAACAAATGAACTAGTCTGCATTAGATTACAGGATCCAATTCCCACTTCTCAGTGACCATTAAAAAGACTGGCTATCTGTAAGCTTCCACTTGGGAGTCCAAATGAAATAACATCAAGCCTTAGTCTTACCCCTAAAAAGTGACAGTAGTCAGGAGTTTACTTTTATTTTATTGAATTGGATAAGTGGTTATTTTTCCCCCATTGTAAAGCCTTAATTGTCCTTAGGAAACAGGGTTCTTTGTCCATTTCTTTCCATTTGTTTAGTAACATTTTTTGAGCACCACTTTGTGCCAGAATCAAAGGGTGATCAGGATGATCAAGAGGAGAGATACAAAGATTAGTCAGATGTGGTTCTTGACCTTGGAGAATTCTGTCTTCACACATGTTTAGATTTAGACAGATAAAAAAGCAAAGATGCCCGATTTAGGTTTCCACCTGATTTAAGTCATGAATCAAATTGCTAATTACAAATCCATCAACCTATCAGTGTCTCTGACCTCTTTCGAGAAAATAGTCCCTTCATAAATTAATTTTCCAGATCAACTGAAGCTTTTCTGTTAAATTCTGAAGGCTGCTTTGTCATAAACATTCTGATTAAACTCTTTTGTTATACACCTTCCTTCCTTCTTGAGTGGAGCACCTGGGACATAATTAACTCTTCGTCAGTGAGTCAGGGTCATGGCACATTATCTGATCTTTATAATAGCAGTGCTGAGTCATTGGGAAAAGGTTATAAAATATGTGCTACACTCCTGTTTTTGGAACAAGACAGGATATAAATAAAAAACTGTCTGCCACCACAGGAAAAAAAAACTCACTATGCTTTTTGAGTTTTGGTCTCTACTTAAAACATTGTTCTTCTTTTTTCCCCTTCAGAGTATATGTTGTTACTTAGCACTGACTCCCCAAATGGCATTTCAAAACATACATTGAATAGAGTATAAATAGAGCCTGCACAGGAATCTTGCCTCCCTGCTTTGAAAGTAAGGAGTAGAAAATATTTTCAGATGTCCATACTTGTTTGTCATAAAATGAATCATACCCTGTGAAGGGGATAGTTCTTTTAAGACCACCATCACTATGCAAAAGAAGTACCATATTGCCAAAAAGGGGTTTTCTCAACCTATATTGACTTACTTGGCACATACAGACCAAATACAAATTATTTTCGTGAATTAATTTCATTTAACCTACTGCAAAGTCAGACAAATAGTCTTTTGAATGTTTGGCATCTTAACAATTAAATCGTTATAATACCTATACTGTATTTTATAAACATTGGGTATAACATTTCTTGTTTTGCTCAAGAACTTTTGAACTTTCATATGCTTCCTTAAGGGTATTTTAATTAACAAGTCCCAAAACAGTTCTGTTCACATGAGGCATACTGTATATTATGGACATGCTTTTATTTATTTTGTTAAAAGATTCTTCTGAGAGGCTCCTGGGTGGCTTAGTCAGTTAAGTGTACGACTCTTGATTTCAGCTCAGGTCATGATCTCAGGGTTTACAAGGTCAAGCCCTACGAGCACTCGCGCTCTCTCTCTCTCTCTCTTCCCCCAAATAAATAAATAAATAAATAGAGATCTTCTGAATTGTTTGTATTTTTTTTTTTGAAAACTGGTAATAATAAGTAGTATAAATCAAGAAAGCATTTCCTATGAAATGAAGGTAGTAAAAGAAAATGGAATCCAGTTTGGAATCCTGGAATAGAAAATATTACGGGAGAAATTAGTAAGGTTTGAATCAGATCTCTATGTAGTTAATAGTATTGTATCAATATTAATGTTGTGGTTTTGATTGTTCTCTAGTTATATAAGGTGCTCATATTAGGGAATGCAAGGTGAGAGATGCACAGGAATTTTTTTGTGCTATTTTTTGCAAATTTATTGTAAGTCTAAAACTAGTTGAACATTTAAATAAAGTTGTTTCGTTTTTTTTTAATAGAAAAGAAAATGCTATTTTGCTCTGGTCTTCCCTAGAAGGGATGCACTGGCTATTGACCAGGATTTTCTATCTTTACAATGATCCTATGAATTACATGTTACTGTCCCCATTTTACATCTCAGCAAACAGGCTCAGAAGATATTTGCCTAAGATCCCACAGCATACATACATATGTGTATGCATGCCTACTGACTGTACAGTTGTAAATAATGGAATGAAGATTTGAACTGAGCTCCAACTGTAAAAGCCATGTCTTTTCCTTCTGTTACATGGTTGACAGAAATATTGGGCTCCGTGATGTTTTACTTTTCCACCCGTGATAAATTTGTACTAAAAAATAAAATCTCTAAATATATACTCTTAAAGTAAACCATGACATTAAAATTCGACCCAAGAGAGAGGTGAAGTATTGTCATGAAATGGGAGTAGATACAAGAAAATATTACAGTAGAGTTTCAAAAGTGATTTGTTAGCAAATGAATGCTCTGAACTTCTTTGAGATTAACAGTAATAGGTAAGTGTTATAACTTTGGTTTTGAACCTTTGATTTAAGAGCTCAGACTACTTTAGTTACACGTAATGTGTTCTCCTAAACTCTCATATCAATTAAATGAGAACTAGGTTTTAGAGTACATTCACTTTTTTTTAATGTTTATTTTATTATTTTTGAGAGAGAGAAGAAAGAGACAGAACTTGAGCAGCAGAGGAACAGAGAGGGAGACACAGAATCTGAAACAGGCTCCGAGCTCTGAGCTCTCAGCACAGAGCCTGATGCAGGGTTCAAACTCACAAACTGTGAGATTGCGACCTGAGCTGAAGTGAGACACTTAACCAACTGAGCCACCAAGGTGCCCCTGGAGTACATTCACTTTTGTACATTCACTTTTTTTATAGGGAAAAATATGTAAGTTTAATAACATTTATTGAACACATATTTTGTATCAGATACTGTTCTAGCTGCGGGGGGACACCACAGTGAGCTGAACAGACAACTTTTCCCTTATGGAACTTACATTCTTATGGTGGTGATAAACGTTGTGATGAAACATAAAGCAAAGAAGGGAAATAGGAAATGAGGAGGCTCACCCTGGGTGGGGGTAGTGTCACATGACCACAGATGTAAACATGGTGTTCAGAGAGGGCTCACTACAAGGCAGCACTTGAGAGAAGACGTGTAGATGATTGAGCAGGCTGTGCAGAAGTCTAGGGAAAAAGGCTCCTGGACAGAAGAGCAGCAAGTTGCAAAGGGCCTGAGGCAGGAGCAGACTTGGTGTCCCTGTGGAACAGCAAGGAGCATAGTAAGTGAGGAGGAGACTAGTAGGTGATAAAGTCAGAGTGGTCTTGGATAGGCATTTCTCCTTCACCTGGAAGACAGTAGAAGACCACCTGCCATTTAGTGTCCACCCCACACAGTTATTGTGAGGAGGCCACTGATACTGTATAACCTGAAGTGCACTGTGCAAATGCTAAGTGTTGTTTTAAAATTATGCTTCATAAAAGGTGACGATGGTGATACTGTCTTTTGCTTTATTAACAGAAAAGGTGTCATTGGCAGTTTTTTGGAAAGTGGTCATTAAAGTTGAACGTTTTCTGAGATTTCTTTCTACCCATGTTTCCAGAAGTAAATTATATATTGTGTGAGATTTCTGTAACAGCACGTAACTGGGAGGCTTCAGAATTTCCAGTGGGGTAATGCGGACTTTGTCTTGCTGTTGTCTTTTTAGGCTGTCAATCAGGCTGGAGCCGGACCGTGCAGTGAGCTTGTCCTTTGCCAGACACCAGCATCTGCCCCTGATCCTGTCTCCACTCTCTGCGTCCTGGAGGAGGAGACCCTCAATGCCTACCCCGATTCACCTTTTGTGTGCCTTGTACTGAACTGGGAAGAGCCGTGCAATAATGGATCTGAAATCCTCGCTTACAACATTGACCTTGGAGACACTAGCGTCACCGTGGGCAATACCACCACCCATGTTATCAGAGACCTCCTTCCAGAAACCACCTATCGGTGAGTGCACGGAAGCAGAATAAAGCTGCATCAACACAACAGCACTGGGAGCTATAGACCTATCAGGTTCTAAAGGCCAAACGAGTGAAATCTAGTCATTCTTAGTTAATATATTTAAGAGTACTACATGCGAATATACCTTTTTTTTAAGATATTTATTCAGTTTTGAAAGACAGAATGCAAGTGGGGGAGGGGCAGAGAGAGAGAGAAAGACACAAAATCCAAAGCAGGCTCTAGGCACAGAGCCCAGACATGGGGCTTGAACCCACAAACTGTGAGATCATGACCTGAGCTGACAGACATTTGACCGACCACGCCACCCAGGCCCCCAGTAAATGCAAAGTATGCAATGCTTTGTACTTTGGGAGTCTGTTACAGATTTATACAATTCCTAACCCTTGAGGGGGAATTTTACCTACTGCTTTAAATTAGTTCTTCCCTCTTGGTCTCTTAGCAACCACTTTTCCTTGTACTTTTACTGTGACTATGTCACTCTGTGGACATCCTCTGTCCTCACCATGGACTTGCCCACCTCTGAAGCTGGGCTCCACCATTCTTTTGATTCCGCAAAGCAGACTCAATGTTACAAAGCATTTATGATGTAGCTTTTTACTCAACTTTCACAAGGGGCCAGAGAAAAAACGTTGCATTACACATTACTGAGCAAAACTCAATTAGCATCTGCATTCTTTCTTTCCCCTGGAGTTCTTTCAGAACCAAGCACCTCACCTTCCAACTTTTCTGTACCTCTTAAAATTTCAATTCTTTTAGCTCCATCTAAATACGGAGTTGCTTTGACTCCCTCACAACAAAAAGTGTATGAGTAGTGTAAGAAGAGCCCAGGAACAGTCTGTGGTGACCCAGGTCTTTGTCAGGTCACAGACTGTGCTCATTTACAATGGTGTGAAAGGGAGACGTAGGAACTGCAGTTCAGATCTTGAGTTGTGCTCATCGCCTCGGCTAGTGGTTATGTGCTGTGAACCTCTCGCCGTGGTGCTGGGTGGCGGAGGCGAGCCATAGCACCCTGTCAGCCACGTGATCATGGGGGCCAACAACCACTCTGTCCCCATACAGCCATTCTGGTTTTCACCTTCAGTACAGTACTCAACATGTTATTGGGAGACAGTCAGTACTTTATTATAACATAGGCTTTGTGTTCGAGGATTCTCCCCAACTATAGGCTGATGTTAAGTGTTCTGCACGTTTCAATTGGCTAGGCTAAGCTACCACGTTCAATAGGTTCGGTGTATTAAATACATTTTTGAATTATAATATTTCCATCTTATAATGGGTTTGTTGAGATGTAACCCCATCGTAAGCCGAGGAATATTTGTAAATGTTTCTTGAGGAAGGAAGTGTAGAATATCGATTCAGATTCAGGTCATTTTTATATCTATAGGAAGGAAGGTTAGGGAAGTATATCTTTAGGAAGGTTACTTACCATCTCTATGTTTCAGTCTCTTTTTCCATGAAATGAGGACAAGATTCTATCCCTCATAAGCATACTGTAAGGAGTTAATAAACAAATATTAAGTGCTTAGAACCCAGCAGTATGTATTAGGTGCACAATAGATACGCATTGTAATCTCGGTCGTCATCAATGTTGCCATCCAGCAAAAGTGGTTCTTCTTGGGGTAGGACAGAGGGAGTAAAGGACAGGCGGACAAACTTGCTGCCAAAAATGAAGCTAAAAATGAATTTATCCTTTTGCGTATTTTTTTTCTACTCTATTTTCTAGTTCTATAGTCTGATAGACTTTTTCATATTCCCAGAAGCTGAAGAAAGAAATCAGCTAATGCATTTGAAGATACACAAGTTCCATCTTGCCAGATCATTATCACCTTTACTCTTTTTCTTACATACCAAAACTGTTTTGAATAATTCACATAATTTGATTTATTTTACTTTCCAAAACAATGATGAGGAAGGAAGTTCATTTTTTTCCCTCTTCCATTATTTAAACAAATCTCTTGGGGGCGCAGTATTATATGCCCTGTGGGTCTGTGAAATAGTGATAGACTGGCCTTGACCTCAGAGCACTCACAGTGTTGAGGGACACTTAAATGCAATAGCAGCATAGTAGTAGGCTATTGTGACATCACGGGCTAAAAACAACACAGTATACAGAATTTGGTGGTGTTTCAGAGAGGAAGTCCCAGGGTTCAGCATGATTGGGATGGTTTGAAGTGGGACTTGAGACAGAAACTAGATAAAGGTGGACATGACTTACAAAGATGAAGAGGCCAAGGGCATTCTTTCATTTATAGACTTTTAGCCACTCTCAAAAAACCAACCTTCACTCTTGTTTACCAACCAAATGCCAAGTGCCTGTTGTGTCTAGACGCCAACCAGGAGGTCAGGAAATCCAGAAATGACTAACCCAGACCTTGATTTCAGGGAATTGCCCCAGTGATGATGCTCTAAGGAAACCTCACTGTGAGCTGTATCTCTGAGGAAAATGACTAAGTGAATGTCATTCTCCAGCTGCGCCGAATGTTGCCTGACCTTAATCCCTCAGGGCCAAAAATACAAGGAAGAAGCCACACTGGTTCAGGGAGTCACTGAAGGGTTTTGTGTCCATTCTGATCCACACCCGTATCTACCCCAGAGTGGAATCAAACCCTCAGGTCAGTCCTCTGAAGGTTTTGGATCAGAAATCATGAAAGGCCTTTTAGGGCAAGATGTTAGCCTGTGAATTTTGTTCTAGACACGGTGCCAGCTGTAAACTTTAAGGTTTGTGGAAGGATGATAATGGAGGAATGCTGACTCTTATTACTCAACGTACAGTCGATTGACTTCTAGAAAGACACCTAGAGCTCACAGACTGGAATGAAGGAACAGATCCAGGGAATCTTTGATTGATGCTCAAATGTCGTTTACAGTGGAAATTATCAAACAAACGTCCACATGTTTAAAAGTACCTCATAGGATAATTCTATTTCCTTTTTTTTTAAGTTTATTTATTTTGTGAGAGGGAGAAAGCCCAACATGGGACTCAATCTCACTAACTGAGAGACTACGACCTGAGCCAAGATCAAGAGTTGGATGCTTGACTGAGCCACCCTGGCTCCCCAGATAATTGTATTTTAGAGAGTACGAAATGGTTTAATAATGAAAGGACTATGGAAGGATGAGGTCAGTTAGATTGAGGGTGCCCAGCTGGCTCCGTTGCTGCCTTCATTACTGAGTTTCCTATAACCTCCTCCATCCTCTTCATCAGGTAACTTCTGCTTCTTGACGGACTCTGTAATGAGCTGTGCCTAGACCTCCGGGAATGGTCTGGTTGGCTGGCTAAGAGCAGAGCAAGGCTGTCACCTTATGTGTTCTCCATATTGAGCAGTTAGTAATGTTGCCTAAGATTACTTTTTTTGGCAACCTCGTTATCGTCTGACTCATACTGAGCTACCAAACAACTAAAACTTAAGGTAGCTTTGTTTGTTACACTCCTTTATGCTCCTTTTGCTAGTAGAACAGTGATGAAAAATAACATCTATTGAGTTCTTACTGTAGGTCAAGCACTACCTTAGCCTGTCAAAAAGTGAATCACAAATCACTCTAACAAGATGAGGTGAGCTTTATTAGGAGCAAATTCTAAGTAGTTCAGAAGTAGCAAACAGCTTGACTTCAATCCTGGGTCATTTGCTTATGTCTCTGTGACCTCTGGCAAGTTATCTAAGCTCTCTGTGCCTCAGTTTTCTGATCTGTAAAATGGGGATAATAACTTGAGCTACCTAGTAGGTGTGTCCTAGAGGAGATTCCAGGCACCTCATATGGGACCTGACACATGATAAGTCAGCACTCAATAAATTATATGTTGCAATATTTGCTAGGGAAAAAAAGAGCTGGAAAGTGGGTTGTGACCAGAATATACGTGGAAGTGTCTGTGAGGATCCGGCATCATTTCATAAGCAGTGGAGACAGGTAAGGTTGTCTTGTCTGTCAAAGGTAGATCTAAGTGCCTGGAGACAGAAGGGCAACAGAGATACCCCAGGAACCGTCAGGAGGAGTAGCTTAGTGGAAGGGATGGATCTGAGCCGCCTCAGG